>NC_081785.1:15991444-16591444 GCF_963082965.1 Carassius carassius | reverse complement strand
TTTAAACGCTGTTATTCCAAACACTGCGTTCTAACCACTATGGATGGTAAGTTCGCTCTGCCGCCTTGTTATTACTTTGTCTTTACTTTATTTGTAAGCCAAGAAAGAGTTAATCTCTCATGTTTGAGAAGAGTGCGATGTCGTGTACCAGCCATTAAATGTGTGGGACACCATCTCCTCATTTTCTTTCCCTTTCATTTCATGGATTTAACGAGTTATCCGAGTCATAGTGGACAACTTCAGCGACTCAAGGCTCTAATCCGCCTGTGCTCACACGCGCTGTGTGTGTGTGTGTGTGTGTGTGTGTGTGTGTGTGTGTGTGTGTGAGAGAGAGAGAGAGAGAGAGAGAGAGAGAGAGAGATGCGGTGCTGAAGTGAAATTGCAGGACAGTTTGATAGCCGAATTATAATAAGCAGCCTAATAAAAATAAAAATAATAGTTATTATTATTATAATCTAATACATTAATAGGAAAATTAGCCTAATATTGTCTTGATTATCGACAGAGAAATCTGCTTATGTCGATATCTCTGACTATCGTCGATACACGATACTATCGTCTATTGGCACAACCCTACTAATATCTGTAAATATTAAGCCAGAAAAGTCTATTTAAATATGAATCCTGCATGGTCTGTGTTAATGAATGGCGCAGAAGCATGGCTTTGTTTTTTTACACACACTGAAGAGCGTGTGACGCTCGCGGTGATTTCAGCATCTGTCGTCTCACTAAATGAGGACAGAAACACATGAAGAACATCTCCTGAACTGCTCTGAGAGTCACTTCATGAGCATTTGACCATTTGATTTGAGTAAAACTAGCGTCATATCACATACACAGAAGGTATTGACTGTAACCAGTCAAAATAAAAGTCTGGTTTAATTTAAAGACAAGTATTTGCCAGAAATGTATTACTATTGTTCAGCAGAATGTACATAGCCTACTACTACTACTACTACTACTACTACTAAAAAGAAACAAACATTATTTTTTTAAGGAATAATCACACAACATTTCTTTCATGTTTTATTTTTAATAGTAAATCCCCTTTGTTTACCAAAAAAATTAAATAAAGTTTGATTAATTTTTTTAATAATTAAAAGATAAATTAAATGAATTTATATGCCTTCATTTGATAATCAGAAAAATGTAAATACACTATAGAATTTCTGAGGGGAAAAACATTTCAGAAGGCTATTTTAAGAAAATAAAACATATGGTGAAGAAAAAATAAAACATTTCATAGGGCCCTAAACGTAATTGTTTGATAAACTTTTAATAAATTGTTGTGAAAATTAATAAGTTTAATAATTTAAATTAATTAGACATGCTGCTTGATTAATACAATTTAACCATTAAAAAGGAGTTGAGAAAAATTTAAACAGAAAAAAAAAATCCAGAAAAGTTCAAACGGAATTTAAAAAAAAAATAAAACAGAAAGTGTGTGTGTGTATTTATATATATATTTTATTATTATTATTATTATTTATTTATTTGTGGAAACATTTTACACTTTTATTTTTTAATCCATTATCAAAAGATTTAACATTTCGTAAATATAAATAAAATAAAAAATAAAGAAATATCGGCTAACACCCCACCACCAATTTCTTTTTATTTATTTTTTTTGTGTCTGAATCAGGAGAGAAATATTCACATATCAAATACTGTTTACAAGCCAAAACAGACCAAAACTATTTTAAACAAATATGATAGCAGATGGACTTTTTGACTTGAGGAAGTAATATTATGAATTATTGACTAGCATTTTGGCCAGAAGCTACACTATAAAACAAAAATGTGTGTTTGCTTCTAACATGAATGCAGCTTTTCACTTCACAAGACGTTTATTGATGGACTGGAGACATTTGGATTACTTGTGGATTATTGTGATGTTTTCATCAGCTGTTTAAACTCATTCTGACAGCACCCATTCACTGCAGAGGATCCATTGGTGAGCAAACTCTTGGATGTCCTGAGTACATCCAGCAAATTTTAATTTTCTGAAAAATATTCCTTTAAAAAAAAGTTAAACTTGGGTGTCTGTTATGTAAGCATACAGGCCTGTCTGGCTGTTTGAGGGTCACACAACACACCAACTGCAGTGAATTCACACACACTGAGTGTAAGTGGGAAGTGAAGCATAGGCTAGACGGCATGGTATAAATGCCCTACTGGATCATATTTCCCAGTGCTCCAAATCCCCAGCAGGACACAGACACAGAGCCAACACGTTCATGAGCCATTACACATTTATGAATGGAGCTTGTGGTGTGGAAATAGAGGCAGGCCTTGGAGCCAACCCTGCTGGAACACACTGCAAGAGGACAGGAGAACTGTCAGTCAGCAGGGCAACCAATAGCAGAGTGGGAGAGTGGGAGAGTCTAAGCCAGGGGACCTTCTTGAGAAAATAAGTCTTCAATAAGTGTGTATTTAAACAATGATAAAACCATGGTGGAAATTATACAATGTTAATTTTGCATACAAGTATAATTATTTTCTTCAATGCCATGAGAGCAGCAAGGCTATCTTCTTCATGGCGAGAACAAAGTGAATAACAAAAGTCATACAATCAACAAAAAATGACATAAAACATTTAAGATTTTTAGAAAACAAAAACTCTTAACATAAATTGTGCAATCCAGTAAAATATGTTTAACAGTCATAGGAGTTTTACAAAGAAGACATGGTACACATTTTAATAAATAACCATGTATAAATGTGAAAAATAATAAATAACTTATTCGATTCCATGTCATGTTAAACAAATTAATGTCCAAAATAAATAAATATATCAATAATTTGGACTTTTGTGAAGGCATGATTATAAATAATTATTTATTCTGTCTTTTATTTAAAATAAAACAGAGGTGAATATAAAACAATTTAGCATTTAGGCATATTTTATGTAAAATAAGAGCCAAAATAATAATTTTTGATTGATCATGTAATCATGTTAGCACATATTTATGTAAAACCATATCCATTTTCAAAATTATATTAATGCTTGCCAGCAAAATTATTTTTATTGTAGTTCTTATTTGACACAGAAACAGGCATGAATGCAAAATTATGTAAAAGAGTCCAATAATTTGACGTCAGCATGTTTTATGTAAAATAAAAAGACAAGCTTATATGCAAAAAAAAAGTCATAAAAACATGTTTGTATCATGTATAATTACATGAAATAAATAAGATCACTTTCCCATGCACACATCTTTATAATGTAAGAGTCAAAATAAAACAAGTTAGCATGTCAGAATGTCTTTAGGTAAACCATTTTCTAAAATAATGCATAGCTTATAGAATATTGTAATATTTAAGCATGTATTTAAAATAATAGGCATAATAACAGATAACTGCATGAAAGAATGTCTTTATGTAAAATAAAAGCCATAATAAAGAAATATCTTAGCTACCTAATGTTTAACTGTAAATCTGTGTGTAGGACTTGCATACAGACCCTTCAATTTCAATTCAGTCTGTACTAGTCGGACTAAGTGGGCCCCTTATGCATTTCAAAGAATACTTCATTGCCATGGGGTTACACTATAACCGAGACTTACATTAAGTATATATCTCAGTACAAGCTATGGCTCTCTAAACGGCAGAGAGATGCCTCAAAGATAATCCGCTTCAAAAAGAAATTATTGTGCCCATGCTGAGAGATCTGAGCTCTAAACATATGCAGATAACAACTGCAATGGATTTATCATGAGCATACAATTTCATCGCACTCACATCTGGACAGAAATCCCTCGATGGAACAGAATAATAATCTCCTAAACTGAAGATACCTTCGGCATAGTAAGGTTACCAGAACAAGAATGGCTTTCGATTGGTCAATAGCTTTCTGTACGACAGCTACGCAACCAGATAAATTGGGGTAATAAATGAATCAATTTTAAAACAAGGCAGAAACAAATAATGATAGATATTACTGAACTCACAGCAAATGCAACAAACTTAAAGGGGTCATATGATGCCATTTAAATTTTTTCCTTTCTCTTTGGAGTATTACAAGCTCTTGGTGCATAATGAAGATCTGTAAATTGGCAAAGACTATAAGTCTCAAATGCAGAGAAATATTCTTTATAAAAAGTAATTATGTCCCCACTGGATGCAACAAATGCCTCGTTTGTAATGGGTTTTATTGGTTTTGTCTCATCTAGTGATGTCCGGATGTCCAGGTCGAACCGGTTCACCAAATCGAACTAAATCATTTGAAACGGTTCGCGTCCCCAGTACACACTAATTCACAAATTACTTAAAGGGTTAGTTCAGCCAAATATAAAAATTATGTCATTAATAACTTACCCTCATGTTGTTCCAAACCAGTAAGACCTCCGTTTATCTTTGAAACACAGTTTAAGATATTTTAGATTTAGTCCGAGAGCTCTCAGTCCCTCCATTGAAAATGTATGTACGGTATACTGTCCATGTCCAGAAAGGTAAGAAAAACATCATCAAAGTAGTCCATGTGACATCAGAGGGTCAGTTAGAATATTTTGAAGCATCGAAAATACATTTTGGTCCAAAAATAGCAAAAACTATGACTTTATTCAGCATAGTCTTCTCTTCCGTGTCTGTTGTAAATGAGTTCAAAACACTGCAGTTTAGTGATATCTGGTTCGCGAACGAATCATTTGATGTAACCAGATCTTTTTGAACCAGTTCACCAAATCGAACTGAATCGTTTTAAACTGTTCGCATCTCTAATACGCATTAATCCACAAATGACTTAAGCTGTTAACTTTTTTAACGTGGCTGACCCTCCCTCTGAGTTCAAACAAACCAATATCCTGGAGTAATGCATGCACTCAAACAGTACACTGACTGAACTGCTGTGAAGAGAGAACTGAAGATGAACACCGAGCCGAGCTAGATAAGAAGAATCGAGGAGCTGATGATACTGCGCATGTGTGATTCAGCATGAAGCAAACCGACACACAGAGCGCATGAACCGAACTGATTCTTTTGGTGATTGATTCTGAACTGATTCTGTGCTAGTGTTATGAGCGCGGGTAAACCAAAGGCTTGAATCAAGGGCAATCATCGCAAATGACGCCATTACGTCGAGCGCAAAAGAACTGGAGAACCTTTTTCTTCAACCGGTTTATTGAATCGAACTGCCCGAAAGAACTGGATATCCAGACTGCTTTGTTTTGAACTCTCTCTCACAACAGACACGGAAGAAAAGACAATGCTGAATAAAGTCATCGTTTTTGCTATTTTTGGACCAAAATGTATTTTCGATGCTTCAAAAAATTCTAACTGACCCTCTGATGTCGCATGGACTACTTTGATGATGTTTTTCTTACCTTTCTGGACATGGACAGTATACCGTACACACAGCTTCAATGGAGGGACAGACAGCTCTCGGACTAAATCTAAAATATCTTAAACTGTGTTCCAAACATAAATGGAGGTCTTACGGGTTTGGAACAACATGAGGGTAAGTTATTAATTACATAATTTTGCTATCTGGGTGAACTAACCCTTTAAGGCAAAACACTGATGATATAGTATTTAGTGAAAGTAGGTCCAAAGTCTGACCCATTAACTTTGAAAAATAGATAGTGATCTTCAAAAATATGCACAAACACACCCTTATGTTTCTGTGGTGAAAACTAAGGAACTACGAACCTCTGAATACCATATTACATATACATATATATATATATATATATATATATATATATATATATATATATATATATATATATACACACACACACACACACATCAAGCTGTAGTCATTTGTCCTCTACACACCCAAAGGGTAACTACAGTCACAGAACGAGGAGCATAAATCCAGAAAAATGTCATCCGTGTCTACATGGAAAGGAGTACTCGCATAAACCAGTACATAAAAGCAACACATTTGTCTTTAGCTTTGATTTGATTTCTAGTACATGAGTCGTTCTGAAAACCCTGACCAAAAAGCTGTTATCTACATTCTCCAAGCTGATTTCCAACACCTATGAAATTATGCCCCTGTAATTCAATACTGATGGCTTCGAAACGATACCTGGGGACCGACATCTGAACTATCTTTCATTAAGGCTTATTAATAGCAACTGTCGACGTTCAACTGAGATTAGATCTTGGCAGAGGCTTATGTCTTTCAAATACAAGGTCCTCTACTGCCTTTAAGTCTGGCACATGAGTTCCCAATTGCTATTCAAGTGTCTGCACCTTCACCACCTGAGGGTTTCAGGAGGGGTTAACGGGACTTGAAGTCTAAACTTTTGGAGAGCTGCTTGAGTGGTAGCACAAAGATACTCTTCACAAGGGTGTTAACATGCTTTGACATCACAGTGGCCATGAGGAACTACATCTGAAGGTGGATCTCAAGAGGGTGGATAAGGCAGGAGCAGCTGGTGACTAGTCATAAAAATTAAATGCAACGATTACAGAATTTAATGGATTGCTATGATACATTGTTATGACTGGGTTATAATAAATTATTATGCAGGGATTATGTATTTTTATAGGTCAACCTGGAAATTAGAATCACCTTGGTTCCTTCAACAAAGAGCCTATAGGATGTGTTCTATTGTCTTTTGGATAACAGCATAAAAAAAGCTCTGGGACCAACAAAAGTTTATGATATTTAGACATTTTGATCATCAAGATCATCTACACAAAAGATATTCAACCACTAAGCTGAACTTTTGGTTTAGAGAACACCACTTTGTGCTTATATTGATGTAACACATTGAGTATTATTATAATGATTCTAAGAATTCTTCATTTGTGGCCACAATTTATTTATTTTCATTTTTCCCCCAGCATGCCATGTGCGGGACTCCATAGGGAAAACAACCACTGAGACAATACTAAATTCCAGAACTCAATAATTTCCTGTGTTAGAGGAAATAAAGCCTATCAGAGATGGGAATGCACCTTTCTTCAGTTTATTCGTTGAAGCACGACAGCTGTACAGAAGGAGGAGCCCTGCCCACACGGGAGGATCATTGTGAACACCTCAGAGACGAGCCCTGACAGCCGTGAATGTAACTCTGATGCTGGCACCTTTGAACGGAAAGATGAGAGCTGGAGAGGAAATGATCGAAAAGCTAGCTCTTTTTCTCTATGTGTCATTTCATGTATCAGATATCAAAGAGGAACCATCGACTTACCAACAGATGTGTCTGACCCTCCATAGCATGTAACTACAGCTGAAGCAATCAGAATGAAAAACGCTTGGTTGAGCAAACCTGATGAATGCAGTAAATATATGGCATTTACAACACAACAAATTCAGTCCAATATCACAATCCCCTTCAGGGAGGCGGTTTGTAGGATACACAAATATTTTACTGTTCTATGAAAACCAAAAGCAACACCCTCCCAAAAATTAAAGCCTCTGAGCTCAGCATTCAACCAAAACCTTGAGAATCCAGAGAATCCTTTATCCATCCTTTGTATTCATTCAATCTTTCCCCCTAAAATGATCCAGGCTATGAAAGTTATATGTAAAACATTCATAATACCAGACAGCACTCGGAACAATGATAACATTTGCCTGGAAACCACTCTGAAATCTGCAGTGCATGCAGACTCTGTCTTGCCTGCTACCCTAAAAATAAACACCAAAACAAACCAACTTTGAATAGCACAAAATCAATAGTTTCTGATTTAGATTCTATTTACATGCAATTTTAATACATAGTCTAAACATTTTGGACACTTATTTTTAGACTAAGCCACATTTGGAAGCCCCTGCCATGATCCTATTTCACCAATTTACAACATCTCAAACAAGGGGTCAAAAGGTTTTTGCTTTTCCATGCACAGCTGAACAATAAAGGTAATGTATTGCTTGCTCACTATTAAGTATGCATGTTCTGTAGTTCTATGTACTTGGTCCCATTTTTGTTTCACTCTAAGGCATCCATACTCGCTCTCACTCCCCCTCCCTGCCTCCTTTAAACACACACACACACACACACACAGAGAGAGAGAGTTCCTTATCAATAAGTGTGCGCTTCCACGAAATGCCCCTACATAGTGCAGGCATGCTAACCAATCTCCTAGAAGGGCTAGGCGTGACTGCGACTAATGATGGACTAGATCAGCTGATGTTAGTATAAGAAAAAAGGAAGGGGGGGGGGTATACTCGGGAAAATCCCAAACACCTCCTCTCATATATTTTTCTGTTATGGCTCCACACAGCTGAGGAAAATGTTGTGAAAACACAAATATGAGGCTGATGGCCTTTCAGCACCAGAAAAGTGGACAGCACCCTCGGCCAGCAGTCATGCTTATACAGGGGTGTGTCAGGGGAGGGTAATTCACACAATGTTTCATACCATGCCCTCTCACGAAAAGCATCTCAGAGGCGCGTGCTCACTGAATAGGCTCGCGGAAACACACCGAGACAAATGTCATGAACATGTGACACACTGCAAAGTCACTGACATTTCCATTCAGTCAATGTGTGCATTTCATCACTTGTGATGGGAAATCCAATTCATTTCCACAAACTGGTTCCTTTAAGCAGTTGGTTACAAAGAACCATTTCACAAAATGATTCAATGATTTGTTTACATCATCATGTGATCCCTAACATCCGGCAGTGGTATATTACATGCTCTAAAACCTTCCAGTATGACCATCTATACCCATATGATGCTGTTTATTAAGGTACATTCTGTTAATAAAGGTTATTATAGTAATTTCATGTGTCCCACTTGGATTTGTTGTAGCTATAATTCAAATCATAAACAGTTACTTACATTTACAAAATCAATGAAAAGGTGGTGGTTGCTGTTTTTTTTTTTAAATAAAAAAAAATGTATTAAATTAAAAACTCTGTAAATGTGTTGCAGTGAAATAGGGTCATTTCAACAAGAAACCACACATTTGGGAAAATGGGTGTGAAAAACTTCACTACACAGATTTTGCTACAGGTTCAAGTTGGTCACAAGAATTAGCAGAGATGACCAACAGAAAATATTTCACTTTGCCAAACTATTGACAAAAGGCAAGTGAACCCCTTTTTTTTCAGCGGATTTTTACTGAAATTTTGCTAATGTGGCTGCACATTCATGCATGTTGATAAAACCGGCACATTATTTATAAGAGAGACATTTTCGGAAAATGGAGCGATTCTGACTCATTTACTCACTGATTCGAGAAACATTTTTCGAAAATGTCTCACTTATAAATAATGTGCAGAGTTCCATAAATACAGTCGGAAAAGTCGATTAATCCGACTCGAACGAACGAGTTCCATCCTCCAAACGTGAACAGATTCATTACAAAGATCTGACTCAAAAAAGAACGATTCGTTGACAAACCGGACATCGCTTTTCATCTCTCATTCCCCTTGTTAAAGCAGCGATATTTAACAGGAAGTCGTCTGCCTCATTCCCGTTTTTAGACCAAATTGGGGTGGCGATCTATGAAGACGACTCAAACGCATACAGGAGAAGACCACTAAATCGCGTGAATAGTGAAAGCCATTATCGGTTACCCTCGTGTTTAAAGTGCATTCCTGAGTGGATCTATCTATTGCACGAGACGCTATATATATTTAAATCTCACCGTGCATGTGTGCAGCCTCAAAGCAAACCTGAAGCCGAGATGCTGCTGTGCAGAAATCCATGAGAGAGAGAAAAAAACACCGCGTGACCAACTCCAAATACCAACTCGTTTCTACATAACAACACTATTCAGCAAACACACATGTTAATATGACCATAAACAGACATTTAGCAGTGATCGGAGGGTTCATTCACAGATATAAAGAGGGTTTTCCAACGATCTGCTCTATGTTATTTGGATGTCTTGCGAACAAGCTATGAATAATTCATCACACAAACTGTTGTCTTGACACTGAGCTGTGCTGCATGACAGACCAAAGGCAGATCACATACAGCCGGATACATTATAACATACAAGTATAAAATCAATATGAGAATATATAGATAAATAAACGCACAGCTTCTGCAAATGAGTCGAGGACCGCGAGCAATAAATGGGCAGAACTCGCTCAGATAGGAATCAGAACCGGCACGACAACAGCGGGCAGGACCAGCACGAACGACGAGCTGTAAAAGGGGCTAGTGTCATTTTGTATTTACCTGTCAATATTCCAACTCGGAATTGGTGGTCGTGGTTGGTTAAAATCATCCCGTCCGACGCCATGTTTAGCAGCGCTCTCGCCCGCACTGACAAGCCTGAGCAGAGCCGAGAGACGAGCGCGTCGAACTCGGGGGGAGGAGTCAGGCGAGAGCAGCCGAACTCCGAACACGACACTGGAGGTTTGGCTACAGTTTATTCGCAAATTATTATTATGTTTTTCTAAACGTTGGAGAATGACAAACGTTACGAAGTTTATGAAGGGTTTATGCGCTACAACACGTGTTATCTTCCATGAATGTGACTGTAATTAGTGGTCATTGTGTTTCAACGTAATGTACATGTATTTTATTCTCTATCACCACCACCATTTCATTAAAAAAATTTGGTAACAATTTATAATAAGGTTTCATTTGTTAACATTAGTTAATTAGTTAACAAACTAAAAATGCACTAGGCCTAGGCTATTTCTATAGCATTTATTTATCTTAGTTGATATTATTTATTTTTTAATCAAAAGTCGTATCTGTTAACATTAACATAACATCCATTTTTCTGTGGCCTTTGGCATTTGAAAGTTTCAGCAATATCTCACATATTTCACCATGTGTCTCCTGTTTAGCCCACCTACTAATTTAGGAATATGAATATATCACAGAACTATTCAGTGCTACCTGAAATGGTCAAAGAAAAAGTCAAGGTAAAAAGTAGATTTTAGGAGTATGTATTAAGTTACATTATATCACGTAATAAAATGTATGATTATGTTGTCACTGTATTTTTAGGGTGAATTTCTTGCAACCAACTGCCAGTTTTTTTTTTATTTAACAGGATATTTTTTTAGTGTACAATTGTTCCCCAAATTCACAAACTCCCCCTAAACAAAAAATTAAATAAAACGCTACAAAGCTACAAGATGCAGACAATATGCATGATTTTAGTGTGAAAAATTACTTTCTAACTTTTCCTCTTTGAACTAATTTGCATAATTGTCGTATATATAATTTTACCGTATGCATAATAATATATAATGTTTATTGTTTGTATATATATGTATATATATATATATATATATATATATATATATATATATATATATAATTTTATTAAACATAACTGTCAAGACAATGCAACTCCATAAACCCCTAAATTATTGTAAAATTATGATATAAACATATTGCATCTTAGATAACATGCAATTTTTTTAGAGAAGAATTCATGTAAATTTAAGGTTTAAAAAAATAAAAAGCTTCAAATATACACTTGCACTGTAAGTACAGAGAAAGAAGAAATGAGTCAAAATGAATTTTTATGGTAATATATTTCACAACTGCTGCCGATTGTGCTTAACTTGTACTAAGCCTGGAATATCCCTTTAAGGGTTGATGTTTAGTGATGATATTGTTTGAGTGTCAGTGTGGGACAGATCCAGGGGAGTTGGTACCTGTATTAGAAATTAATTACACACTTTATTGCATCATAGAATCACAAGCTTACATCTGGCACTGAGGTGCAGAGCTCCAGTAGAAACACTTCATCTTTATTAACATGTTCACAAGAGCATTAAGGGAAATACCAGTGAAGGCGGTGGGGAAGCTTGGGTCTTGTCCATTAATAGATATGAATGTTTGGTGTTATTAGAAGTAAAAATTTTTTCTGCTGTTGCAAGGATCATCAAAAGATTTTCATCCAAGCACAGCTAAATCTAGATCAGCGCTCACCATGTAACCCCATGCAGGACATCAGACTTTACTGGAGTTGAGTGAAAAGTCAGTACGTCAGCACAGGCCTCCTAGGAGGACAACGGCTCTCTGCAGGTCATTATTTAAGCATTCTTAATTGGCAACAAGCTCAAGCCAACAAAATGAGCAGCTGTTTTCTGCTGGCAGAGAGCAAAATAAAACCCAGAATATAAATTGCAATCTGTACTTTAATGTCTAAAATATATAAATGAAATGCAAACACTATTGGCTGTAGGGGCTGGCACACTCCCAAATGAATTGTGGTGAAAATGACGGAAATTACTGTACATTTGAACATTTTTGGAGTTAAAAATTGGTCTGTCTTTGTATCATATTCTAAAAACAACACACAATTAAATAATATTTTCACACGTTTCGCATAATTTCACAAATGACATCTTAACTAGGACCAAAACTGAGACTAAAATCAAAACCATAAAAAAATTATAATGCTTAAAAAAATGTTTTATTTCAGCCAGTTGCCAAGGCAACATTGCTTGTCTCAGTTTAGTTTAACTTTATGTACTAAAATAACTAAAAATAAAAATAAAAATGCATGAAAACTATATAGACACACACACAGATTGAGTTTCCATGTTTTACGTGGACATTCTATAGGTTATTTATTTTTATTTATATACTGTATAAACTATTTTCAGTCCCCTTACTCCAACCCTACACCTAAACCTACCCCTCACAAAAAAATTCTGCTTTTTAGATGTTCAAAAAAAACTAAATTCTGTATGGTTTATAAAAAAATGTCCCTGCAGGGTCAAAATGTACTGGTATTACTATACTTGTGGGTACATTTGGTCCCCGTAACATAGGGAATACCAGGACCACACACAGACACACTAAATTAACAAACCTTTGACTAAAATTAAAATGCAAACAGAAAACATAAAAATACAAAATTGATTCAAAATATGAATAAAAATTATAAGAGTGTCTCAATAATACTATTATAGCACTATACTGTGGAGGAAATTGTGGTATAAATAATTTTCACACAATAAATATTCAAATGGTTTGTGTTTATTTCACTCTTGTTTAACTATCACATTTTAAGCATGTAATTTACAGTATAATTTTCATTGTTAAAGATAGGAAGTCTGGGACAAGTACAGTATGAAACAATAAATCTAGGGTAAAGTTAAAGTTAGGTAAAAGGTTTCCAAGGACGTTATAATATGACCTTCATAAAAATGTAAATAAAAACATTTTTAAAAAAAACTTGAAATATCTTTATAATACACTTCAATAAAAATAAACCCTGGGATGTAAAAACAAAGTGCCTGAGGTGGAAGATAAACCCACACAGTATATACATATGTGAGAGGTGCAGAAAAATTAGCATTTAACAGATTTTACTCTATAGCTCTTACTCCAGAACTCTCTGACAGTATCTTTCAATGTGTGCACGACCCTCATCCACTTTACTGTGTGTGTGTGTGTGAGTGTGTGTGTGTGCGTATTGCAGTAACACAGGAAGGCCTCTTGCTACAGCTGACATGAACATTCCCTGCTGTTGGCACTCTGTGAGGAAAGCCTTAGCACTCTCAGATGAGACATCTCTCCAATTCACACATACTGTATGCAGACAGAATCTTAACCAACCTGAATTCCAAGTAGGCACTAGCCTGTGAACCCTCTTCTTAAGACCGCTCTGTTCGTCCGTACTCTCACCTCCCCCATCCTCTCAATCTCTCCGTCTTTCTCACCGATGTCTTTTCAGCATTCCCCTCTCTTTCTCTCTTTCTCTCTTTCTCTCTTTCTCTCTTTCTTGCATGAATTGCTGGTCCAGGCTGGGTAGTGCTGGTTTAGCTGGTGCAGCACCATAGCCATACTGTTCAACAGCTAAACCTACTGTAGATGAAGGACAAGCAGTGACATTTGGCTGCTTACGCTAATTAAGAACCCAGTTGGAGACATCTGCATCCAAAACTGAAAATATGCTTTGTCAGGGTAGTTGGGTGAATCTCATGAACAGGTGT
This sequence comes from Carassius carassius, assembly GCF_963082965.1. Taxonomy (NCBI): domain Eukaryota; kingdom Metazoa; phylum Chordata; class Actinopteri; order Cypriniformes; family Cyprinidae; genus Carassius; species Carassius carassius. The sequence goes on along the minus strand of NC_081785.1, from coordinate 16,577,616 downwards.
CCAGGTTACATTATACCCTAAAGCAAAGGAATATTATTTAATTAACTTATTTGTTATATTTTCAAATTACATGTTATCATTTAAATCTAATGTAATTTCTATTTAAATTAGTTTTATATTGTACTGTACAAACAATAATATTGTGCAATGGTATTACAATATATATATAATTCTTTTTAATACAAGTATTTCTTGATCACGATAGCATTTGTTGTACTGCCTTTAAATGTTATTAAAATCAACAAAAAATGCAATAATGAAATAACAATCATCACTAATGTACTATATAATGAAAGAGACCATACCAGATACTGTACATTAGTAATAACGTAAAATGTGTAAAACAAAAAAAAAAAAAAAAAAAGGCAAATTATTTTATCATTTGGTTTTGGGTTTTTGACCTGGATATTTCTTTACGGTTTTCATTCTAAAATGCAACAGTAATATCATCATCACGTTAATATACAGTACAATAAAACTCAAATACAGCCTCCATATAACCAGAGATGATGGACTGTGTTTAAGTGGGCTGTTGGAGAGCAAGTATATTACCCCAGTCCCAATTTCGAGCAGCACTGCTCATATATTCCAGGAGGTAAATGAGAAGGCTGTGTGGTTACAGAGATTGAAATACATTCATTAACTTTTCCCTTTTTGCTAATGTAAGCCTTTAAACGCCACGCATCCCTGAAATTTACATTTAAATTAAATTGACTGGGGGCAAGATGAGGAGGCACCCCAGACGCGGCCCCTGGGGTGACTGTTATTTACTGATCTCCTCTCCTCGTTGGTCAGTCTCCACTGCATGTCCCCCTCCCCAACCCATCCTTCATCACTTTTTTCCCTATCCCACTTCCTCGTGATGGGACGGACACTGGCTTATGCCTTCAAGACAGGCTTTCAAAAATTCCTGTCAAGAACTTGAGAAGGCGGGAGCTGAGAGATGTGTTCTCTGACAGCTCGTGAAAGAAAGCTACATGTCTGGAAATGGAACGGATGACAATGTGACACAAAAATGCACGTGTAGGGGTGAGTGGCTCGTTGGAGGGTTGTCAGGGGCAGGAGGGATCAACCCGAAAGGTCACATCTTCATTACTGTCACTCGCTCACACACACACACACACACAAGCTCTCCGGTCCACTTCGACTAATTCCACACACTGAAGACAGAACTGAAGGTTAACTTCAATGAGAATCAATAACTCATTTATGCTAATGTCAGCGGTAATGTGCATTTCTAGCAGGTACAAGCTAACTGAGTTTGCGCTCAAGTATCCTCGCCAAACAGCTCTAGCGAGCATAACACTCTCCAGATTCATTTTTCATCTTAGTGTGTTTTACGGTTTCTTTGTAACTGGATTTTAGACACATTACAGCCAGAGAGACAGACATCCATTGCTGGACATTGCGCTGACCACAAAAAAGAGAGCTTTAGGTTAATCAGAATTCATTTTGCCATTGATTTGTCTGAGCAGCGGAAGGTAAAGGGGGGAAGGGTTTTAGATGGAACCGGCGGCTGTCATCACACATCTTCACACTAACAATACACAATTTTCACACTGTACATGCCCTGACACAACGATAGTAATTTTAATCAAGCGACAAAGATAATGCACAGTAACTCGATACCTGCATCACCAGATCCAAGTGAAAATGCTCAGAAAAATCTCTTGCAATGCAATTCAATAGCAAAATTTGGGATTGAAGTGAATCTATCTCCCGGTTTCACAGACAAGGCTTAAGCTTAGTCCCAGACTGAAAGAAAACTGAAAGAAACTATATCAATACCTTCGTTTAGTCTCAAGATGGACACCAGTGATGTTTTTTCTAAGGGATGATTATAAAAATTACTTACATGTCCTATTCTTGAACTACAGCCTAATCCTGGCTTAGTCTAAGCCCTGTCTGTGAAACCAGGCCTATATTTATGTTTCTTGAGTATTAAGATTCGATAGAAACCCAGAGCGTAATCACACTGAGTGGAAAATACCAAATGGTATTTTCTGATTCAAAATTTTTTTTTTAAGTTTTGGTTCAGTTTCTGCTTATTTAATATCATGAAGAGTATTTTAGGGCTGCCAAAGTTGATTTGGTAATAACTGGTTTTAAATGTTTAACAGCGTTCAATTTCTCAGCACAGACTCGTGTTATTGTAGTTAACTTGCATTGAATGTTTAATGCAGGCAGGTGGTAAAGTTTTGTAATATACTGTACATGTATCAAAACTCAAATTAATTTGTGCTCATTAATATTCCACGTCTCCAAAGACCTGCTCACCTCCGATGCCTCCCAACCAATACAGTGTGAGCTGAGAGTCCTTTGAAACGATCAGCAGGGGACAGCTAAAAGGCTCCATAATCCAATAAATAGAATAAAGGCTCATTATTCAATTCTCAACAATTAAGTGTGTCTATTCTTTGTAAGTAAATGTTTCTCATACGAGGCCTACCTCTCACCTCCACCCAGAGCGCACTCATGCAAATGCACAATTAAAACAAGCCATTACCCTTCCAGAATGCAAAACTGCCATCCTATTATCATGACTAATTGAGGCTTTATAACATAGTGTTGAGGTCTGTTTAGACAGTGACTCTTGGTACAACAGAACGAAATGTAACTATTAGGTGAGCAACTTTGCAAAATGGCAGATGGTGTTATATAAGTAAGTGCTGAGAGAAGATTAATTTTTATAGCATCTTGTTTTTGGGACATGAACAATATATGGTCCATTGATTAAAAGGCTTTGTGAATAAATTATAAATTGCATTTTACAGAATTACAGATCCTACTATCGTGAAGGCTTAACTGATGGATATTATTTATGAGATGCTAAAAAAAAAACTTCTCAGTCAAGATTTGTTTACTGAAATACTGTTAACACAGAAGGTTCACACATCAGTGAATTGTGATGTGCTCACCATCACATTCCTTCAAGCTCATTTTGGAGTGCCACACTGAAAAGAACAATATGATTAGCCAGTAGATGGCAGGAGCGTGCTGAAGAAAGGTGCTGGGCCTGGAAGGTTATGACTCCAGAATACCTGTTCATGGCAGCCAGTTACATCTTCACTTATTTGTGCAGCTTTGGCCACCATTTTGGCATATCACAGTGGAAACAGTGCCACAGTCATAAAACAAAAACGGCATGACCTCATTTTTAAATAAGCTCTTTAAAATATATTTTTAAAATGTCAGTCATTAAGGAAAATGGAGCATAACTAGTGTTATTTCACAGACTATAATGAAAAAAAAGCAGTGCCAAATATTAGTGAGATGATCAACCATCCTTGAATGACTCAAGTACATTAAGATGAATTAAGATCTTTGATGGTTTTATGTCAAATTAGTGGCATCCACATTTAAATATCTGAATCTGGAAACAAAAGAAGATATTTTGATGAATGTTGGCAATCCAACAGTGTATAGTGTGTGTGTGTGTGTGTGTGTGTGTGTGGGTGTATATATATATATATATAAATATATATATATATATAAATATATATATATATATATATATATATATATATATATATATATATATATATATATATATATATATATATATATATATTGAGGTCACTGGGACCTGAACCTGTTGATAACCAATATTCTTATCTTCTATTCAAAATACCATACCATTCAGGTCCGATTTCTTCAATTGTATTTTTGTCCATATTTTTTGACGTAAATGGCAACTGAAACCATTTGGTTAATAACATTCTTCAAAATATTTTCATTTGTGTTCCACAGAAGAAAGAAATGCAAACAGGTAGAATGACACGAGGATAAATAAATGATGATAGAGTTTTCATTTTTTTAATTTTAAAATCATTGAGTTCATTACTTATTTCCTGTTTTCATTTACATTTTTGCTATTAGTTTAATAAAATTAGCATTTTGTTTTGAGGTTTTTGTCAATGTATTTTGTCAATCTTTTTATTTATTTCAGTTTTAGTTATTTTAATACATCAATGAAACTAAACGAAAATTAGAAATGCTAGTTAACTATAATAACCCTGAACAGGAGGATGAAAAAAAAGAGGACAAGAGGATGAGATTTGGAGCATCTCAGTCTGGAGATTTTGAGGAAAAAAAGAACTGCTTGAGAAGTGAGTAAACAATTCTGGTGAAGTGAACAGGGTGACACATAAGAGTAAAAGCCATGTTGTGATCTGTGAGCTGTAAAAAGCACCTAACCTCACTTGTCTGAATGCTTGCTCTTGCGTCCAGATTTAAAGCTGCGCCCCATTTTAAAGTGCAATATTCTCGTTTGGTCATGAGATATAGTTGGGTTACAAGTGCAGGTCTCATAACACAAGATGAGCCTCGGCCTGTGAAAACACACCCCTCTGATCTTTATTGTTGTATTACAGAGAAAGTGTGAGAGCAACCTTCTGTACTGAGGTAAGCACTGTAATTATGAACACTGTATCTCTGTGTGACTCCAATTATCCCTCAACATGTGATCTCTCTCTCTCTTTCCCTCACTCACAGAAGTTATCTCAGAGTCTCAGACTTATAAGAAGGATGAGCAAAGAGAGTGGGTGAAAGCTAAGCAAATGAAGAAAATGTGCTGCTTGCCATGCAATTCATCACATTGTGTTGCTAAGGTGTTCAGTGTTTTTAGCATGCTGTTCCGTGGTTGCCAGGGTAGTTCTAAGTTGTTTTATTAGTTGTTTTTACAATGCGATAGCTAAGGTGTTGCCAGGATTTTGTCAGTTCTTGCCAGGGTATCGCTATGGTGTTCTGAGTTTTAGCGCATTGCTATGTGGTTACTAGGGTGTACTTGGTGGCTGCTGGGCATTGCTAAGCTGTTCTGAGTGTTTAAGCATGCAGATGCTAGAGGGTTATGGGAAGTTCCAGGGCATTGCTAAGGGGTTTTGAGTGCCTTTTGCCCATTTATATGCAGGGTGTTGTGGACAGTTCCCAGAGCTTTGCTACAGTGTTCTGAGTTTTAATGTATTGCTATGTAGTTTCTAGGCAGTTCTGTGTAGTTGCCATGGCATTTGAGTTGCTATGTTGATGCTAAGGTTTGTTGATTGTTTTCAGGGCATTTCTATTGTGGTCTGAGTTTTAGTGCATGGCTATGCAGTTACCAGGCTATTGTTAAATGGGTCATATGATGCGATTTAAATTTTTCCTTTCTCTTTGGAGCGTTAAAAGCTCATGTTGCATAAAGAAGATCTGTAAAGTTTCTCAAATCCAAAGAGATATTCTTTATAAAAGTTAAGAGTCAACCACGCCTACCTAAAACGGCTCATTGTAATGCCCTCATATGTCCTCATATGTCATGATATGGGAAGATTTGCATAACGCCGCCCAAATGTTCACACAAAGAAAGAAGCCGTAACATTTATTCTCGCTGTTGCTGCCGGCGCCATGTTGTGGAGATGCTATGTGTTTCATTGTGAAAGCGAAGCAGAACAGATGTGTGCAGTGCATTTTGCAAAGGATAAGGACTGTTTCCTGTGAGAGTAGCAAACAATGCCGGTGTTTGTTTCTATAAAGTTGGGCAATTCTAACTTTGCAAGGACAGTCAGACACTTCTGACTCACAGTCTGTAAGTACGTTTACACATGTAAAGGATTTGCCACTGATGATTCAAACATGAGTTTTGAGCAGCGTAGAGTAACTCTTAGAGCTTTTTGTTTGTCGTTTCTCTGATAACAAATGCAGACTTGGTTTTATGTTTACGCAGCCTGATACGCAACGCAAGTTGTAAAAACACAGTATAAGTCATTAGAATCAGTAATTATGTCCCCACTGGAAGCAACAAATGCCTCGTTTGTAATGGGTTTTATTTGCTTTATCTCATCACGCCAGGGCACATGGCATCACAGTGTTAAGTTAGGGAACATTTTTTATCAAATGTTTGAGGCATTCTACCAGCCACAACAAACTGGATACCTGGCCAATCAGAGCACACCTCACTTTGCAGAACGATGAGTTTTGTCAAAATGTGTTTCAGAAAGGCAGGGCATAGAGGAGAAACAATAATGTACATTATGTGGAAAATAATGTGTTTTTTTAACCTTAAACCACATAAACACATTGCATTACACCAAATGCAATGTTCTTATTAGCAACGTCATATGACCCCTTTAAGGTGTTCTGAATGTTTTAGCAGGTTGCTATGTGGTTGCCAGGGTGTTGCTAAGGTGTTCTCAATGTTTTTCAGACATTGCTATGCATCTGTTATGGTTTTGACCGTTGTTGTCAAGGCATTGCTTACTACAGTGTTCTGAGTTTTATTTTGGTTAGTTTGCTATACAGTTGTTAAGGTGTTATGGTTATGGTGTTAGCGTTGTTATAGACTTGCTACAATGTTACTAGGTGGTCAATAAGTAGTTGTTTACCAGCTCCAAAACACTGAGCCACAGAGTTTAAGTGGCTGCCAAGCATTTGAACTTAGCTACCTGATTTTGTTCCCACGTGTTCTTCAAACCATTTCCAGCAATCTCTCTACTGTACCTATAAATAAAAATAACAAACAATATCAATCAATTAAAAAAGATCCAACCGAGAATTTTCAATCAAGCAAATGTTTATAATTGTTGTAATTGATTTACCATGTGTTCACATTATATCAACTATGACTTAGTAGTAAAGGTCTCTAATCATTAGTACACATGCACTGCATTTTCATATTCCACAGATGATGATATATTTCCATGCAGCACACACACACAAACACACACTCCATCTCCATGGGGAGGATGTCCATTACATCTTCTTTGATATTCAGGCTTCTGCAGGCTTACAGAACAGCAAAGGGACCCTCAGTTGTTGCATCTGTAGTGAAGTGGCCAATTATGCTTCAAAGTAAAACCAGAGATTTGTTTTTTTTTTTAAACAAACAACATAAGGCATCCCCCTTGCTTTTTGTCCTCTGCTCCATGTTTTATCACATACCCACTATTTTTGATTCACTTACTCAGGTACATGGAATGTCAACAAATACTCGCTCAGCACGTTGCAGTCTTTTATGACCATCAAACATTAACAAGAAAGCGTGACAGCCCAGGTGTTTGAGTACTCTAGGCAAGCCCAATGAAGCCTCTTTCCTACTTCCTTTCTGGTAAACATTTCCTGGGAAGCTCATTAGTGTTAACCAATCCAGTTCTGACACTCTGTAGCTAACTTCCATGGCCAAGTTATGTGGCCATACATGTCAAAATGCAAACACAAGGGAGCCAGGAAGCATCCAAATGAAGACGATACTCCAGAGGCTAAACCATATTTATCAGTTCATCAGAGGAGACAAATGAAAAAAGACAAGCTTTAGTTTGCTCCCTTCATTTGATACTTGCAAATGGAGCGCTTCCCTCCAATTCTGTGCCTGTCACAGCGAAACAAGAAAGCTTTTTAGTTGGAAGGAATTATTTGAGATAATGTGTATTCTCCCAGTGAGACTCAAAACTGATTTAACCTGGCTGCGAGTTGCCGTGGAGATGCAAGATGAGGGCATGCATGAGCGTGCGGCGTCACTCTTGGTTGCTGATGGGAATAAACTGGAGAAATAAAGAATATTGAGTTTCTAATGAATCTGTGCTGCACCTCCTCACAGCATGTGTAAATGGAAATAATGTCTCCCAAACAACCAAGTTGAAATTCACCCTTGTTTCACATTGTTGCAAACATATAACATTACTTTAAAATTGAGTGTAAGTTTGTGTGGATGTGGTTTAAACAAACCAAGCATAAATGAGAAAAAGTATCCAGTTAACTCTGCATTCACACTGTCTGTGGTCTCAAAAGTGGATTCTATTTTTGTATTTTGGTCTATTTTACTTGTGAAGGCCTCATTTTGGTTTGTTTAAAGAGTTTTCTGAAGCCTACAGTACACCAAAATCAAAAAAGTGTGAGCCAGGTGTGAAAGCAATAAAGGAATCACTTTTATTTGAGAAATTTTTAGTTACCAGAAAGACAGAACCTCCACAGATTCCCGTGGAATACATGATGAGCAAAGGGAGTGATCCAAAGACCAAACACAATTTATGTATTTATTATTAATTTTTTTTGTCAATAAAGCCTATTAAAGTGTATTGGTGATAAATGAGGACCTGTTTTATTTTAAAGTTTATTTTGAATTATACACTAAGAGACAAAATTCTTATTGTTAATTGCTGTATATCAGCAGTACGTCATGAAGACACACATTGCAGAAAAAAGCCAACTCCAATAATCACATTGTACAAAAAAGTCTACTATTAGCCTACAATATTACGATATGGATTGTCTTTCTTTTTCCCACCCTCATTTATCCATCCCTTCACCCATTCATTCAGACGTAGAAATACCCCAGGTTATTTTCTGCTGCACTGTTGCAGGTGTTCTATCTTTTGGCATCTGTATCTGTAATGAGACTGGATCTGATTTGTTTCTTTAAGCAACAGTGTATCCGCCTGTCCTCCATAACCTATTATTCCCTTCTGCATTCTCATGTCCCACTTTTTCTTTTCTTCCCCACAAACAGACCCACCCATACACACATTTAAGGGCCCTTTCATATCCGCCTGTGGACTCCACCCCTGTTTTGTTACGTTTGGCACTCTCTGGTTTCTTTTTAACTTCTCTGCATCTCTATATTTCATCATCCTTACACCTTACTTCCTCCTTCCCTCGCCCTCAATTCTCCTGTCCCTTTCCTTGTCCTTCACTTTATCTTATATCTTCTTTCATCCCTGCTCTCTATTTCTCTCACTCTCGTCCCACATCAATCCCTCTTCGCTAATCACCGTTGATGTGAAGTTAAATGTGGAAATGAGGTACATGCAACAGGAAGGGAAACTTACTCCATTTAAAGCTTGCCCAGCCATCCTATCCATCACTCTCTCTGGCACAGCCTCTCATCTCTGCCGCGTCTGATTAATCATCACGGTCACATTACAGAGGCAGCGTTATGTGAAATGGGCCTGAGGAATTTTTTTAAAGATTCAATTTAGAGTATCACTCCTCATCTGTTCCCAATAAATGCCAACGTGAGCATAATTATGGTGGCCTTGTTAATCAAGATACAGAGAGACGAAGGATGAATCAGAAAGGAGCTGCCTATTTAATACTGAAGATAATTTACGTCCAATCCACCTGATAGGCTGTGCCCTGAAGGAGTGTTGGATTTGGGGTAAAATGCACATTTAAAAAAGAAAAAAGAAATGACTTTTTTAGTTGAAACCTTTTAACAGTTAAATAAATGAAAGTGTGTGGGAAAGAAGCCATGGCTTATTGTTTCACAGCAATAAATATGAGGTAACCCAAAAGCCTAATTCCCTTAATAGTTTTTCACAATATGAAAAAAAAAGAAAAAAAAGAATATAGTTCGGAAGTGAAAATTCCCATTTCCACCATCTGCACAATAATAAAGATGTTCAATTCAACAGGAAATGTTACAAATCTGCCTGGAAGAAGATGTGTTTCTATATCGTTTTAATGCAATTAGAGGATATATATATATATATATATATATATATTTATACATAGTATGGAAATGTTCTATACGCTAGGTGACTTAGCCAAAAGGTGCAGTATAAAACAGTACACATTGCATAAAATATGGTCCCTCATAAAGCAGTTCAGTTAATCTCACTCAAATGAGAATTTCCAGTATTAATAATCAAAACCTATTTAATACATGGCTCTTTGGAATAGTTCTGCTTCATGTCTGGGTCCTGAATACCCTGGATTTAGTTCAAAGGTCAATAAACCTGATAATATTTTTGTAATTTCCATTTGTAACTTTTCTGCTCAATGTGTTTCTTATTCATTTCTATAAAAACTGAAAATAAAGATCGCATTTTAATTAAACACTGTATAGACTACAATAATTAAACACTTTTTATTCATAATGTTCTGTTTTTTGCACATAAGGTATTATTTCAACTGGCAAGATGCTGTGAACGCAAAATACAAAATTAGGACAGGCCACCAAAAACGGGACGTCTGGCGACACTAGATTTCCAATTAGAGATTTAGCTGGCTGAGACACTTCGTCTGTGCATGTGTTTGTGTGTGGTGCAATGGCAACAGAGGGAGAAAGACAGCTTCATCATCTCCTCACAGTGTCTCTCTGTCCATATGTTCTGTAGCACTACCTCAGTTCACTACATCGGGAATGAGACGCTTGGAACAGCTGCTGAAATTGAGTGTGTGTGGTTGTGGGTGTGTGTCCTCATACATATGTCAACTCGGAGGAATTATTCATCAAAGTGAGACCTCCTGCACGCTGAGTGTCAGCATTGGTTTGGTGATTGGTTTCTTTTTTCAACTTGGCAAAGAAGTTCCCCCCACGGAGGCAAGAAAGACACTTTGTTTGCCCTTTCTCTCTGTCGGTTTTGGAATGTGATGGATCGTGGTGTTTGTGTCAGCTGAGTAAACAAGTCCATTTAAGCTGCTTAATCAACACTGGACAAACCAGATCCAGCCCTATACAAATAAACTTGAATTAAATTAATTTGTGAATTGAACTGACATGTTACTAATTGGTGATAAACAAATAAATAAAAAATATAGGAAATTATGTCATAGAGATGACCCCTGAAATCCCCCATGACTGTATGCAATGGACAACAAGTCAAAAAAATTACCTAACATGTTGTAAAATGTCACGTAGTGTGACTCTACTTAAAAGGATTTAAAAAAAAGATACTTTGTGTACACTCACAATAATCGAAGGTGTAAGGAAAATACTTTTTTCTTAATAATCACACGACATGATATCATTCAATTAAACTTAATTAAAAAAAAAAAAACTAGTAGATTTTTCATTTTCTTCATCACTGACTCTTTTATCTAAAATGAAAACCCAGTTGGCTCAATCTGGCGTTAAGTGCCTTGCTCATGGACCCAGCTTATATCAGGCTCCTTGCAAATCTTGAACCAGCGACCTTCTGATTACTAGCTAGCCACTGCAACACATCACTGAAATAATAAATCATCTTAAGCAGAATATTCACCATCAGTCTGTCAACCTTAGGCCTGTACGATCCTTCCAAACTGAACACTGAAACAGGCAAAGTTCTGCACCGCCAACTTCATTATCTGAAGAACTATCTGTGTAATCTGTGTAAAGTAATCTGTGACCTTTATTTATGTTCTGCTGGAGCGGATGTACTCTAGCTCCATTAATTAGAGTTATAACCCCATTTTCTCTGTCCGTTTGCCCGGCAGAAATGAACATCGAGTGATTTTATCATGCGAAATGAAGCTTTTGTGCTTGTTGAACATTTTTGTCTAACATCACAGTTTAATTTGAAGGCACTGCAGCACATTACACAGCACACAGTGTACTGAGACTAGTTTAGAGTAGTTTAAAAGGGTCAAATTAGTTTTTTTAACTATAATGTTCTAATGTTAGCCAAGGCTATCTGTACCATAAAATTGTAATTTAGTTTGGACAAGACCATTTTTTACTCTCTCTTCAAGCCACATCTTTTGCTGCTTTTGCATAAACACCGTTTTTACATGTGCTTTGCATCATATGCCATTGCTTCCCAGCAAAAATGTGTTTAAGATTGACGAGTCACATTATAGCTGTATAATTTTCAAATGTTATTTTTGTAAATACAGCAATAATAATAGCAAAGTAAAGGTCCCCTTCTTCGTGATCCCATATTTTAAACTTTAGTTGGTGTCTAATGTTGTTGTTAGAGTATAAATAATATCTGTAAAATTATAAAGCTCAAAGTTCGATGCCAAGCGAGATATTTTATTTAACAGAAATCGCCTACAAAAAACGACCCGTTTGGACTACATCCCTCTAGTTCCTGCAGTAATGACGTCACTAAAACAGTTTTTTGACTAACCGCCGCCCACATGAATACACAAACAGGGGGCGTGGTCTTGTTGCGCTCCGACGGAGAAGAGGAAGAGTTTCGTTTGTGTTTGTCGCCATGTCGTCGAAACGCTGTTATTTTCATCTCGGAGTCCAATCATCTTTGTTTGGCCTTCCCAGGGATGCTGTACTTAGAGATTAATGGTTACAATTTATGTTTAACTCGGTTCTTGAAAATTATAATCCACATGTAAAACTATGTGCAGCACATTTTGCTGAGGACAGCTTCCTCAATCTCAATCAGTTTAATGCCAGATTCGCACAAAGATTATTCTTGAAAGATGGAGCAGGTCCCTCTTTGTCTGGAGAAGGCGTTGTTTATGGACCACAACCGGTAAGTGTTTCACAACAGTTTCTGTAACTTATTACACAAAGGACAATGCTGTTTAGCTTTGTTAACTATATTATAGGGCTGTGCAAAAAAATCGAATGCAATTTTCATGCGCATCTCGTCAGTAAAAACGCTTCTGTGATTATAAGTACATCTCCAGCATGTGTGTTCAGATCAGGATTGCCAGGTTTTCAAAACAAATCCTGCCCACTTGCTTCTCAAAACTAGTCCAAAACTAGCCCAGTCGCGTTTCCAGGAGGGCAACGTGTGCTAAGCTGCTGTCGAATCACAACACAGGAACTGCTGGCCCAATCAGAACTCGTTACGTATTTCTGAAGGAGGGACTTCATAGAACAAGGAAGTCATCAGCCCGTTTTTATGACAGTGAAAACAGCATTATACAGATAGGTGAATTGTGTGAAAAATACTTTGATTTTTTACACGCGAAACATGAACACATGTTATATTGCACACTGTAAACACAATCGAAGCTTCAAAAAAGCACGAAAAACGGGACCTTTAATGCATTTATTAGCATTAACTAGCAGTACAATGAGCGATACATTTATGACACTATTTATTAAACTCTGTTAGCATTAGTTAATAAAAATACAACTGTTAATTATTAAAACAAAAGTTTATCTCAGCTCCATTAAATTATATGAACAGACAGACTTAGCATATATAATCTTGTTTAAATCTTCCCATGTTATAAGATTTGATCAATTTATATGACTTTTTAAGGTTGAGAAAACTCACTTATAATCAGAATCCCTCATATATTGGGACATTGGGAATAGTTGTTCTTTAAAAAAAAGTGGTTAGGAACCACTACTACATAAAATATCTCAACTGCTTGAGTATCATCACAAAATGTAAACAACTATATTATTATAAGGCATGACGATATAATAATATTATAAACTTTAACTGTGATTTTCTAAAAAGCTGCTGAAACAATGTCTGTCGCAAATTCATTGGCAACAATTTACAAATAACACCTCATTTGTTAACATTAACTACATTAATGCGAATTAATGTAAACCACTATTTTATAATTATTAATGTTAATTTCAGCATTTACAAATACATCATGAAAATCTAAAGTTGTATCCAAATTGTGAATGTTAGTTAATACATTGACTTGTGGGACCTTACTGTAAAGTCTTAAGAAATTTTACTTAATAAATTCAGTGTTACAAATAAATGTTTTTCATTGCACGTAAACTATGTAAAACTGCAGTTAACTAATACTAACAAAAGAAACCTTAGTGTAAAGCCCAAAATTGTAAAGCAAATTTAAAAATACTTTCTTTGTGGTGGGAATCATATACTGTAAGTAGAGTACAATGCTGTCTTTTTGGACTGGAGAGTTCTGGAACGTACAATATCTTTCCAAGTACAAACTGTTTTAAAAGATGAGTAAGACACACAGAAACCACAAGAGGTCTGTGGAGTCTTCTCTCTGGCTGTAAATCCCCCAGTGGATCTCGCGAGGTCTCTGTGCTTCAAGTCAGCATTTTATCATAGCCTCTACCACAAGGGCAGATCACTTCTCCTTTATCACTATTTCAAACCCCCCTGACACAAAGAACATCTTTATGAGTTGAGCCCAAAGAGTGAGTTTCATCGTCAGATTGTCAGAACACAAGACTCATCAAATATTCATCAGAATGAAGCCCTCTCGTCTCTGATCAGCAGGAGGAGAAGGGAGAAAGAAGAACAAGAAGCCTGTCCTTCCACACATTTTTATAGCAGAAATCAAACATACATCATCTCAAGACCTTCAAGGGCATCTCCCATCATCGAAACACACGAGTATGGCATTGTTGAACAATCTGCAAGAGAGGAATGTTTTGAATGTCTTATTCAGCAAATTTAACGGATCAAACCAGTTAATATATTTACAGTAAATATATTTAAATGTTACAAGAGGTTTCTATTTCAAATAAATGCTGTTCTTTTGAACTTTCTATTCATGAAAGAATCCTGAAAAAAATATCCACAAATATATTAAGCAGCACAACTGATTTGAACATTGATAACAATAAGAAATGTTTCTTGAGCATCAAATCAGAATATTAGAATGATTTCTGAAGGATCTTGTGACACTGAAGACTGAAGTAATGGTTGGTTATTTTCAAATGTAATAATATTTCACAATATTACCATTTTAGAAGAAAAATGGTTGTATATAAATTGCATAGCACATATACTATAACACATATTGCTAGACATGCTAGTCAGCAACGGTAGCTATTGTTTCTGTCCACAGAAGTCACAGCTTTAATTAAAAATTATTGACTTCACTGAAAAAGCCACTTGTTAGTTGTTACTGTAAAGGGACAGTATTTTTGAGCGGAACTGCTGTCACACTATTGAGGCATGTAGTTATGTTCTAAGTGTCTCTAGTTTTAGTTTGTTAACCCTTAACACTGCTTCACACACAGGGAGCTCGCACAAATCCACATACACAATGAGTACATCCTCAAAACTCGTGTCAGTCTTCAGAATCTTTCAGAGCAAACCTCTGTTCCTCTAAATTATTCAGACTGCTAGCTATACTCTGCCTTGTGCCGAAAGAGTCCACACACACACACACACACACACACACACACACACACACACACACTATGCTGGTGAACTTGTACATGAGCTCACAAGCATCATTACTGTCAGCACTTCCAATAACCCTTTTAACAGACAACGTCATCCTATATACAGCATCACTGTGAAACTTTAGGACCCACATGATTTTTTTTATCACTTTCATAGCTCAGAAAACTTGGTGAAGTTCCCAGTGAAGTTTCAACTTCATCTCAAATGTTTCACATTAAAGAGAAAAAATAAGGCCGTTAATCAGTTAAAATAAAAATAGTGTTGGGAATTTACTGTAGTGAACACAATGCATTGCATTCCTTTTATGGAAATAAAAAATGTAATTATCATTTTTGGTAGGAATATCATAAATATCAAATTAACAGTTGCTTCTACTTATTTTAAAGTAGCAGATAAACATTTTTCGAAAAAATTAAATGTATAAATTTGACTTTTAAACCTTCTATTCATCAATGTATCATGGAAGCGTATATTTACATGCAGAATAAAAGTTAATATATATTATTCTTAAAGGTCTCCATTAGATCACCATATTATCTCATTGCTAGGAGAAACGGCTGAGATATTACAAAGTTTGCAATTGTAATTTCTTTTTCCTGTAGGCATGTTTACTGGTTTATTCATAAACCTCTCAAACCTAGACCTGCACACACAGCCAAGCTAGAATATCTATTGCTTATCAACCATTAACAAGTTGAGAAACCTGAAAAACACAATTGATCTACAGTTCAAAACCAGAGAAATCTTCATCAGGAGTCCATAATGAGAGCACTGAGATGACACCTCAATAGCAGTACTCACTTGAATGGCTCTAAACAGAACAGATTATCTCTAGTACTACAGCCATACACCTGTAGCATGCTGCCATCACAACACTTACCATATTTTTGGCTGTGATATCCCCACAACATTTAAGGAAACAAAAACAACTGGAACACAGTATATTTCTTCTCCATTAATTCCTTTTAATTTTCAGGAGAGGACATACAAGGAGGAATGGGATGTTCTTGCAGGGGAGGAATGTAAAAATAAGAGTCGCAAAAGGATTCTTCAAAATTAAATGGGAAATGAAATGATAATAAATCCCTCTCATTTAGTGCAGCTAACACCCAGCTGGCCACCGAGCCATTCACACACCTTCACACAGGTTCTTTCGTTTTAACAGACTTATTATTCAGCTCTAACCAGGCTGCAGTTGCAGCAGCTGAACCAGAGAGGACCCTGGGAAATCAAGCTTTCAGGGACTATTCCCTCTCCACTGCTCCATCATTCTCTGTCACAAACAACTCATTCTCACTTTTCAAGGGCAAAGCTTTCACACAGGTCTGTTTATTACAGTTCACACACACACACACACACACACACACACACACACACACACACACACACACACACACACACACAGGTGTGAATGACTCCAGATGTGGCAGATAAGTATTATACAAAATTAATATAACCCAGGAAAGAGGTAAAATGAGAAAACAAACTGGACTAAAATTAGGCAAATCAGACAATAAAGAAAGTTTCTTGAGAGGAGAGGGGAGGGGAGAGGAGACAATATAGGGAAGAAGAAAAAGCAGCGTCACGGTGCAACATGGCAGATTTCAGCCACAAACCGCATTCCCACAGTCTGTCCTCTCTCCTGCATATTTCACAAAAGATTGGAAAACTTTAGTACAAACCACAAGCTCCAATCAGATTGAAAGACTGCTACACGATCTCCAAGAGTCAGGGTGCAAATGTTTAATCAGTCCACCAGGAAACACATCTCTGGAGAACCTGAACACTGCCATGTTTGTACAATCACATTTTTTAAAGGCAAAACATCCTGTATATTCAAAACTATATTTTCCACTTTGTTTTCAATCAGTACTTATTAATGGACATAAAGAAATTCTGAACATCAAATTCCAGACACATTTCATTTCCCGCAATTTTTGTTGTTGTTATTTTATCTATTTTATAGTTTCATTTAGATTTATAAAATTAGTATTTTCATATATTTTCATGTGTTTATATATTATTAGATGTGATAGATGTGATGTTTATCTAATACTGTATATCTAATAGTTCTCATTTTAAAAAATGTGCTTCAAATGCTTTAAAAAGTAACAGGGAAATCAAATTAGAGTACATATAATATACATATACATATACATATATATATATATATATATATATATATATATTAAATTTACAATTAAATGTATGCATTTAGCAGACGCTTTTATCCAAAGCGACTTACAGTGCATTCAGGCTTACAGTTTTTACCTAACATGTGTTCCCTGGGAATTGAACCCACAACCTTGCACTGCTAACACAATGCTCTACCACTTGATCCACAGGAACACAATATATTTATATAATAATAAATAGATGAAAAAAAGTATTTATTGCATACACATTTTTATATAAAGTTTTTATTTATTTATTTATTTTTGCAACCCTCTTACCAAAAGTGTGCCTAAATATATTTTAACAAAAGGCAATTTACTTCACATAAATTAAACAATTGTCTATAATTTCTGGAATTTTTATTGAACTCTGATAACAGTCTGGTGAATGCAGGGCAAGAAGGTGAAGACCTCAAAGGTGGGACAGGCCAAAAGAAAACAAACACCTTTTAATGTGTTTAAAAATTCCTGTTTATATATTTACTTGCTTGATAACAATAATTCATATGATTTTTATTAAATAACAGGGACAAAGTACAGAAAGGATCAAATAATAATGTAGCAGACACTTTTGTCTAAAGCCAGTAACAGGAGATGTATTAGTGGGTCAGGTCTGCTGGTGTAACATGAGGTTAAGTACTTTGCTCAGGGGCACAAGGGTGAAACCTCAAGGATAAACCCTTGCATGGATTTAACCGACATCCTTTCAAAAACCAATCTAGATTATTAACCTCTACAACACATCACCAGTTAAATCAGCCATTGATTTTTTGCTAATTCACTTGTGTTTACTAATACTTGAACTAGTAAATACAGACTACTGCTGACAAAGAAATAAATAAACCAGCAGAAGTCCTGAATGCCTGTCTGTTCCAGCACCATTAATGTATTGAGGAGTGTGGAATAATCCCCTCAGGATCCACATCTCCTCCGGAGGGCTTTTCTTTCACCCATCATCCTTTCCAGCTTTGTTTACCTCTTTATCCAACTCATTTTTTCTCTACTGTCAAAAGCACCACAGTTCCTCCATACACCTTTTCTTCCTCTGCTTTCACCACAGATTTATTCAAGTGTCAGAGAGTGACACCTTGATGACAGCAGATGACCTGCAGTCCCAGAGAGAGAAGTGACTCTTTCACACTCTCCTCTTCTCTCGTTCACTGACTGCTGGACAAGGTCATGGCCAGTGCTTAGCCTTTTATAATGTTTCTAATATTTTTACAATGTTTTTTTTTGTATTTAATTTTACAACAATTATTCTGTAAAAGCAGTATTTTTACTAAAAAGTTAAACAGATATAAATTAATAATAATAAAGTAATAAAACAGTAATAACTTTTTTTTACACTTTTTTTATTCCTATGATTTTTTTCTGCAGACCCCCTACAGTGCCCACTTGAAAACCCCTGAATTAAAGTGTCTCATGCTCAGAGAACTACAGCAGCATTGCTGGGGAGGCAAAAGACCTTATACAATTGGAATATTGGTTGAACACTTGAATGAATAAAAAGAAAACAGATCGTTGTCTCAGCACATGCTGTCATGCACACACAAGCGTACACAGTCCATTTAATGACAGCACAAATGACAGACAATTACTTCTTTTCAATGCAGACTTTTCCGAAAAGCTTTTAAAGTAAAGGATTCCATCTGCTGTCTGATGTGGTTCAGTGATTTCTCATTTATGAAGCTGACGAAGTCATTTGTCATTTCAAAGCATCCATATGACGCGCCGCCACTTGCCTGAAAGCGAAAGGGGAAGTTTCAACATTTAAAAGCTGCTGGGGTCACAGACATCATTTCGAGAAATGCCAGAGAATCTCTAAACTGCTTCATATGTATGATGAAGGTCAGTTAAGGACTGCTTTAGAAAGGGTTTGTGTCTGAAAAAAGCATGGCAACCTTTCATTTGAGGGCCTGGGAAACAAACAGGCACTGCTGTTTTGTTTTGAAGACAGAATTGTAATTACACACATGCAATTATCGCAAATGTAGTAGGGTGTTTCTTCAACTTTGAGCACATTTATGTTCCATGGAACGATTTTGACTAAAACTAAAGAACAAAATCAGGCTCTTTAAGGTAATAATTACAGGTTGCCATCTTTTATTTACAGTATATATTTAACAAAAGAATGCTTAAAATAAAGATTATCTACAAGAATGCAATAAACATAAACCATTTCAATATTTGTGTCAAATGATATTATGTTAAATTATTATATATATATATATATATATATATATATATATATATATATAAATAAAAATAATGGTATGATTATTTCAATTACGTATCATTTCCACCAAACCAATGTTTTGTTGTTGTTGTTTTTTTTAGCAAGGAGGCAACAGTCAGTAAAGTCTGACGAGTAAAAAGAAATTGAGCGATGAATCAAAATGAATTTCTGTGGTAACTGACAGTATGTTACAGATGAGATGACAGAGCTTACTTTGCATTTAACCCCGGATGTTCTTTTAATCTGATTAGATCAAGCCCATGCTACAAGACAGAAGGTCGTCTCCCCACAAATGCTTAAAACCTAGGCTACATTTCTTGCTTCTTGATTGTGGTTATGATCCTGAAATTCAGTTACCAGACAAACTCACACATTTAGCAACATCACGTCAGCAGAAAACATGGATGAGGAGTTTGCTACTATTTTTCAGCACACAATGAGCTAAAAACATATTTGCTGTTGGTACAAAAAAAAAGATGAATAAAACTAACTAACTAAATAAAAGTAAACAGCCCCAGTTTGACATTGTGGAAGTCAAAGCTTCCAACAGAAAATGTCTACATTAAAAAATTAAAATAAAAACTGACAAATTACTACGATACAATTCAAACCAATTTTTTTGTCTTAAGCCTTCAGGTCTATAAAGGCTTAACCTTAAGCACATATTGACATTCAGTAACTGAGTCGTGATTGATTTATGATACTGTATCCACTTCCTTTCAAATCTTTATTCTATAGTCCTGCATCTAGAGCAGAAAAAGACAGATGGAGAGGGAGAGGCGAGGAGCGGCTGTAAAAGTAAAGACGTTTACCGTGGGAAGAGATAAGAGCCGTGCTGCAATTTCTCGGCGTGTCGCGACAGAGAAGCAACCTCTTAATCACCCAAGCTATCAGATCAGCCCAGCTGCTAACAACGCTAAGAACCCAGACGCTAGAGGACCAGAGACACGCTGCTGCAGCCAACATGCAAACTAACGCCAGCGAGAGAGAGATTGAGGGTGATGTGATGTGGGGGTCTTTGGCTGTTAATTGAGGCTGCAGGCAGACAGGACGCTAATCATTCTAGAAAATCTATACTGGAGGCAATTCTTCAACTCCTGCTTCTACAGATTGTTGTTGTATATAACAGACTTCTCCAATCATCAGACTTCTCAGATCCAAGTTCCCATTATACATTTTACTCTGATGTGCGTTACAATATGGAAGAAAAGGTCTGTCGCTATACCACTGATGCCACAGAGCAATGATATCACTGAGTGATTTTTTTTTTTTACAGCTGATAAATGTCAAAAAGATTGTTAGCCAATCAGAATCCATCCTGCTTTTAAGAGCTTGAGCATTTAAAGCAGCAGATAACATAACTACAGCTCTTGCTTATTATAAACAGAATGCTATCATGCATTGGTGGATGCAAATATAGTTAATGTTATAGTTATCTTTATAATTGTCATTCTTGGTGTGAACGGATCTTTATGAAATCCAATCTCTGTCTGTTCCTCAAAGTTATCACATGGTTTCTAAAGTAATATGAGCCACTAATATGATACTTCTAGGACATTTTTGAAGTTAGACAGCCCCTATTCATTTTAGGGAAACATTCTGGCTTCCACAGAAGAAAGACATACATACACAAGCATAAAGGCAGTAAAATACTGACAGACTTGTCGTTTTTGCCAAACTATTCATGTCTAAGACATGTCATCAGTGTTTACAGCAAGGCCCAATTTTATCTGTGCTGGAATCAGGCCATAATACTGAGGAACCCGACAACAGATCCAGTCTTCTGATAGCAGCCTCCAAGAACAACATGACATCCTGCTGGGGGAGGAAGCTTGTTTTATTTGTTATATTTATAAGCATGTGCAGTTCATTGGTCAATTTAATAAATAATTGTAAATAGCAGTTTCGTTCAAATACCTGTTCAGAGCGTGCTGTGGTTTAATGAATGAGAGCAGCATGTGACCTGTTCGTTCAGGAACACCTCTGAGAAACGTACCGTCTGTTTAGGCCACCGCTGGGAACTCAACTCAGTTTCAGAGCTGTAATTTGGGCTGTGATGCACACACGCACACAAATCTATTATTAATTGACGACAGGACTGGAAATCTCACCTCTCCATGGTAATAGAGTTGCATAAGAAGGCACATGTTAACACACGTTTTGTTTTGCTAACATGGTGGAGATTTTCCATTGACTGTTACTGTATTTTTATGCTAACATTATCTATGACTTAACCCTACACTAATATATCATACAATGCAGGCCAGGGCGGTTTCAAACTGGATTCAATGGAATCAGTGAGAATTTACTAAACCTTATTTGACAATTTTACCTTTTTATTCTGGATATAACATGAGTAGAAATGTTGTTTTACTGACAAATAAAGAAAAATAAAATGAAACACTGTACTTTATAGAAACAAAATAATTTCCATTTTACACCTTTTATGTTAATATGCTCTGGCATTGGACAGCACGTAGACAACTACGGCTTCAATGTGCTCACAAGTCACAGATTTATCAACAACGTGACTGTGAGTCCTTAAAATTTCAGGTAGTCAGTTTGGTTGTAAAATACGGCTTGACTCTAGTTTACATTATAAGTAAACTGTGTGTGAACAGCAGAATTTAGAGCTCTAAAACTGAACTGACAACATATTCTCCTACTGTGTGAATTTAGGCTAAATATACAAATATATATATATTTTACACCTATATCTTGAACTGAATTGAGGTAAAAGTCAGGATCTACACCTCCAGTATCACTCGAATACATAAACATCTAATAATGTCACGTTGTGTCAGCACAATAATTAAATAATAAGTAATTCAAATTTATAGTTTCAATTAAATAATATGGGACCCCCCAGATTACCCCCCCCCACCTCAATTCCTCATTTGTCCTCAAAAAATACCCAAAACACACCCACACACAGAAACCCAGTTTGGCTGATCAAGTTTATTTGATCTGCTTACCAAAGAGACAATGCCCGCAAACATAAAACAATGAACAACTCCTTCATGATTAACTAAAATGTATAATGACAGCAAGTGTCATTGTTACCATAATTATTCTTTTCTCTTTTCATCATCATCAATAATAATATTAGTATCATTACCTTCAATTAAGTGACAATTTCTTATCTGTTTTGTATTTTAAAATGTAATAACATGAAATGATCTCTTAAAAAACATAATGGACACATGGCTGTGGATAAGACACTAGGTGGAAAGGAGGGGAAGAGTGTAAATCTGCGTGGAAAGGCTGGTCCGTAAGGCTCCAGAGTCAAAACTCTTTCTGAAAAAGTGAGTCAATCGCCCTGATAGGCACCTTTTTCCAATCCGCACACGCTTCACACACACACACACACACACACACACACACACACACACACACACACACACACACACACACACACACACACACACACACATGATTAACCTTACTATGAAAATAAAGCATAAGTCACATTAAAAAGCACAGTATGGCAGTGGAAATTAATAGCTCATGGGTGTGAAGAGGAGTGTCAGTTGGCGTAGTGATGGCATGAGAGAAACGAGTTGAGTGAGGCTAAGAGTAAAGGATGCCATCATTGTGCACAAGGAGGTATAAGAGCATAGGAGGACGAGAGTAATCCGGGTTTATGATTCCTTTGTCATGATAAGTTTGGTGTCGCAAAGTCACTTCTTCCAGTTGTGTTCCTAAATTAACATATTCAGTTCCCTTCATTACCCGGAGATTAATTAGAAAGTACCTACAGTACAGTGCCTTCTGTTTCTGTTGCCTTGGGTTCATCCTCTTTGTTTTTTGTCTTCCACAACCCTGATTGCCATTTCAGGGGGACTAAAATCCAAGCACCAGAGATAAGAATGTGTCCCAAAACCCTGTGAAGAACCCCTAGTCAACACACACACACACAGATACACGTACACAAACACATTCATACACTCACACACAAAGTGCATTCCCATCTGGGTGGTCCAGGGTTTCCTCATTTCATTAATAAGAGTGTCTGCACTGCCTTTGTCTCAGTCTACGGCTTCTTAAGAAGTTTGTCTGCTTCTGGGTATGTGGGATACTTCACTGTCTCAATCTTCTCTTTGACTTTATAAGAGGGGTAGAGGCCAGTACGGCCTGTTTTACGGTTGATTCC
The DNA here is from genome assembly GCF_963082965.1 of Carassius carassius. Classification (NCBI taxonomy): domain Eukaryota; kingdom Metazoa; phylum Chordata; class Actinopteri; order Cypriniformes; family Cyprinidae; genus Carassius; species Carassius carassius. The sequence goes on along the minus strand of NC_081785.1, from coordinate 16,554,273 downwards.
CTTGGAGTATCCATCCCAATGGTTGCCTGCAATGCCAATCAAATCTCCAGGCTCAAGTGGGATGTCGTCGCTGTTGCGTGATTGGTGAGGGTAGATAGCGATCTGGTTGTGGGCGTTCTGCCCACCGAAGTAGTAGATGTCATCGAGGGAGTAGAAGAAGGAGGAGGCGTCTGGGTGGAGAGTCTGCATGATCTCGTAGGCCACTCGACACACCTGCGCACAATGGAAATGAAAACAAAGACACAGGTTCACAAGTTGCTTTCAAGCAGATTCTTCTGAGCAGAGTGGAGTCGAGAGAATATGCCGGTGTATGAATATGCATTGACTTTACAATGGTTAAGCGCTACTCATGAAAAGCTGAAGTGAAGGTTAAAGGCGCAATAGGTGATTGTCTTCAGAGACATTTTTTGCTATGCTGGTTGAAATTTATTGATTTATTTGATTTATCTGTATTCATATATTCTGTGGAAGGCGTAACCAAGATATGTTCGTCCAATCAAAACGCTCCATCTGAGCATTTTAATTGGCTTTCATGCCAGCCTGCCTACGTAAGTTTCTGCAATCCTCTGCACACCTGGTTTGCGCAGACAGAGCGAGAATGGATGACAAACATCAACAAGCCGATCTTCCTTCCTGATATTGTAGTACTTTTAAAGTTTTCTTACCGGTGAATGACACATTATGTAGCCCAGCGGTTCCCAATTCCAGTCCTCGCGATTCAGATAACCAGCTTGTTAGAAGTGAGCTACGTGCATGAACTGTCGTTCGATATGATCCCTACACAGTGTTCATTGCTCCCTCCTCCCTGAGCAGGGGTTTACTTCACTTCGGAACATGGACTGGAAATGGGAACCGCTGATGTAGCCTATTGTAGTAATGTAGCAGGGCGGGTGGGGCGTTAGCTTTCAGTGCTATCAGGCTAAAGGTAGCATTTTCCAAGATCTCCTGTTGCACCTTTAAGGACTATTAGAACAAAGTACCTACAGACCTACAGTCTAGAGCATATGAGAGCTTTCAGATTTCAAAATGGGAAGCTTGAATCTGACTAGCTGGCATTTCTGGAAGTTTTTAATCACTCTATTGTGATGTTGTTTTCAATGGATCAGGCTGGTATAATGATAGATTCAGAGGAGTCACTGGACAAAAAGTTGCCTTTCTAAAGCTGGACATGCTGTATGATTTTTATGGTTCTTTATGATTGCTGAATGGTAAAGTCTACAACAGGGATAGGAAACCTTGTTCCTGGAGCGCTACCTTCATGCAGAGTTCAGCTCCAACCCCAATGAAACACCAGGACTTGATAATCAAACTGTTCAGGTCTACTTGAAAATAACAGGCAGGATACAGCAGGGTTTGAACGGAAGTCTGCAGAAACGTAGTCCCTCCAAGAGCAGGGTTGGCTGCCCCTTGCTCTACAATATAAACCGAGTGAGATCTTGATCAACATCTTTTATGTCAAAGATTGAGAATCTTGATCATAAATGCAATTAGTCTTCTGGCAATGAATATGTCACACTAAACAATCAAATATTGGTGCTCTGTAATATACAAATAGTATTTAATATAATTAATTTTGGCAGCCAAAATCGACAGCCAAACATTGCACAGTGTGAAGTGGGCGATTCCTGGCTAGAATAAATGGGCCAGACTTTCTGCCGATAGTAAAACGTTTGGATCTGCAAAACTACTGATTGCCAGACATCATAAAATCACAAATCACAAAATCTTCAGTGCACCAGAGAGTACTTGAAGAATATGAGTGTATCTGATAAAAAAGCTGATGTTTAACTTAAAGTGGACTGTAGAAAAAAGAAATGACCAAAATCCCTATCCCTAAAAGAATGTTTTAAAAAGAGTAACAAGAAATTGAGGCTTATGGAACAGTCAAGTCTTAATCCAATATAAATACTGTGGGAGGTTTGGGCACTTCATGCAAAAAAAAAATGAAAAAGAAATGAAAAACAAACTTACACAAGAGCAGAGTGCAAAAAGGGACAAAAAGTCAGTGTGGGAGACAAACAGAGCAAAAACTTCTACAAAAGTGGGTCAACCTGTACCTGTGAAGAGAAGGTGCACACTAAGAAGTTGGTCCTTGAGAGAAAGTGTATATCCAGGATGACTCCTCTCAGAGAGTTTTCAGTGTAGCGGTTGTGTAGCCCAGCCGACCATGAAATAGAATTATCACTTATAAATTCATAATCAGGGTACCTGTACACAAACACACAAAAAAGTGGGTTAAAAGGTGCTCCCTGACAGCACTCCTCTTGCTGTGTTCCAAACCCTAGTCTGCTGCCTACCTAAAGTATACAGCATTTTTAGACATCATTTCACACACGTTCATGACGTCACAGAAGTCCACCTCATTTTATCAAAATTCTAATGCATTAATACACCTCAATTTGACCACAATTCTAATCCTTTGCCGATAAAGGAATCTGTGTAGCCTGTGTGTGTTTAGTATTGCACATATCTCACCTGTCTATTGCCATAACTTCGTTCATTATATTTGTGCAGCTTGTCAGGCTCTGTGAAGCAACAGCTGCTCTATGTATCATGCACCTGATGGAATTTACAGCTGAATAGAGAACCGGCTTTACTGATGAGATGCGCATTAATTATCGACCGATATTTATCATGCACCCCTACCATGTTGGTTATGATGCCAACTTACAGTAGGGTATTAACGATTCTAAGATAGCTTCTTACTATTTTTCTTGAATATCTTCCATTTAATTACCTAAAGGTCCTTAAGAGAAGATAAATTCAATTGCTGAGCAAAACAGCACAAGATATTAAGACTTGTTTTCATAGACTATATAAACGGTAGTGTACTCACTTAGACTTGGCCTCCTGCAGTAGAGAGGGGTCATCCGTGGCGAGGTAAACCCGTTTCTTGTCAATATGCATGCGCTGGGCCAGACTCTGGTAGTGGTCCTCAACATGCACCATGTACTCTTCTATGGGGTGAAATGCCGCCTCCGTCCCTACCTTATCTGTCCGGCGCACATGCACCCTGGAGAGTAGAGCAATACCTGGATCAGCCTGATTGTGTGCGTCCATGTGAGATAGGGATTCAAGGTCGACAAAGAACAGGAAAAAATACAGACCAGCAGAATAAAATGTCTTCAAAAAATTTTTAAACAGATGTTTCAAAGGTTTTGTGCTTTGGGGTGACGATTTTCTGAAAATGCCAACCATTATGTGTCATGGTGTGAGTCTAAGGATGGGCGGCTGAATCAAGAGATGACAGAAAGTAAGAATGGTGTGTGTGACAGAGATAGAGACAGAAAGATGGCTGTGAGTGGTTGCGCTCCCAGCAGAGAGTAAAGTGGGTGTAAGTGGAGATTGATTGTTGGAGCTTGTGGTGGCTTGTTTTAAAGGGCCTCTCTTCTTCCACTCCCTCCTGTTCTCACACATACTGTAAATACATGCAAAGCCTATCAGTGCCAGTGTTTCTTAAGCTTTGAGGTTTTCACCATGGCTTTAAACAGATGTTGGCTAATATCCATTCAATTCTATTGTATTTATACTGAACTTCTGAAATTTTTTATCCCCTATAAATAAATAAATAATATTAAACTAAATGTAAAATATAAATTAATAATACAAAAGATATATATTATGTATTTATTTATTTATTTATTTGTTTTTTAAATCCAATATTTGAAATATATTAAGTGAGCATAATGCATTCTGTCTTAGCAAGCTCCACTAATAAAATACTGTGAACTTGTAGCATCTGAGTGGTTGTAATAGCCTGGTGTGATGCTTTGATGTGTAATGTCTCACCCTATAATGGGGTGCTTGAAGCCCAGCTTGCTGGTGGCCTCTTGCATTTCCTTCGACAGCCAAGCCTGAGGGCGGATCAGGTACTTGACGAACTGAGACACCCACCACACAGGTGGGTCACCGTGAAGCCTCTGGAGCCGGTCTGCAAGATCTTCAGGGATAGCCAGGGGCAGGTACGGGGGACGAGGGTGCAAGCTGTCCACGATGGGCAACTCAATGACCTGTACATCCCGATCGTTTGCTTCACCTACAGACAATGCACAAGACAATGAGCGTAATTAAATATTGCAGTATGGGCTGAAAATTGGCCAAACATGCTTTTCCAATAGGGGACTAATTTACAATTATCAAGTCAATAAAGCTCGACGGAGGAGCTGCTCACACGGATTAGAGCGCGGGGGCTGAAAAAACAAAAGGAAAAAAAGACCCTAAGGCCAGAAACATACTACATGTAGGTATGAAAACAGATACAAATGTTTGGTGAATACATTAAAAGCAAGCGGCAATCTATATGTAATTTACATTACATTACATTACATTACAGCCTTTGGTAGGCACTTGTATCCAAATTGACTTGCAGTGTATTCAAGGTGTACATTTTGCCAGTGCTTATAAGCCAAATTCTTCAAGTATGTTCTCAATATTAGCAGACCGGAGAATTTTTATTTTTTTATTTTTAGTGAAAATTTTTTTTTTTTTGTGATGGCTCAAATTTACATATGTATGCACATCACATTGGCAGTTAGAGGAATTATGACTATATGCACATTACGTTGGTGGCTGAAACACTCTAGATTCGGATCAAAAGGCACTAACTATTGAAAAATCCATATTGTTCAACCACTAGCATGAAGTAATGGAAAAATCCTTTATCAAGGAAAATTGTCTTCAAAGAGGCTGTGCATGCCAGGTTTAAATTATGCCTTATGCAGCATTAAATGCTAAAAAGTAGTTTTCACACAAAGAAGTATTGGAGAAACTCCCCAGCCGTTCTTACATAACCTTGCTGCTAGGCTCTTTGCATGGGGATGAGGTTTTTTCCAGCCCAGCACCCCTCATATCACTGATAAACAAAATAACTCTCTCTCTCCCTCATCCTCATTAGAGCAGCAAGAGAATCTAAATTACATCTTGTCCTTGCATCCTGATGAATAAATTAAAGAGCGCAGGGGCTTTAGGGGAGGTGGCTTCTTTATTATTTTTAATTCATGCTGTCTGTGCGTGTGTACCACTGATTCATTTTAATGCTGCATGTGTTTAGGTGTGTCTGTTGCTGGGGGTGTTTTCTCTAAACGCCAGCAGGATTATCCTGGAGGATTTGGTTTGCCCTTTGACCCGGTGCGTGTCATAACTAGAGGCATTAACAGGGTTGTGCTATGTACATAGATAAGAACCATCTCTCGAAAGCTCTACTACAATTAGGCTGAATTCATTTGGGCACTGTCAGTATGTGCGTATACTATGAGAATCCAAGATGTTAATGCTAATGTGTGAAAACTGATGGCATGGAGCTAGCAATGCCGGGGTCATGGGTTTAATTCTCAGGGAATGTGGAAAACAGTGAGTCCCGGCCCAATTCGAGCTCAGTCTTGAATACATTGTAAGTCGCTTTGGATAAAAGTGCCTGGCAAACGCATAAATGTAAAAGAATAAGTTGGAATAGCATGTTTAATATAACTTGCTTGCTCAGTCTCCATCTCTGTCAATCTCACTGGTCCGTGGAGTGCAGAAATGCAGGCTTTAGGGCGAACTAAGAGAGATTGTGTCCTCTGGGAGGAAAGAGTGATGGGAGATGGGTTATTTCTTTCATGTTTTAAAGGCTGTCTCTACTTCCCCTCTGCTTTGCTTTTAAGAGCACAGCAGGTTCACTCCAGCTGTAGAAAATCCCCCGAATGCTGGGTTTAGCCTATTTGACAGACTTTTACACGAGGTCAGAGTATATAAAAAAGACCAGTAGTATGTTTTCCAAATGAACGTTTTAAAACATCCATTATTAAATAAATGTTCTTGATTCTGAGTTGAATCTATGAAAAACAATCATCTGACCATCATACAGACTGACACTGTTAAACATCAAGATGCCAAAAAATATAAAATCTTAAAAGGCCCATATTTAATCTCAACACAAGAAACAAATAGATAAAGTGTATCTTTAAGGTCTCTGATCACTGATTTCTCCCAATCAAAATTTTACCTGAACTTCTGCCAATACTTATAAGCTGATATGCTTTTTGTTATGGCCAACACCCAATGAATGGCTGATAATAAAACTTTAGACTATTATAAACACTAAGAACCACAATCAATTCAATAATACGTACAATGTGCACTATGAAAAATGGATATTCAGTAAAGATTACATTTAATAGTGCTAGTAAATTATTAGTGTTTTTAAAGATTAAGAAAACATTAGATGATGGCAAAGATTGTTTAAATATATGAGAAATGAGTATGAACAATAAAATAAATAGTATAGACTATATTATCTAGTATCTAGGCCTTACAAAATATGTTTTTAAAGGATAAGAGAGCACTATGACCTCTTTAGTAAGCAATCATTACAATCATCCTTAAAGTGTGATTTAATTATTGCATTTTTTAACCTTGTTTGTTTCGTGTTTGAGAGGCTTGTGTGGTACTGACCAGACCAGTGTCCAGTGGAGGCCCCTGTGCGGTCAGTGCAAGTTTCGCTAACGGGTTTAAAGACAGTCTCCCATCCGCCTGTGGCGTAGCGCCAGTTCTGCGACTCCAGTATGAGGGTGCGCTGTGTGCCATAGGCAATCATGAAGCAGTAGACCACATGATGCAGCTGGCAGCCATATCCACAACCCTTATTGATGTTGCACACCAGCTTGCGAGCCTTGCTGCAGTCCTGAGGATTCTGCAGATACAGATCAGTAGAGAGAGATGACTGAAGAGATTTCAACACATGCAGCGGCCACGTTTAGACAAAGAAATCACATATAAAACACCAGAATTCCATTACATGAGCAGAAATACAGCTCGAGGGTGCTGTATATGGCATTTTTATAGTCCAGCAGATTCCTTGATCTGCTAGATGTCAAAAAAACACCACAGGAGTTTGTTTTTGACAGCTGAAGTGTGACTTCTGTACCGTGCTGTTCACGGAGCGGTTCAAGACATTTGTATTATACATCTTTCAAGACTACCAGTAAGATAAAAACATGACAGAATACAAAAAAAACAAAACAGAAAGAAGCAGATTTGTCAAGGTTTTTGAAACTCTCCAATCATCTCTCATGCATGAAAATATTTTTAGTATGTGCTGGAGGAAATGATAAATTTGGCTATGACACCAAAAGAATATAATGTCTGAATGATTGTGGCTGGATGAAAGAAGACGCAACAAACAGGATGGAAAATGGTCCATCCGTCTATCGCTGTTTCTCTCATACTGAGACAATAGAGAGGCGAATGACTGGAGTATTGCAAAAGAAAGGAGCAAGAGAGAGCGCACTGAAGATAAGAGAAGGATGACAGTAGTGTAGAAAGACAGACAGAGGACTGTCATTTCTCATAAGAGACACAGCTTCTTTGTTATCAGCCTGTCTGTCTCTCACACGCAAAGTAAAATACACTTCATCACTTTAATCACACTCCAGCTCTCATTACCGCTCTAACCTGTCTCTCTGATGGACAGTACTGACACAAAACTATTAGTCAAAGTTACCATAATACTGGTAGCACAAACGTTTTCCCCTAGGCCAAATGAGTAGGTTACAATACAATATAAAAATGCCAAAACTTAACCATCATCAAAAACAAACCAGAAATGGGCTTTTTTGACCCATATTACAGTGTATTACCATTAGTATAAAAAAAAATGGCCATAATAACAATGGTTCACATTTGATTTGATTTTTCCATGCTTATCCAGACATGGACATGACTAAAATTGAATTCCATATTTTTCCATACTGTGTAGGAATTCTGACTGTAACTTAAAGTCCCCAAACTTTTAAACGGTGGTGTATGTGTGATAAATATAATTGGAAAAAAAAAGAGATTTTTCTGTATTACATTACTAAGTACAGTAAATAAATAGAGAATTTAATTTAGATTATTTCATAATAATAACGTTTTTGTGAATGAGAAATTTCCATTGCGCCATATAGCTAGCTTCTGCTAAATGACTTGGAAGAAAAAAAAAAAATTGATTGGATGTATGGCCTTGAGCTTTTAAGTAAATCGTACTGAAAGTGTCAGACTCTGTTACGTGTTTTGTGTTTGTTTTTCTTTCTGTGACCCAGTTTCTGTTCCCTGCGTATTCAGTTAATTTGTCGCAGGTGTTTCCTATGTTGTTTCATTAGTCCCAGGTGTTCCTCGTCCTACCCTCATCAAGTCCCATATAGAAAGTGTTCCCTGTTCTAAGTTTGTTTTGTGTTGATTATATCAATATTCCATGTTGAAGAATTCTCCAGCGTCTCCTTGCTCCTCGATTCCGTCTAACCTGAGATAAAGCCTATTAATAACTAAGCCTATTAATTAAAAAGATAAGCCTATTTATTTGGTTCTCTTATAAAGTCTTATTTTATTATTTGCACTTGGCATTGCAGAAATGCGACCCCTTTCTTACCACTGTTTTATGAAACTTAAAGATAAATCTTTTATAAATACAGAGATTATCAGGTAAAAGCATCAGTTGTCTAAAGCCTCAATGTGCTGTTGACATTCAATCTGAAACTTCAGCATGTGTCTGTGTTCTTAAGTCTATCAGAAGTTCAGGCTACGGGTTAAACACACAAAATGAAGCTGAGCTCTGCTGATTACAGCCTGTGTGCTTGTGTGAGGAACTGCATTGTGTTGCAGCTGAATGTCAGTTTAGTCTCCATTGTGGAGTCAGCGCAAACAACTGCCCCATCCCATCTTAGAGAGAGGGACAATATACTGCTGTCCCGCCAACTGCAATATAATCACTCCTCTCAATGATATATGGGGAGAGGGAAGGAGGAGGGTGAATGAATGTGATCTTATTCAGCCATAGACTGTATTCACAACAGAAGCCATATTTAATTTGAAAAACAAACAAAACATGCAGTCAAAACTGAGGCTGTGAGAGTTGGAAGTAGTGCGGAACGTTTTAGATATGGAGGGGGACCCAAACATTCATACGAGCCATGCAATATAGGTTGTTCAATAAAAAATTCTCTGTTTTTTTTTTGATCCAGCCCAATCATGACCATTTTGATCTATTTCGGGATAGAAGTAGAGTCCATTGAATATGTCATACTGTTGTCTACTTCCATCCTTCATAGCCTCTATTTCGTTCCTTTCAAACTAAAAATAGCATCCAATGGTTATGGACAAATCAGTGTTTTTACATCTTTTACATGAACAGATGATTTCCACACACTAACTCACATTTTAGTTCTACCTTTTAAAGAATTAGACTGCTTTTCTGCCATAAAAGTAATGAGCAAATCACATTTGGAGTCACAAAGTAGCACGTTTATTACATTAAATTAAACACTTTTTCAAGAGAGTTTTAACATGCAAGTTTTAACATAAAATAATACTTGTTTTAGTCTTGAGCATTTCTAATTTTTTGCAATAAATTGGTTGAGGAAATGATTCAGTGACTTATTCACGACAGAAAAAGCCTCGCTTATAACCACCAACAGACATAATTATATAAGATACACTGAATGCATCGGTTCACAAACCTGAGTGAATCTTTTTAGACAGCATGACTCACAAGATTTGAATGAAAATGTCAGAATAAAACCTTCCTAAAGAAAGAAAGAAAAAAAGGAAAGGAAAAATCCCAATGTGTGTGTATGTGGTGTACCTGCAGGTATGTGATTCTGTTCTGTACTAGGTCGGACAGTTCTTTAGCTTCCTTCTCTCTCCAGTCTCCAGCACCATCCGCCTGGCTCAGATGATACAAGTCTGACATGATGGACCTAAAGATTACATAAGGACCACTGTAAAACACAGCTGCTAATTAAGCCAATTAATTATGGCTAATTACAAAACATTTTGTAAAGAAATAATATTGAATTAGTTTAAAGTCACAAACTAAAGTCAGCCTGGCCTATGCGCTGCTAATCATCCACAATACAATTAAAACAGCTCTAGTAATGACTTCATTTTTTTAGCGGCTGTTCAGCATTACAGACGTCTTTTTTCTGAAGTGCGAGCAAATACACTGATCTAAACATACACACTCATTAAACCTCAGCATTGGTATTAGGGCCTCATGAGATTACAGCTGTTTACAAAGAGATTAGAGATGGATAGGATTTTTCCACTTTAATAAAATGTAGCACATGATTAGGACAAGTGAAAATGAGCGTGAACAATAATAAAAAAAAAAAAAGGATGCAAAGTCTGCATTTATGTGCATTATGGATATGTAATACTCCTCTATGCTGGTATTCAAAAGTATTAAACTGTTATTAATCTCTTCCATTGTACAACAAACTGTTTTGAGGCCTTAGATATTGAAAACATGGGGGAAAAGCCACTGAAGTGAATTTCAGCTATTAATGTAATGTAAATTTGATGAGAGTTGTATAGGGACCAGCTAATAATGTCAAACGTATCCTATATTATTATATTATGATACCTCCATTTATATTTATATATATATATATATATATATATATATATATATATATATATATATATATATTAGTGCTGTCAACGTTAACGCGTTAATGCATGCGATTAATTTTTGTCTGGTTTAACGTGTCAAAATATTTAACGCAATTAATGCAGCATCCGTATTTTCTGCCATCCGTTGGCTAGCTTTACATTATATGATCACGCTCTTATTAATTTAAATGCTTTTAAACATTTCAAGCACGGCAAGACAAAAGAGAATGCGCTGTCTGTGAATGCCCTTATGTGACACATACACACGTACACGTACACACACACACACACACACACACACACACACACAATGCATAGACAGGGCGCCAGAATTCAGTTCTCTTAAGCGCTTGAACTAACAATAAACATCCCAAAGTGCCAGTTTTGTCGATTATCCTCATAAGAGCAATCTTAAATGATTTATATAAAGTCTAAAATGAACAAAAAGATTTGTGAGAGAATGAGGCGAGATCCATAGACAGTATATAAACGGTGAGATCCGCGTGTCTGTCTGCTCTTAAAGGGACAGCAGCCAATAAAGCTTCCTGTCAGTAAAGTTAAAAGAACAAAGGGAACAGAGAAAATGACTCGCTGCTCTTGACTAAATAACTTTTGTAGCTTTAATAAGGATTAACTATTTAATTTATAGTTTATGCAGTGCAGACTGCATATAACTTTGATAACTTTATTAAATTTCTGTATATTTCCTAACTGTTAAGACAGGAAGGGCAGGAGTAAACATGACATTTATTATGGGTTTATGTTAGCATTGTTTTAAGTTTACTTAAATTAAAAACTGTTATATTTTTGAAGCCTAATAATAAATGTAAAAAAAAAAAAATCAGTAGCTGTATTAATATCAGTAATACTGGCCTTCATTCATAAAAAGATGCCATTTAAACAAGTATTTAAAATATACTTTCTTTATGTTGTTTCTACATTAATTTGATTAACTGTGAAATTATTACATTAAAAAATATATTAAGAACGTACAAAAACATTTCTTTTTTTATTGCGATTAATCACAGAAAAAATGTGTGATTAATCTAGTTAAAGTTTTTAATCGATTGACAGCACTAATATATATATATATATATTTATTTCAAACAAATGTTGTTCTTTTGAACTTTCTATTTATCAAAAAATACTGAAATAAAATTAATCACGGTTTGCACAAAAATATTAAGCAGCACAACAGATTTCATCATTGCTAATAATAAGAAATGATTTTTCATCAGCAAATCAACACAATAGAATGATTTCTGGAGGATGTAACACTGAAGACTTTAGTAATGGCTGCTGAAAACAAGAATACATTTAAAAAACTATATTAGAATGAAGAGATCTTACCACCTCATTCATTTCAAAGGAAGTGTAGATTTATAATGCAGACCATTTTGCTGTATCGGCCAAAATGTCTATATGAGTGAATTGCTGATGTTTACATATACTGGACATGTGTGTCTAACCTCTGCTGGTGTCCGAGGTCCTGCAGGAGTGTGTCCACATGTTTCTGTAATGCTCCAGTTTCCACCAGTGCTAGTTTCTTCAACTCACTGCGTATGAAATACCACAGTTCCCTCACGCCGTTCTCCACCTTCCTCCTAAGCTCCTCCTGGTCCTTTCCTGGGCCTGCATACACACACAAACAAACATTCATATTATTTCAATGCTAATGTTCACTATTGAGAGGAAAGTTCAATATGAATCACCCAGGTCCACTAATCAGCCAACATCCGTACATTTTCACCTGTTATTTTACAGATAATGCACCTAGTCAAAACCTAGTCACCTTTTCTGCTTCAATACGTTTAAGTGAATTTTGAGTAAATTTTGCGTAAAATACATTACTGTTCAAGTTCTGTTCAAGTGACAGTAAAGACATTTATAATGTTACAGTTTTCAGTTTTCCACATAAATGCTGTTCTTTTGAAATTTCTATTCATCAAATAAAACTTTGATCAAAGTTTACTCATATCAACACAATTGAAGAAGGTTCAACCATCAGCATTCAGAGAATTGTATTTACACTACACGTGGATGAAGCATACAGTAGGTATCTGAAACACTGTTGCTGGTGTGTACTGTAGATAGTGTGACCTGTGTATGTGTGTGAATGCACAAAGATGTGTGTGAGATTAAAAAGCAATGTCATTCAATAAGGGTATCAGTGGCAGTAAGACAATCTGGCACATGGCTGTGTATATAGTTCCACTAGCTCCTCCTCTCAAAAGATCCTTTAATGCAATACAATAAGGGTTGCTGACCCAGAAACCAGCCACAGACGATGTGTGTGTGTGTGCACATGTGCTTAACAGCATCATAAAATAACCAGTATCCCTGGATATTCTTCTGGTCCACGTTATCCACATAATTATATATATATATATATATATATATAATGTTTGTGTGTGTGTGCGTAGACAGAAGGCAAATGTTGGCTAGAGGACAATTTTCACACACTCCCTGTAGTGATATGACCGTCCTTCACTGTGAACACACACACACACACACACACACACACACACACACACTTTTCATCCATATTAAAAGGTTCCTATTAATTTGACACATTTCATCTTTCCTTGACTTAGCATTAATGGCAAGCCATTACAGAACAACTGAAAAAGAGCTGTCAGCCCTCACATACTACCACACACACACACACACACACACACACACACACACACACACACACACACACGTGTGTATGCATTTATTTAACTCTATACTTAAGGATGCCCAGAAGTTAAGTAAATCTAACAAAATCTCCCTTTGGAGGTGTTTAAAGACATCCTTAAAAGGTGCAAAATCTAAAATCTAGCTAGTTTCTAGTTTCTTTTTGAGTTAAGAGTTTGGTTTGAATTTGCATTATACATTAAGAAATTCAATTAAATAAAAATGTTTTTTTCAGATACTTAAAAGTTAAACTTTTATAAATACGTGATACGTTCAGAATTTGTAGTTTGGCCTTGAATTTACCAAGTAAAGATAAATAAGAAAAAAAAAAATTTGCTTAATATATTCAGAAATTAATTTTAATAAGTTAAAAACAGAAAATGTTAATCTTTTAGAGTTATTCTTAAAAAAATTACTTATGAACAATCAACAATATATGCAATTATAAAAAGCTTCATATAGTAAGAAGTGAAAAAAGTCTTCACTAAAAGAGTCTAAAAATACAATTTATGATTTATTTATTTTCAGTTTAGCCACTGAAAATGCTGGCAGGCAATTGTAATTTTTCATATTCTATGTTGTTTACACACCATCAGCAGGGAGGCTGCGGTAAGAGTTGATTTTCTCCTTAGCTCTTATCAGTTGCTCTTCAAGGTTGCGTAGTTTACCCACGGTTCTGGGACCACCATCGGCCTGTCCGTCAGGTAACCTGGAAGACAGAGAGAGACATGCTAGCATGACCACTGTCTGGGGAATCCACATGTTCATATGCTGTGCATTAATGCTTCTGAACATTCAAACTCATGTGAGTGAAAGTGATCATGTGGCCTACTGGGTCAAGGTGAATTGTGGTTGCTAATTTCCCATGGGTCTTTGCTCCTTGCTTCCAGTACCGATTTAATGCAATGATCAGTTGCGGCACCCACTGCGGGCAATTCATTTGGTGCCAGGGGTTATTCATCACACACAGACACACAAACAACTGACCGAAGCCTGCCCAGCGTGGGCTCCTGATGTCCAACACACACATTTGTCATCTTATAAACTTCCCAAGACCTGAACCTCCATCATTCCCTGACACTCCTTCAGAGAAATCTAGTTAATTTATGAGATGACTTCCCTTGTCAGACAACAAATCCTGCATATTCTCTCTCTCTCTCTCTCTCTCACACACACACACACACACACACAAACAGTTTTGCTTTCTAAATACTAATTCTATTGCTTTTATATAATGCTAATTATAATTTCAATATACCAGGGTTCTCAGACGTGCATTTACCTGAGGGCCACCAAGTGTTATTCTCCATTAGGTGCCAGCTGAACAGGTACAACAAATACAAGTGGTTTTACAACTATGAATTTCAAGTATGCAGTTATTGCTGCATTTATACAGGTATTAGTGCATAGGATTGTTGTGTGACTCATCTTTCTGTTATATATATATTAATGATGCCTTGGATTGCATTTCTAGAGAACTACAATATTCTCCTAGCAGATCAGGTAGTGATCACATTAAGAGACCATAAACCTCACAAGCTGCGCAGTGACTCTCAAAAATAATTGAAAAAGTATGGGATGATTATAGTCTCATTATGATTAATAAATGCACACACAATTATCCATGTACTAGATAGTTTTTGTGAATGTATTTTACTAACCACAAACAAATGCCATTTAATTTGAATCTGTGGAATTCGGGATTGAATGAGTGTGCAGCAATTTGTACAAATACAGCCACGTTTGTGAATAAACATGTTCTGTTATCCATTAATAAATCAAAAATCGCTCATTCAGAAATGAATCCGTGCATTTGTGGATCAGAAGACACGCGTGCATTAATTGACATCTTGTTCGAATCGATCGTGTTCGGTTCATTTGGATTTTGAGACTTCCTTTTCGCAGTTTACAGCATTCCACCCACACACACACACACACACAACTAACGAACATGCAGTGCTATTCATTAACGTGAACACGATTCGTAAATGCGTGTCACTATACAATGAAACAAATGCTTTTCAACCGGTGTATGTAGAATTAAGAATTACATACATGGGCATCAATTTGTACAAATAAAGTCATGTTTGTGAGTATACATGTTCTGCTTTGTATTAACGTGTGACCATTTCCGCGTGCAAAAAGGAATCCGTGGATTTCTGGACCAGGCGACACGCCTGCATTTATTGATTCCTTGTTCGAGTCGATCCTGTTCGGTTCATTTGCATTTTGAGACTTGCATTCCGCAGTTTTCAGCACTGACGATCCACACGCAACCGAAAGGCAAGGCAAGCAGCTACCACTAGATGGCAGTCGCAGAATTACCGAGCTGGTAGTCTTCAAATTTATTTAGCTAAAAAATAATGATAATAATAACGTTTATATTAAAATAAGTTTTAATTTGTATCAAGCTAATTGTGTACTAATTATCGTTTGTCTTTTTCGATTGCTTTATTTGTACGTTAAATGTAAGTGTAGTCACGTGGCTTACGCAATCACCAACCCCCCACCATCGATAGGGTCGAATCTAGTTTTTGACAGAGCCATTTTTTAAATCGATTATAGATTGTAGGACACACTACGTCATGGCGGGACAACCTGTGCCAGCGACTTCAACTTCTGTAAGTAATATTTTAATAACGTTCAGTGTTTTTTCTTTTCTTTTTTTCATTGATGGTAGCAGTAGCTACTAACATAGTAGAGAACCGCAGCCGTATTTAAATTTATGAAGAATTTTATAAGGCAAATTTTTCGGCACATTCGATGAAAGAAAATAGGCCTGTGTGTAAGTAAGAGCAGGAGAAGAAAAGTGATTTGACAACAACTAACATAACAATTTTGGACCTTAACATGTTTCTAAACTTGACTCAGGTTAATTGTTTACTGAAGTGCATCGTGGCATATTTTTGTGTTAACTTGTTAATTATATTTTTTAAATAGAACACTGTAGAGAGTATGGCTCAGGCCCTTGTCACAGCCATCTCCAGGGAGTTGTCCGCGGGCCACACTCAAAACAATGTTTCTGCACCTGTCAGGCCTCCTCAACGTGCCTCTAGCAACACCTTTACTCCCTCTATTACTCCCTCTATTATTCCCTCTAGTACTTCTTCTATTACTCTCTCTACCAGCACTGATGCATCTGCCAGAGTCAACCAGGCTTTAAAGAGGTAGAATTATTATATTAACACATTATTTAATGTTTTGTTTTGTACATTTTTGACAAAAAAGTTTTATATCATATTTTAATTATAATGTATTATTACTCATTCTCTAAACTGAATGCAACTTCATACTTTTGAATGCTGTTATTAACTTGCATTTTCTTAGACAGTTTCCAAATATGTTTAGTGCAAAAACCGACGCAAAGAGAGGCAAAGGTCGCATTCCAAAGACAGTGCCTATCAAGTGCACAGACCTCACAGTCTGTGTTCTACCATCGCCAACAACCCTAACCCCGAAGCCTACAGTAGAGCTGGAACTGGCACAAGCAGGGTTGGGGAAAAGGGTAGTGACAATTGCAGAGGACTGCAAACATATGGATGTAAGTGATTATATGTCTGATTATTTGGTATATTTGAATGCTTTTAGTATTTAAAAAGCTATATGCAATGTTGACATTTGTTCTATTACCTGGTGTAAATTTGAAATCTTATGTTTGACTTTTCATGAATTATCTATTTATAGATAGTAACAATTATGGAGGAAGAGTTCCCCAAACTTCAACCACTACAGGGACGGTGGATGTTTTATAAAGCAACTGGTAAATATGGGCATTTTGAGCTTGTTTGAAAAGCTCAGTTAACCAATGATCATCTATCAATTTGGATCCATTCATTACATACAAATTCTGTTGCAGGAGGAAGTGGCCAGAGAAGATTGACTCTCATCTCCATGGACACAGAGGGTTACTCTGGTCGGCAAATTCGGTCTGTCTCGAACTGTGGAAAAAATGTCATTTTTTTGGTGCCCCTTCAGGAGGAGATGGACACTCAGCCTCTTCCCTACAATTCAGCAGAATTTGCAAAGATGCCAAAGGTGCCCTGTGTCACCTGCAACACCACCATGCCACTGCAAATGTTGGCTTTGCATGCCGAGGAGTGCAAACTAAATTCCAATGTGAGTTTTTTACACATCTGCACCAATTGTGAGTTTTGTATAGCCATATTGTCACAGCAGCAAAATACGTTTTTTATTTACGTTACACACAATTTGGTTTTTATTTAAATAAATATATTTGATCCACAATGACTGTATGTGTACATATTGTGAAACATGTTCACACCAATGACAATAACTTTAACTAATAACTTTAACTAAATGTAACTAATGTAACAGAGGTTAATATAATTTTAAAATGACAGGAGAAGATTGATCTTGTCATTGTGGAGGATGGTAATGACAACTTAGAGGAGGAGGTCACAAATATTGCTGCAGGTGCCAGAGATGTTTCCGAAGACAGCCTTGCGGTAATGCTTATTTCTCAAATTTGATTGCATTTAAAACAAGACTTACTTTCCTGCTAACTTTTACTTTTTGTATACATTTTCTTGTCATTACAGATGTGTCCTATATGCCAAAAGGAGTTGCCACTGTCTGTATTACCTTATCATGGCAGTTTATGTGCTGAGAGGTATAAGTTGTGTTTTTAAAATTAACTTTGATATTTGCTTGGCACTAAAATCTTATTATAAGGATTTATGGATTTATGCAGTCAAGCCCGTGGTTTCACAGACAAGGCTTAAGGTGGTCCCAGACTTAAAGACAACTGTTTTAACTAAAAGCATATCTTAAAGGGATAGTTCACTTTAAAATGAAAATTCTGTCATTATTTACTCATCCTCAAGTTGTTTCAAACCTGTATGAATTTCTTTCTTCTGCTGAACACAAAGGAAGATATTTGAAGAATCTCAGTAAACAAACAGTTAACTGGAGTCATTGACTTCCATAGTAAGAAAAAACTTGAGGGTGAGTAAATGATGACAGAATTTTAATTTTAAAGTGAACTATCCATTTAAAATATGTCAGTGCCATACTTTAAATATGTCAAGTAATGTTTTTTTTCTAAGGCATTTTTATAAAAGCTACTTAAATGTCCTAATTGACCTAAGGCCTAATCCTGGCTTAATCTAAGTTCTGTCTGTGAAACCAGGGGCCTATACCATGAAGCCGGTTTAGGTGGCTAGCCAGCTATGTTTCAGCTTAGTTTCCACCAACCCTGGGTTTTAGGTACTATGAAAGTAGCTTGGCTTTAATCGGAGTTTGTCGCCATGGTATCTTACGCTGCATGGCTAACCTGCTCCGGGGCAGGCTATGTTCTGGATTAGAGATCTCAGACTGAAGTTTGACAAATCAGCTGTGGTCAAAGTGACACATCTGATGCGATAAAGTCACTCCACCTGTTTCTGCTCCAAACTAAAGGTCACTACACAGCAATTGATTTTTAAAGACAAAATCTTGTGGCTTATAGTAATGCTAATTTAGAATAATACATTTATATGATTTAAATATTATTTAAGTAATTATTATACCGTTAATCAATCACAGGTACAATTTTAGTTCATCTATTATTATTATGCAGAGTTTAAATGAATACATATATAAAGGTCATATAAATACGCTTTAGAATCAATAGATGAAGCTATAAAATGACTACATGTTCAGTTCTCTCTATACCTTTATCAACTGTATAAACTAACTTCACAAATTTTACTTGCACTGATATACAGTAGTGAGACTTTTACTTTTAGTCATCCTCTTATAGACAGCTGTTTTCTTCTTGCTGTGTAAATGTGTTTAAAATCGTAATATTTTAATTTTATTTAATATGTGAATCGCGCTGCTTCTCTTGCGAGAAATGAATCGCAGTTTCACTCTTTCTCAGCATGCGATTGGCTGTTCGGTAGTTTGTTCAACTAGCATCATGGTACAGGCCCCAGGTCAATATGTATACTATGTTAGGCTATACTTGACATTACAAACAATAAAAGAAGGCATGAATTCAGTTGTTACGAAGGCTGCTATGACCCATAGTTCTAAATGCTTGTGAGATGGATTGAGTAGGATTGTGCATAGCACAACAACATAAACATTAAATTCTTTACAACTGCATCAGTGTTATTTGTAAGTTAAATGTTTTGTATTTTCTTTTGGTCTAAGATCATTCAGTACAAGTGTTTTTGAAGATGACATGGAGCAGCCAGGGCCATCGTCTGGAGGTCATTCATCCCGTATTTCAGGACCATCAACAGAAGGTGAATTATACAATTGTGAATGTCTACAGTTATGGTCATACATTTGTGAAGTAATTAATAATTACATTTTATTGAATGGTATTTTATGATGTACATAAGTGAAAATTGTTGTATGCATTTGAGACACTGTTGTAAATTAAGTGGAAAAATGTTTAAACTGCATAAAATGAAAAGTTCTGAGACTTTTACAGATTGAGGTCATCTCAATGCTACTACGCTCATACAATTCGAATCAAATGAAACTTGATCTTACATAAAACCTGTATACATTTTATGACTCTTGTTCTTTATAGGGGCACATACTCAAAAATAGGATGAATGCATGGCTTGACTACATATGATATGCAATATCTCATGGGCTCCAACTATGATTATCCAACTACTTATCCAACTATAAGTCATTGTCTATTTAGTTTGATAAATTATTTTTAATGGTTCTAATTATTTTTCTTTTCTTTTTTTTTTTAGAATGGAAAACAGTGGAGAACCCTCAGGAGGCTGTACAGCTCTTCTTTGAGCATTTGCGTGAAGGAGGTAAAAGGCAGCCAACCCTTTTTCTGACACTGGATTCCAGGGATACTGATGAGGAACGGGACAGGTCCCTCATTTCATTTTACAAACAACAACGTGAAAAGAACCAGTGGGCTGCTCCATTTAACTGTCACATTCAAGGTATCAAGTTAACAACAGATGATGTTTCTAAAACATATAAGTCAAATAAACAATTTACATCTCTAACACATATATGATAAAAATATAAGATTTAATTTTATAATAATTGATAGCAATAGCATTGATACATGATGCTGAACCTGTCCTGTAGGGAATAAGTCTGCATAAACCAGTAAAACTTAATCTATGATTATTATTTATTAATGGAACACTAATTCTTCTTTGAATATTTGGTGTTTTGTAGGAGACGCTGCAATTGGCATTGGAGTGACTAGACATATCCTGTCAACAGCAATTGCTAAATTAAAGCATGGATTTAAACTGAACTATGGTATGAAATATTGCTAATGCAGTTTTCACATAATTTAGCAAATTTACAGGACTATGCATCAAGTTAAGTGAAGAAGTACATTTATTTAACAGCCATTTTAGGGTCCTCATAGAGAGTTATGTTTTTTGGCAGGCAGTATTTTTTGTTGTTGTTGATGGCCTTAACTATCTAAGGGCCTGAACAATGTTTAGTAAACAGAAAATCTAATTTACCTTTAATATGAATCAAGATGTATCTAGCATTGCTATATGAATCAGACACAACATTATCTAGCAATCTATGTTTCTCAATCCAGCTTTAAAACTGGTAACACCTTACAATAACGTTTCTTTAGTTAACATTAGTTAAGTTAATTCCAACATTTACTACCGGTAATACATTATTAAAATCAAAAGTTGTACTAACTAACATTAAAAAGATTAATAAATATTGTAAGAAATGTATAGCTCATGGGTATTTCATTTTACATGTATTTACAGTTAATACATCAACTAATGTTTACAAATGAAACCTTATTTTAAAGGGTTGCCATAAAAAATCTCAAAATTTAAGTTTAAAAAAAAAATATATATATATATATATATATATATATATATATATATATATTCAAGCTTGTTATGGAGTGTAATTTTCTAATTGCAATGTATTCTTATCAGGAAATGCAGCAGAGACCACTCTGTTTGAGGGGGAAATAGACCACCTTTTGCCCTCTGCATCAGCTGTACTTGTTGAGAGTGAACTTTTTGTGATGGCTGGAAGAATGATTGGCCACTCGTTAATCAATCAAGGTCCTGCTTTGTCAGGCTTAAGCCTGGCAATAGTTCATTCTTTGACAGGGGGCACAAAGGACACAGCCACCACAAATCTCTGTTTAGAGGACTGCCCAGACATTGAACAAAGGGAGACGATTCGTCTAGTGAGTAAAGAAAATTAACCAGGTCTTTCAACAGTGTTTTGTGGTTTCTGATGAAATGCAGACATCTAAAAAATAGCTGCTAATTCTGTGCACTAAATAATGCTTGTATTTTATAGCTGCTGAAAGATGAATGGACTGAGGATGAGACTTCACAAGTATCCAACCTTTGTTTGGAGTTTTACTTTGCAGTACCAAACAAGAGGAGCAACAAGATGCTGCTCTTCCAACAGCTTCTCACTCATGCTGTAATATATTCTGTGTCCTCCTTTGTTGTCCTCAACAAAACTACAAAGTTAACAAACTTCATCAAAGAATCTTATAGTTTATTATACATATTCATGTAAAATACATACTAATGATTATTTTTTTATATTATATTATTATTTTTATAATACTGAAAATTATCTTAATTTACAGGTCCTTGGCCGAGTCGGAGCTCAGCTAAAACAATTAAAAAAGGGATTGAAGGACACTGGTGTCTGGCCACTTATCAGCTGTAGACCAGATGTGTTACCCCTGCTGTTCCCAAGAGAAAGTGAAGCTGAAATCACACCTGAGGTAAATTGTCAAAATGTGCAGAATTATAAATTCACTTGAAAATAATATTTGTTTTGGACTTTGGTAGCATGACTTGAACACTGAATTCATATTTTTTGGAATTACAGATGATCCTGCAAGCCATCCAGTGGCCCCAACCACATCATACAGAAGACAGCGACGACAGCGATGCTGACGACATACAGCCTGAGAAACTTAATCTCGTTACAGGCCTTTTGAGAACCTTTGTTGAACATGGTAAATTTTTGTCTAATAAATAAAATATTATTTTTTTCCTGTTATATGTGACCATTAAACAATAACTTATTTGTATCTCTTTTTTGTCTTAGCATCACCCAGCAACCTGAGGAAACTTCTCAAATTCTGGGTTGGATGGGAAGTAGTGCGACGCACCCTCACGCTGGAAGTTGTTCAGTCCAGTGGACCAAACCAATTACCAAAGGCATACACTTGTCAAGAGCGCATTCGCCTGCCAGATCACTATACCTCCCTCTCAGCTCTCACAGCTGACATGATGGTATGTCTGCAGTCTGTGGACAGTGGTTTTGGCCTTGTGTAGATGTTTATGAATTTCTAAAATTTGTCTTTGTTACTGTTGCTTGTCTATTAAATATGGCAATGTTAAAATAATATAATAACCTTTAATTTGGGCCGTTCACCCATTTTTGTGTTTTACATTTTGTAGTTTATTGAGATAGACTTAATGTTCAATGTGATATGGTCAATAAAAATCGTATCCAAAAACTCAATGTTGTTTATTTGAATTGATTAAATTACATCTTATGGTTGAAAAAATATAATGTTTAGAAAAATCACCTTAAAAGCATTTCTTTTAAAAACATGCAACACTATCTAATTTTCAGCTAGCAAATTCTCAACATATTGAACTGTATTCAAATAAATGTCCATGCCATTGGACTCAGAGGGTTGTAGAGGATTAATATGTTCTCTCAGCATCTCCACTTGCTCAGGAGTTAGAGGGCTGTCGAACCGTGGAACATTCACCACAGTGTGTTGATCCACAATGTACCCACTTTCCTCCCAGTCAATATAAGGAATGTTCATCTCCTGAAATAAAACAACAGGGAAAGATTCACTGTTTTATTACTAAAGACTAATATTGGTTAATTCAATTAGTGTTACAATCATCTTGAAAATCAACTTGGTCTGTAATATTTGGATTAAAGGCATAGTTCAACCAAAAATGAAAATTGTCATTTACTTACCCTCAAGTTGTTCCAAACCTGTATGAGTTTCTTAGTATAGTATTTCCTTCCTATTATGAAAGTCAAAGGGTGCCATCAACTGTGTGGTTACAAAAATTATTTAAAATATCTTCTTTTTTGTTCAACAAAAGAAAAACTCGTACAGGTTTGGAACAACTTGAGGGTGAGTAAATTACTACATTTAAATTTCTGTGTAACCTATCCCTGTAAAATGAATTTTTCTTTGTATAACTGCTTCAGTACCTCTGGGTTGTCAATGGGATTTTCCATCTGACCAACCACCCACAGTTGGTTTGGTGAGAGGTTTTGCTCCGTTCTCAATGGGTGGTTGTCCCAACCCTCACGGAACACATTGAGGTTTGTTTGCAGTCGGGGCAAAAATACATAATGGCAGCAAAACAGGTGAAGAGTGCTGCTCAAATCCAGCATGTCCTGCTCCTCTAGTGTGTGCAAGATTTGGTAGAACACGCTGGTGACTCCCATCCAGAGATCACGCCAGAGTCTCTCTACTTATTTCAAAAAAGAATTACATTACAAGTATTTTAAGTAGTAAAAGACATTTAAACAATCTTAGATTAATCTGTCTTGCCTCTGATTGTGGACACTTTTGCCTGCTATAAAGCAATTACTGTCTGTCCCACGTACAGAAAACATCAGACGAGCCACGCCAACATTCTCTCCTCCCTGATCAGCTCGCACTCTAAACAAGAATATAACATACATAATGAAGTTAATGAAGTTAACATACATACATTTTTTGTTAATATATCATCAAATTAATATTTATAAAATGTAATTAATGTCAAATGTATTAAATGTAGATTGTTTTTAACTTGCTAGTCTATAGGAAGTTATTTTATTTTTTTACATATTTTTTTACAGTACGCAATAAAAAATTATAAAAAAATTATAGTTTTACTTCAGTGGGTATCCAAATTCCTCAACAGCCTGACTGAAGAAAGCTAGGGTTGTGTCAGATCGGTTGTTGTCTGCAGCTCCCAGGTACATTATCTATACAAAAGACAAGCATTTTAACACACATATCCAGTATATACTGTACTTTTGGATAAAAATGTGTGCTCACCTTGCGTGAAAAACCATCGATCCCAGCAAAGATCACTAAATTGTACCTGTAGAAAAATGCAATGCTTTTGAACTGTAAACTCTTGAATAATGTTGGAAATATTAAAACAGTCTATTGTAGAGCATAGTACATTTATTGTTTAATACATTCTCAAGTTACCTGATGAGTTTATGGTTTGTGTCTATATGTACTAAGTACTTTGGGCATGGCACTGAGTATGTTCTTCTGATTACACATCCCAACTGATTCATTCTTGAGAGAATCCCAAGACTATCCACCCGGTGCATTGATGCTTTTACTCTGCTCCACTGCAGATGATGACCTTGCGCCTTAAGTGTCCCTTTAATCAATCTGTAGCCTGCATGTGGTATTCTTTCTTTGACTTGGGAAACAAGTCCATCAAGTTCTGCATCAGTGCAGGTACTGTACAATCCCCTAACTGATAGATTGTTTTCGGCCATCCTCCTAAAGAGTGTAGCCCGGGAAACACCCAGCAAATTTGAAATAGTTTTAACAGGGAGTCCAATCTCCAGAAGATAGGCAATGTGATCTGTAGGCACTACAATCCTTGGACGCCCACTTGAACTTTGTCTTTCCACCTGAACAACTGATTGTGAAATTTGAGTGCGTCTGTGAATCTGGATTGCGTTATGGAGTTCAGTTAATCTTTCTGTCACATCCTGAGACAGATGAACATGCTGTGCCACAGCATCAAGAAATACTACTTCCTGCCTACATACAAAATCCAAATAATCAATGTCAATCTGAGGTTGCTGAAGAGCATGTGTAACCCGTGCAAGTAATCTCTCCAGAATGTGGTCATGTAGTAATTCCTAAAGAGACATGGAATTAAGAGAAATGGAATAAAGAAACATGGAAAAATTATGAATGATTAAAATAAACCACGTTTTACATACGGTACATGTTAAAATTTATAGAACGGAGTAAACATTAACTTCATTAAGATTAAACTACGATGCTGGTGATGACGGAATTTGCGTAGGCTACTAACGTTACTTGACTAACGGGAAACCCAGCATTCTAGTCATGTTCTGGTTAGATTTGTCATCCAGTTATTTAGTTAAAATTTGTTACTTACCCAACTAGCTTGTTGGTTTAAAATGGTATTATCCATGTTTTAAAGTTTTTTCTGGAGAATGCGAACAATGTCCATTGTCACCCACCGGTTGTCAAACTAGGGCAGCCCAGCTCGGTAATTCTGCGACTGCCATCTAGTGGTAGCTGCTTGCCTTGCCTTTCGGTTGCGTGTGGATCGTCAGTGCTGAAAACTGCGGAATGCAAGTCTCAAAATGCAAATGAACCGAACAGGATCGACTCGAACAAGGAATCAATAAATGCAGGCGTGTCGCCTGGTCCAGAAATCCACGGATTCCTTTTTGCACGCGGAAATGGTCACACGTTAATACAAAGCAGAACATGTATACTCACAAACATGACTTTATTTGTACAAATTGATGCCCATGTATGTAATTCTTAATTCTACATACACCGGTTGAAAAGCATTTGTTTCATTGTATAGTGACACGCATTTACGAATCGTGTTCACGTTAATGAATAGCACTGCATGTTCGTTAGTTGTGTGTGTGTGTGTGTGTGGGTGGAATGCTGTAAACTGCGAAAAGGAAGTCTCAAAATCCAAATGAACCGAACACGATCGATTCGAACAAGATGTCAATTAATGCACGCGTGTCTTCTGATCCACAAATGCACGGATTCATTTCTGAATGAGCGATTTTTGATTTATTAATGGATAACAGAACATGTTTATTCACAAACGTGGCTGTATTTGTACAAATTGCTGCACACTCATTCAATCCCGAATTCCACAGATTCAAATTAAATGGCATTTGTTTGTGGTTAGTAAAATACATTCACAAAAACTATCTAGTACATGGATAATTGTGTGTGCATTTATTAATCATAATGAGACTATAATCATCCCATAAAAAAGAAATAACATTTAGAAATGTTTAAGATTGTGTATCACACACACTAGTGGATGGGGGGTGGCACAGCATCGCAGAGCTCAGTTCTCCCCTTTTTCTCATGCACAGCTCTGTGTCCTTGCAGTGGGTTTGTAGTGGAAATCTGAGCTGTATTTGAAATGTGTTTGACGTGAATAGAAAGCATTGTGAAAAAACTGGCTCACCTGAAAGAGAGAGAGACAGAGATAGAGAGACGGTGAGGGAGGAAAAATGAGGATAGGGCAGCAGAAGTCTTATCTGAGGAGAGAGGGACGGAAATGCATTTGTAGGTAGGGTTTTGAAATGGTAAACAATGCTTTCCCATTACACCTGGAATCAAATGGTCATATGGATGACTGTCAACAGAAGGAGAAGAATGAAAGACAGACAAAAAGAAAAAAGATAGATGGACGAAACAGAATGAGGAGGGATGCTGGAATTGGAGAAAAAAGTGCAATGTCAAACATTTGTCATTCTTGGCTGGTCAAGGATGAAATGAGAAGAGAGTGAGAAAGGAAATGAGCGAGGTGGGGTTTGTTTGTGAGAGAGAACGAGAGTCTGTGGGCAAAGAAGTGTTGTGTTTGTGAGAAAGACAAAGGCCTTGAGTTTAATTCATGTTTATGCGGTTTGTCAGGAGACATACTGCGTTAGAGACAACTTTGTTAAATGAACTCAAATTGCTTTCTTATTCAGGTCAGAAACATGCTCTACTCAAGTACACAAACGCAGATGTTACTGTGGAGCTGACAAACCTCAGTTCTGAAAGAGTTACATTCAAATGTCTGAGCAGATACAAAAACTGCAAAAACATGCAATAAATTGCTAATCATTATTTTTGTTTTGCTTTAAATAAATTTTAACGTCCTTAACCCTTAATCAGTCCTCAAGTAGGGTTTACATTTCTGGTCCTTGGGGTCTGATAGACCCCAAACTTTTACAGAGCAATTAGCCTTTCGCCGGCCCCTCCCCCAAAACGGCCATTGTCCAATCACACATCATAGCAACCGTTACTATGTGAGGCAGTTCCGACAAACTTTGTTCCAAGCAAGATGGTGAAGCGGTGCGCCCACGGCGTTTGTAAATCGGACACTAGAATAGAGCTGTAATCGGGCCTTAAAAGTTAGGCCCGACAGGACCCGAGCCCGACAGATTTCGGCCCGAACCCGACAAGTACATTTTGATTGACAGCTTTTTAAAAGCCTGAACCCGTTTACAGCCCGACATTATTCAAATGTACGCACGCAGACAACTCTTTTGCCTTTTGTCAAGAATGAGTCATTTATACATGTTTTAGCATAATTTATACATGACTAACGTAATTGGCCACTTGGAAGTTTGAACAAAGAAATAAAATAAGTAACATCTCAGAACTCTAAATAGCCCTAGGTATAGACTAATTTAGCCTATAAATAGGTCAACGCACCAATAAAAACGAGTCTTTCTTAAAAATTTTAATTAAGATAAATTCTAAATTAAGATGGGTATTTGGCAATAAAATTAATTAAGATAAAGACTCTAGTATTTAGTATTTAGTTATCATTATTAAAACCTTTACTCACCAAGATAATAATAAAAATAGCTACTCGCAATAGACAATAATAGACCATAACATATTAAAACAGAACTTTCCCGGCAGTGCAAGAGCATGACTGGTACACAAGGCTGTGCTGGTTGCATTTGAGGTACAGGTCATGGGGTTTCTCAGATTTTGCTTTTTTCCCTCCACGGCATACTGTAACCCCTTTTGCCTCGATCTGGAGGATATCGCGGAGGTATTACTACAAAAAAGGTCACTGACACGCACGGGTATACCTCTTCTCGTCATGGCAATCTGTCGCGCTGGTCGTGTTTGACCATTTGTTTGTCGGAAGTAGCAACAGTAACTAAGGGGGGCGGGGCTCGGCGAAAGGCTAATTGCATAAGGAAATATACTTCTTTTTTTATGACAAACTACGTATCATTTTTTATTTACTTCTCAACTATACATTTATGCTGTGTTTTTGTGGATATTTGATAGTTTTTTTTACCTATTTACTTCACAATTGTTCAACTATGCAATAAATTGTCTTAAATGATGACCTAAATTAAATATAAAAGGTTTCTAGATCTTGGACCATGTGCTAGAGATAGAATATTGCCATCTGCAGGTTAGAAGAAAAACTTTAGGAATTACAGTTAAAGAAAGAAAGTGCAATGACCACATATATCCAGCAGAGCTCCAAAGGGACTCATTGATTTTCAGTTCAGTTTCAAGTCAATTTTTCTTCATGTTTTAACTTCTCCTCGCAACTTTGTGATATATTTAAACATTCTAAAATATATTAAAAATCTATATTTTGTCAAAGGTTAGAATTTATGTAAATGTAAATTATGTTACATAAATTTGCAAAAATCTCTCTTTCTACTGTCTAATGTCTACTTCTTCACATTGTTATGCATTTATGTTCTGTGCATTTTATTTGCCAAAATCTAAACAAAATCCCTGGACACCTATGTCACACCTGTGTATGTGTTAAATATAAAAATATAAAAATGTAAAACATTTTAGATTTATTCTGGGTTTACATCTCTCTTTTTTTTGACAAATGAAACAAAAACCTTACCTTACCTTAAACGGTATTTTTTTTTACACACCTTTAGAACAACCAAATCGAGTCCAGATTTTGTGTGTGTGTTTAGATAGATCATTTAGGAAAAGTCACAGAGTCTCATGCCCCTGAGATGAAGGGAACACTTTTTAAAAATGAAGGAATCTCTCAGCGGGGTCAGCTGGACCCCAAGGACCGATTAAGGGTTAAACAAAACACATTTTGCTTATGTTAGTTATATTTATGCTTAAATAAAAAAACTAAAGAAAAACAAGCTTTAAAAATAAATAGCTTCACGTGGAAGTAGATCTTAGTATGCAGATGTTTTGATATTCTAACTGAAAACAGCACAAATACTGATTAAGATATTTTTATTAAACTTCCGGGTAGCATTCCACTTCAAAGTATTCATACCCTTTCCATGCTAACTTCCCTCCACCTCATAGACTTGGATGTGCATCACTGCTTATATAGTGTGAGTGTCCACTATAGCGGATCCCATGTGCAAAGTGGAACGCATTTACAAAACAACAGCAGGGATTCCCTCAGGAGGAAGTGTTTAGGGAATTTCGCAGGATGTATGTTTAAAGCGAAATGGAACACAGCCCTGATTTTCCATATATATATATATATGTGTGATATATATATATGTGAATAGAAATTTCAAAAGAACAGCCTTCATTAGAAAGTGTATTTTTGAGCAATTAAAAGCATTATTGCGGCATAAAATATTTCTGTCATGACATCTCTCGGAGGGATTGGCATGGTAATATACATGACAATGTTAATGTATTTGGTCTTGGCAGAATAGATCTACTACGCTGCTGCTGTGGCAGAGCTGCTGCAAATATAACACATGAAATAACCCCCATATAGCATACATGAATCACCACATAGCAGATCTATACAGGTGGAGCTGGGGAAGGTGGAGGGATTCTGAAGCAAGCTGCACTGCTACGGCAAGCTCTAGTCATATATTTGAATGTTGAGCAGCGAGCTCATTGGCTAGAAATACAGGAGAGAACCAATCAGCTGTGCCATGTGATAATGATGTCATTACGTCAGACTGAGTTAGACCTATCGGACTGCGCCATCAGAGCTCTGCACTAATTTCTCTTTTTTACTGTGCAAAACCTTGAATCCCTTTCTAAAACAATATTTTTGTCGATGTAATAAGTACCCGGTCTACTTTTCACTGTTAAAACAAATCCTGATGATAAGACTTTTTCTCACTCTAAATTATATGCCACTAAATATGCAATTTGACTAATAAATGGGTCACACACAACATTTACAGTAACAGTTACAGCTGGGGGTGCAATTTCATGCTGTCTTTTAGACTGCCACATCAAACACAGTCCTGACACGCACTCTAAAAACACAAAACTCCCAAACGGTCTACAAACTGAGAAACGGTAAATGGTGTTCTCTCGAAGCCAGTAACAATAGAAGCTACACTTTTCACTTGAACTCCCTTCCCTGTATTTCTCTTTTTGTTCTCCTCACACATCACCTGTCCTCGGAAACCTGAGCTTTATCATGTGGCATTACATAACCAGCAATCACCAGCTAATGATGCCACATCACTCACAGCAGAGGCAGAGACAAGCATTTAGAAACACACCAGGGTTTGGGAATGGCTGTCAGAGAGGTGTGATGGAAATCCCACAAGTCCTTGGGCTTCTGCTGACGCTGAAACCTTGCGAGATGTTGTAGCAGCCCACAGAGACACTTGTACTGAAGTAGGACACACACACTTACACAAAAGCAGACAGGATGAAAATAAGTGTGAAAACCGAAAGTGGAAGATGCAGAAAACGGTCAGACTTGGGTGAAAGCAGCAACAGCTTGCTGTGGACTATGGTTTTGACCTCCTATGAGAACATTTCAGAATGACTAGAGCTGCTAGTGAGCTAGCAAACACTCAGACAGTCATCCTCTTCAGTCATCATTGACGAATTGGACACCGTTTTGTGTGATACTTGGTGTGTAGGTGTGTGCGCGACAAATATAGATGTGCTGGATGATGCCAGTACATGACTGCTGTTACACTGTGACTGAATGAATGTCAAGTATAATGAGGTGGTGTGATGTTGTGGCGAAAGCCCAGGGTTTGTATCCGAAAGGTTGCTGGTTTAAACCCGGCAATAAGTGAGCTGAGAGCCATCGTCATTGTGCCACTAAGCAAATCACTTAAAGGAATAGTTCGCCTAAAAATGATATTCAAGCCATGATTTACTCACCCTCAAGCCATTCGAGATGCATATGTCAATCTTTTTTCAGACGAACAAATTTTCAGTTATTTTAGAAAATGTTTTAGATCTTTCAGTGGTTATAATGTGTAGCTATGGGGCTCACCTCTTTGAAGTTCCGAAATGTGCATGCATCCTTCTCAAAAGTAATCCATCCGGCTCCAGGGGGGTAAGCGAAGGCCTCTTGATGGTAATCCGTGCGGTTTTGTCGTAAAAATATACATATTTTAAACTTTATAAACGAAAATATCTGGCTTCCGGCCACGGTCGACGCGCGTTCACGGGAGAAGGATGTCGGCGTATGACGTATGGCGTATCGTAGGAAGCGTCGTGACGTAGAACGAACGCGCCAGCGCAGCCAGAGAGCAGAGCAAAACAAAACTCCACTCGGGATTTCCGTGAAGAGTTATTTGATTTAGCTATACTTAAGTTTTTTATTAGGCTTAAAATGGTTCGGGCCTGCATCTACCCTGGATGCTTAAACATATGTAAAACTGTAAGGTTACGCGCGCGGGCGTCAAAGGAAGATGCACCAGTAGCATTTCACCGATTCCCAGTACATGATTCTGAGCGATTGCAGTTATGGCTGCTCGCTATTGGTTGGGATATAAATACACCAAAGGAAAAACTCTTGCAATATCGGATGTGCAGTGAACATTTCAGTCCAGACGATTACGAGGCAAAGATTGGAAAAACAAAACCACTTCTGAAATCGTCAGCCGTGCCTGTACCTGTGCTGCTTTTCCCGCAAAATCCGGTATGTATTGAGTACTCTGTACTGTAGGGTGTATTATTTTGTGTATTGATTGTGATGCTACATGTAAGGGATAATGTATATGCAGCAGGTTGTTATATAAGTCCATACAGTCTTGTATCACACATTAGGGACTTATTTCACGATTACAATCGTCTGTCTGTACATTACATCATAATAAGTAAGTTAAGGGACATTAAACATTTTATTTCCTAATTTTACTGAATACTAATTAAGTTTTAGTTAACGTTTTAAGATAAGACATGACGTTAAAATGTCATGGACACACTTTTCTGTTGTATAAATATTTAATTTTTCTTTTAAAATGTAATCATGTACAATCTATTGTTGTAGGAAGCACAGGGGGATCCTGATGTTACTACTCAGTCAAGTCTCTGTTACACAGTTACACAAAAGGATCAGGAGACAGTTGTCCTGGGTGCATCAGCATTTTTTGAAGGTGTTCCACAGTCAACTCCAGTCAAACATAGCAGCAAAGAAGAGAATGAAGGAGTTGTGGCAGGACTCAAATTGATGCTTAAAAGTCCAGAATCAATTCCAAGAAGGACAGGTCCATCAACATCTGGGACATACATTGCCTTCCCCCCAATACGTTTCTATCAGTCAGTAAGTACTCATATGCATTTTGTCATGCAATGTTTTGCCCAGTTGTCGTGTTGTTTGGATTATGTTGTCAAACAGTGGTTTACATAATTACTTTTAGTTAAATTACTTTCACTTTAACCTCTACATGTATGTAAACATGTACTATTGCATTATGAATTGTTTTAGGAAACACCAAGGGATCCTGCTGTACAGGCTCAGCCAAATCTGCTTTGCACATCACCTGAAAAAGATCAGGAGAAAGTTGTCCTGGATATATCAGCACTAGAGGGTGTTCCACAGTCAACTCCAGTTAAACATAGAAGCAAAGAAGAGAATCAAGGAATTATGGCTGGAATCAAGTTCACACTTAGAAGTCCAGAATCATTTGACAGAAGGACAGGTCCATCAACATCTGGGACATACATAGCCTTACCCCCCATAAGTTTATATCAGTCGGTAAGTACTTAGTAAGTGTTTTATCATGCAAACATTTTTTTCAAGTTATGATAGTTATGTCAGTTGTGATATCTAAATATCTATAAAAAATTCTAATTATTACTAGAAAAATGTATCTATGTGTAGATTATAATAATGTGTGATTTTACACACTATTTTTATAATTAAAAATTGTGATTACAATTTACTGTCTGTCACATAGGATCAGACATCACAGACTGAACTACAATCTGAAGATTGTGATCTCGATATCAGCATGCTTTCAATGCAATGTCCATCAGACAAGGACTCAAGTTTTGTTCCTGCCAGCTCAACATCATCAACGTCAACTACAACTACAGAGGACGATAGAGAAAATGAGAAGTGGAAGGAAAGAAAATGGATCGTAAACGAATCAAATGTGATGAAGATGTTTAGAAGATGTCAGGATTGTGGAGCACTAATTACTGGAACCGAGAAAAAATCCAATGGGAGCTGTATCGAAGTGCTGTGGGAATGCGAGAACAAACATCAGGGCCGTTGGAGTTCATGTGAAGATGTTCGGGGAATGCCTTTAAACAATCTTCTGGTTTCTGCAAGTGTCCTATTCAGTGGTGCAACTTACGTCAACACTGCTGATTGGGCTGCACTGCTGAACTTACAGGTGCCAAAGAAAACCGCTTTCTATTCAATGCAGTCTTCATACCTCATTTCCTGCAGTTGATGCTACTTACAAAGAAAAACAAGCTGGGATTCTGAACGATTTACAGCTTCAAAATGCATTACAGAATGAGGTGCATTTATCTGGGGATGGGAGATCAGACAGGTAAATGAGACACCTTTCTTACAATAATTAAAAGAAATATGAAAAACAAAACGTTTATTGTTTCATCTTATGTCCTACCTGCTACAGCCCTGGTTTTTCAGCAAAATATAACACATACAGCCTTATGGATGACACAACGGATAAAATTGTACACTTTGAGTTGGTGCAGGTGAGTGTACATGTTGATATATACAGTATAAAATTATGCAAAGTTTTAATTAGTAAACACCACAAATGGTAATATACTTTGTAAGTAATGTACAAACATACAGAATATTATACTTATTACACCCTAAATGAAAACACTATAAAGAAAGACAAAACCTGTTTATACTTAATATAAAGAATATATTTGTTGTGTCTTAAATTTTTTTAGGTGACAGAAGCATCTAGCTCAGCGGCCATGGAGCCCATTGGGTTTAAAAGAGGCCTAAATCAAATTTTGGAGAAAGGCATCAAAGTAGATGTGTTGACCACTGACAGATCACCATCCATAAGAAAGATCATGCGGGAGGATTATCCATTAATTCACCATGAGTTTGACATTTGGCATGTGGTGAAGGTTAAGAAATTGTGTCAGATAAAATTTAAATCTGTAAATGAACTACACTGTTTTTAATTTTCCAAAATTATTTTGAATGTGAACCTTTACTCAAGGATTACTTTTAGTAATTAAAAAAGTACTTTGTATATATACATTCAATTATATTTTGTGTAATTACCATATCAATAATGTTTTCTCAGGGTTGCTAAAGAAATTACTGTCCTTGTCAAGATACAAAGACAACAGAGATCTCCAGCCCTGGATCAAGTGCATCTGCAACCATTTGTGGTATTGCTGCTCTAGTTGTGGAGGTGACCCTGAAGTAAGTTTTAATTTGTACACCATATAACATTACAAAGATGATGTAGATTTAATTAAAATTAAATAATGAATTGTTTAACTTATGTTTTGTAGGACTTAATCTGGAAATGGAAGTCAATACTTCATCACATCTCTGGGGAACATAGTTGGACCGAAGATGGCCTAGAACAGAGATGTCTCCATCCTGCCCTCAATCCTGACCAACAGAGACGGAAGAGGTGGATTATGAAAGAGTCTCGTGCATACCATACGCTGGAGAAAATAGTTCTGGACAAAGGTATTTTGAAGGACCTGCAGCAAATGTCCCTATTTAAGCATACAGGTATGTTACACCAAAATCACATTGTGTGTATATATGGAAAGTGATTATTTAGAACACCAGACTAATTATGTTTCCTTATTTTACAGGCAAGCTTGAAGTTTTCCACTCCATGCTACTTAAGTACTGTCCGAAGAACTTGCACTTTCATTACTCTTCCATGTTTGCACGCACACAGCTTGCAATTATGGATCATAATGAAAATGTACATCGCAAACAGGCCACAACCACCTCTGGTAAGTAAAGAACATTACAACAACAAAAGTTTAAAACAATAGTGAATTCCAAATTATGAAATTTAATGCAAAGTGCTTTTTTTATGGGTCAGTAGTTTAACATTAGTCTAATAATATATAGTACAGTAACATGTATGTCTTGTTTCTTTCTAGGAGTACAACGCTACAATGTTGTGTTTCCCAAGCACTCCAAGGAGTGGGTAGCTAAGAAACTTTTTGACCAACCACACAAACATTTAGAGATGAACTGGTTAATGTAGTTCTGGAGTACCGTAGAAACCCAAACATTGTTGTTCCAGACGAGTCATCTCAACTCACTGTTCCCACATTACCAGCAAACATTGCATGAAAGCCAAAACCTGCCAAAGAAGATGCCATTTCAAAGCACCAGTCAAGATTTTCTAAGTAAAGGCTCTACACAATGCTTTACATAGACTCTTGTGCCTTAGTGGGAATTTAATAAAAGTATGATTGGGCACTGTTTATTATCTTTTTTAGTTTAAAGTTATTTTTATCTAACATTTCCTTGTTTTTTTAATTATATGTCATGTTACATTACTGTTGTCTTGAAGAAAAAGCATTGATGTGATAATAGCAACAGTTTAGAAATTAAAATCAGTAACATTTCTTTTTTGAAAAAAGTATGTGTAATATTATTTATTTCTGAACTTCAAAAGCCACACAGAAAATTTTTAAAAATTTGTATTTACAAAAATTGAAACAAATTTTGTTTACCAGTTAAACACAAAATAAACATGGTTGAATCAATGTAGTTGTTGAATTAAACATCACAGGAAACAAAGTATATGAAATATATGTATTTATTCAAAAAAAATAATGTAGTAGGTAGCAGACTTGTACACTACATCATGGCAAAGGCATCATCTGCTTCTCTGAAACCCACATAGGATCCAGACTGGGATGGGTATTTTTCCCTTATGGCTTGAACAACACAGGAGGGAAGAACTTTACGGTTTCCTCTTCCTAGTTTTTCTCCTTTCAGCATCCATTCAAGCACAACTCGGTATGCTACCAGACGAAATTGACTGTAAAATAAATGCAATTTGTGAATAACATAGATCAGCCGCACCTGTAATAACATATTACTTGCACAAAACGAAACTTACTCCACCGTTAGTCTGCCCCCGGTTCCTTCAGGCCTTGGACGACGTCTCCAGTTTATGCGAGGTAAACGGAAGATAACTTCAAGAACACTTTGGCTCAACAAAGGCGGAAAGCCATCATCTTCTGTAACACAATTGGACTCAGTCATCTCAATAGCGGCATCAATGGCTTCCAAAGTTGGCATTCCAGTTTTCCATTCATGGCAGCAAACACTCTCGACCTCTGTTGGCATGGCCTCACATCTCCTGCATGAGCACCACCATGTCTCCCGGACTCTCTGTCTATTTGAGGCTGTTAGTTGTGCCACTGCTGATGCAGCCGCCTCCATATTCCTGAGTTCTTCATCACTGTACTCCGGTTCAAACAGATAGGGCTGAGCCAAAAACTGAATATCCTCTTCTCTAATATCAAAATCCTCCGACATTTTCTTTTAAATACTCTTTTATATAACTTTTCACGGAAATCCCGAGTGTAGTTTTGTTTTGCTCTGCTCTCTGGCTGCGCTGGCGCGTTCGTTCTACGTCACGACGCTTCCTACGATACGCCATACGTCGACATCCTTCTCCCGTGAACGCGCGTCGACCGTGGCCGGAAGCCAGATATTTTCGTTTATAAAGTTTAAAATATGTATATTTTTACGACAAAACCGCACGGATTACCATCAAGAGGCCTTCGTTTACCCCCCTGGAGCCGGATGGATTACTTTTGAGAAGGATGCATGCACATTTCGGAACTTCAAAGAGGTGAGCCCCATAGCTACACATTATAACCACTGAAAGATCTAAAACATTTTCTAAAATAACTGAAAATTTGTTCGTCTGAAAAAAGATTGACATATGCATCTCGAATGGCTTGAGGGTGAGTAAATCATGGCTTGAATATAATTTTTAGGCGAACTATTCCTTTAACCCTAGATGACTACAGAGGGACTGTCCCTGTAATAAGTTCATGGTGATGTTCCACGGCACCATTGTGTTAAAGTAGCTGAAACCCATTTGTGTGTTTCTACTTTTGGTGTGGTGAAAGATAAATAAAGATAGATAGATAAACATAGAAAACTTCAGTTGGTTGGCCTACTTTCAAATGTCACTGTGATCATTACTAAAGACTAAATTGCAAGACATGACTTTTGGCCAGATTTTTTAACCCCAATTTGTAGTCTGGATGAGTCGAGGTTAGTTGCTGAAAGTCAAAGCTAGTTTGTAGATTTTGGGCAGTTGAAGTTGACATATTACATAGAAAAATCAAACAGTGTTGATGAGCACAGACTTTTGCACAGATTTTTTAGCTTCAGATTTTGATTCCATCCGTTAGGAGGATATCAAACATGTTTGACATTTTGAGCTGATTTTAAAACACATTGGGTTTTCATTTGTCACGCGTCTACTAGCAAAGTTTGTTTTTTTGGAACAAATTGAAAGTCTAGTAGTGTTTGCTTCTCAGTTGTAATTCATGACTTTTCATTAGCCCTGATATTATAAACTGAACTGAGAACAAAAACAGAGAAAACGCTGTGCCATGACATACTTATCCACACAACACAATCCTTATAATTGTAAAAATTAATTGGAATAACTTTGCATCTTTTGAAAATGTTATATATTAGGAGAGCAATTGAACATCATTTTTTTAAAACAATGACAGTATCATTTATTTTTACTAACATTATTTTCATAACAAATTATTTTGTATAAACCAAATTAATGATTTTGCATATTATAACAAATAGTCTACTTAAACTATGGATACTAGACCAGAACTGTGTTAAGTTTTCATAAGGGCAAGTAAAGTTTAATGAAGAGGCTGGACCGTCATGAATTATGGAGGAAGCTGTCAGTTTTCCTTGTGTCAAATCTCTTCTGTTCTAATGATCTTTGATTGCAGGGGAAAAACAATTACTGCCTTTGTTTTCCTTTAGAAATCTCAACAGGTCACTGTACATCAATAATTAAAGGCCTGATGAAAGGAAAACAATATCTGTTAAAGTGCCCCTATTATGCCTTTTCGACTATTTCCCATTTATGCTGTGTGTCATGTAGCTGTATGTGAACATAAACTATCTGCAAAGTTGTGAATCCGACAGTACACGATAGATAAAGTTATTGTCTATAAAAAAAAAGTCAGTTCGCAATTGCCGAAATGAGTCGCCAGGAATTTGAATCTTATTATGTTACGGATCTATGTCACAAAGTAACACTTTTGCATAATGTCTGCCCACTTTTCAGGTCGCTAACTTGCCTGCCCACAAACACAGTAAAAGTTCTATGTGATTAACATCATTCCGAGAAGACGCTGTCCTACGCTGTGAAAGTAAATTTGTCTGATCACATCTTATAATGACCAAAAACTTGTCTACATTTGACACTTACCACTGAGAAATGTCCTGCTCCAGTTGTGCTCGTGAATCCCCATCCAGGAGGGGTTTAGAGAGACTGATTCTTTGAACTGCTTCGCACGAGTCGTTTATGAATCATTTAGAAATTATGTAAAATTAAATCTATTTTCTGAGAAAACTAACATTTTTTGACCTTGCATGTATGTAAACCTGATTTAGGAGACTAACAATATAAGCAACCTTAAACATGGCATAATTGGGGCACTTTAAGGAGTCCCAACTTCCTGCCAGAATATTTGAACTCAGCCCTATCTAAATTAAGTGTTAAAGAGTTTATATAATTAACACCGTTGCTATACTGTAAGTAAATTAGAAAATCAATGCTATACTGTCTAGTGTGCATTTCAATAGAATAAAATAGGCAATATTATTGGTAATTATTGGTACAATACAATAATACAACAATACAATAATAATATCACTATAATTTAGGTAAAATGTCCTGGTAAATGTCCCAAGTATGTGTGTATGTGTGTGTGATGTCATCTACTGCCTGTATTTGCAAATGATGCAAATGATGTGGTTCTTAAAAGTGCATATTTGTTAAACAAATGTGAGTAGGAACTGATATAAGTGTTTTTTTTTACTTTTACAAATGACTAGTAGTGGTGTAGAATAGTTTGTTTTGGGACATTTGTCAATTTGAGTTGTGTTTTGGAAACCTATATCAGAATTAATTACTGCTGCACCAAAGAGAGAGGTCAAATAAAAGGCCAAGTCTAAACCCGAGAGTAATTAGTCACATCTAGCAGGGACTAAATGACTTTGACTGAATCAAGAGTTCACAGTCTCCTTTTTTCCTTGACAGCAATGAGATTAAATGGAGAGCAAATTAAACAAAAATGCCAAAAATTCTTCAACAAAAGCTGGAGACATGATTAAAATGAAATATATCAAAATCTACTACTTATCAATCTGTGATATGCCACCCATTTTCATTTTATTCCTTTATACATCAGACTTGTTTCTATTTTTATTTCACCCAAGAAATGTTATGAGAAACACTAGACCTTTTTTCATTCTACAGAAGCTACTAAATGATGTAAAGGATGACTTTCATTTTGGGTGAACTATCCCTTTAAATGTAGATTCAGACAAACACAGATGGTCTTGCACACGCTGGCACATGTCTTTGTTAGAAATGTCCGTTTATCATCATAAAAAATGTAAATATCTGCTCTAATCATGAAAAAGATCAGATTTATCAGCCAAAGTCTATCTCCACCCTTATCCTTTCTTGCCAAGAAGGAAATGAAGTCCCGTATTTCAGCATTCCAGATAGCGGTATAAGCTGTTTATATACTCTTTATTTACTTTTTCAGTATGCATGTGCATAAGCTAGAACACCCTGAAAAATATATAGTGTGATTTGAGCAAAAAAAGGCTAATTTTATCATACCATTATAACCAGGTATTTTTGTAGACTGATATAATCAAAACTAACAATTTGGTGATTTTCGCATTCAAGTAGATAGTATTTGTATGCCTACTACATGGAAAAGTGCTGCCTGGGGGCCTTACCAAAATGACTGCCAAATAAACTGACTTGCCTTAAGGTGTGGTCACATGAAGGCCAGCTGTGTATTGTAAAGAGTGTAGTGATGAATGAAGCACAGCACACTCAGATTTCTGTCTGTCAATTCAGCTATAATGTCAATGAATTATTCTGCTGTAATCTGAATGTCCAAATTGAGCACGTTGCAAAATCCTATGTAGCAGGAAAGCAGACATATTTGGACATAGAGTTAGTATATGTGAATGGAGGACTGTCATCATCGCAGTGTGGTGGCCCATTTCTACTTTGTACTCTGTGTGTGTGAGATATACAAGTGTCTGTCAGTGCTGGAGTCACACACCTTTTCTTCCATCAGGCTGGTTCTGGATCAATCATAGCACCATCTTTGGCACTCACCCACATATCTGCTGAACAACCCTCTCTGTGTGAGTTATCTGCTCTTTCATTTATACAGGAGTCAATAAATAAGAGAGATGAAGCATCAGTGGGCTCTTATGGGGAATCACGGTGTGTGTCTGTGTGTGTGTATCAGTGCCTGATAATTCCCACAGGAAGTTCTTAATGAAAAACTGACAGCACTGATATTGTACTGTGTCGGAGCGATAGGAGGAGAACCAACTATTTCAGTTCATTAGGACTGTACATGTTCATATACTGCAAATAACACTTTCTCCATCTGTCCTACTTTGAGTAGCGAGCACACACACACACACACACACACACACACACACACACACACACACACACACACACACTTTAGTTTAGAGTCAAACATCTCTATGCAAACCCTTCATCCGAATTCAAAATGGGGAGTTTGCTACACCAGACAGTTCAGAGCTATTGTAAACACATTATTTCTTATAAAAGAAAAAACTTTAAATAGATTGTTAATGACTTCTGGGTGGTTATTAGGAGTGAGAATCTTGACAAATCCATTCAAAAAAAAAGTTCAGCAAGAAGTAAATACTGAGTAACATACATTTTAGACACAGTATTGCTAGGTACTTTGTCTATTTTTGCTCCACCAACAAAAATAGTTTCAAACGAAGCCACAGTTATAATGTACCATATTGCCAAGTGAATGATTCAATAACTGAGTGATTAGGTGCATCTGAAGGAGCACACTATATGAATATGTACTATGTTTGATGAGAAACAAACTTTGCAAATGATAAAAAAGCAGTCATGGAAAAAAAGAAGCTCTCTGGAAAGCTCTCGTTAAGTGTCTCGCTAACCCCCTTTCTTTCCAATACTGATCCTACTCCTTTAAATAAATATATTCCTTTCTATCAATCTGTCTGTGATGTTGGTAAAGGCTAGCTACTAGGGACTTTTCATTGGTTTTCATTGCCCACACAGCAGTTTTTTTTAATCATGTATAATTGTCTGGGGCATGAAATGATCAGTATGTAGCTCAGTAATACTTCACTGAAACTGACTGCGAATGAAAAAAAAAGCATTACTTCAAAGCATTCAAACAGACTCTTTTTGAAAACGCTTTTGAAAATCATACTATAATCACAAGTCTGTGTTTATGTTCTGCCAAAAAAAACATGAAACAAATTTGTTGTTCCTGAGCTTGTTTACATCTGTGCAGGAAGTAGGACATGCTGTTTCCTCCATTTGTTTATGGGAGGCTGATTTTCATACAATCTTTTGAGGAAGAGTCCTTTTTATGGTGCTAATGTGTCCAAATCTTTTCAGTGTGTTGTGTACTACGTTTTAGTTTTGGTTACTTTGTAGCATTTGTAACTAGTTCTGTATATATATACACAGTACAGACCACAAAAGTTTGGACACACCTTCTCATTCAAAGAGTTTTCTTTATTTTCAAAATTGTAGAGTCACACTGAAGGCATCAAGGGCTATTTGACCAAGAAGGAGAGTGATGGGGTGCTGCGCCAGATGACCTGGCCTCCACAGTCACCGGACCTGAACCCAATCGAGATGGTTTAGGGGTGAGCTGGACCGCAGACTGAAGGCAAAAGGGCCAACAAGTGCTAAGCATCTCTCGGGGAACTCCTTCAAGACTGTTGGAAGACCATTTCAGGTGACTACCTCTTGAAGCTCATCGAGAGAATGCCAAGAGTGTGCAAAGCAGTAATCAAAGCAAAAGGTGGCTACTTTGAAGAACCTAGAATATGACATATTTTCAGTTGTTTCACACTTTTTTGTTATGTATATAATTCCATATATAATTCCACATGTGTTAATTCATAGTTTTGATGCCTTCAGTGTGAATCTACAATTTTCATAGTCATGAAAATAAAGAAAACTCTTTGAATGAGAAGCTGTGTCCAAACTTTTGGTCTGTACTGTATATATATATATATATATATATATTACGTTTTTGTAAAAAGTCTGCATTTATTTGATTAAAAATACAGTAACATTGTGAGGAAGTGTGTATGTGTGCTGTCAAATATCAGATGATTATGAGGCACATTTGTGGAATAAATCACCGGGGGATTTTAATAATTTACAACGACACCAATAACTGAGCTTACATAATGCATAGGCAGATAGATGACAAGACCACAGCTTAATGAAATACATGGTGCACACAAGCTTGCATACTGCGCACACACACACACACACACACACACACACACACACACACACACACACACACACAGATTTAAACAGCAGGCAGGTAAAGTATAAGTATATACAGTATAATGAAGTGTGTTTGCATCTGTCAATTATAAAAGATTTCCCTGAGGATAATGATTATTTAACTAGCAAAGCAGCTCAAATTTAGCCCATTGTGCGTCAAATGCCACAATGCATGGCAGGAAGTGACTAATGCAAGCCTGACCAAGGCCTGCTACTGGCTGACGAGGAAAAATCGTAACCCAGCAAGTATAAACACTCCAATAGAAATAAACAGTGGACACTGCTAACAGTGAATGTTTGTCTAAATGTCTTTAAATTGATTGTTGTATATGGTGAATTTGCTACAAATTGGTGATTAATTTGTCAGTATGCAACTACTCTGGAAGGATTTTACTGTGCTTAAAAAAGTACTAGTAAGCTGTTAGCAAGTAAAAGCACAGCACCTTATCCGATATAAAGCATCGCAAATCTCAACTGCTTGATTGTTTATATCAATGCAGCATGTAAATTATATTATCATCCAACTCTAATCTGCTAAATGTAAAAGCAACAAGATATTAGTATATTATTAACATTAACATCATAATTCATAATCTTGCCCCTTTCTAGAGTAAATTGTAGTGATAAAAAAAGGATGAACTGAGTGCCATTGTACAAAAATGGCTTGTGGTCAGTGCTGTTATTGTTTAAATAAAAAATATTTAAAATTATTTTCATTAATTGAAATGAAGCTGAAATGAAATAAAAGTATTAGATGAAAAGCAACTGAAATTAGAAACATTATTTTGGCAGCTAACTACATACTAACTACTATTGCAAACTAACTACAAACCACAAGGTTATGTTAAAGTAATATTAATTCTTAAATGATTAAACTATTATTATGACATATTTAAATTATTAAAACTAAAATGTAAATAAAAGTAAAGCTAAATAGAAATAAGTCAAATGAAAATGAAAAATAAAAAATAAAAATAAAAGCTAATTTAAAATGAATACTATAATAATATATGACTATTGCTAAATTAACAATGCTTATGGTTAGAAAAATTTGGATAACAAGCAATAAATCTAACCTTTTCTGATTTGTGGAGGAAGATTATAATCCAGCTAACATATCACATATTAGACTTCTCAAACCTGTTGGCCTGCAGGCAAACTATTCCAGTAGATGCCCAAATTATCCTGGCAAACCAAGTAACTCACATTTAAAGACAAACCCTAAAGAAAATGGAATAATTTGAAAGAAATAACAACATTTCTCAACCTTTTACCAACCTGAGAGTCTCTGCCATGCGTCTCAGATCTTCATTCTGCTGTTTCAGCCTTTCCAGCTTGGCCAGTATCTTGGAGAGCTCTCTGCTAGACCGTTCCGGATGCTCGCTGTCCCTCACGAGGTGACCCCCGATGTAGAAAAGCAGCGTGCCCCAGGCTAGCAGCACCAGCATAATCCAGCGCCACGAGCCCGTCCACGGACGCATGGCGCCTAGAGCTGCCCAGCGCACACTCTCCTTTCACAACACCGGAGTTTGAGGCATACTCAGCTCAGTGGTAGCGCTCCACCTCAGGGCTCCTCTAGAGCAGAAGGGGGACGTCAGGGGTCGCTGGGTCAAACTTGCGTGTGCACTTAGAGACTTGGAGGTTATATCATGGCAGTGGCCCCTCGCAGAAAAGGGGCGGAGGGTTTTGAGATCCTTTGAGACTTCGCTTAAGAGACTACACTTCAGAGAACCAACGGCTCTGATAAGTTCTTATTCCTCTAGGGACTGCAAGGGATTCTGCTCCTGTAAAAACACAGAAGCGTGTGTGATCAGTGAGATGATAGGACATGCTTGCGCTAGCTGTGAGAGATAAAGG
Organism: Carassius carassius; assembly: GCF_963082965.1. Classification (NCBI taxonomy): domain Eukaryota; kingdom Metazoa; phylum Chordata; class Actinopteri; order Cypriniformes; family Cyprinidae; genus Carassius; species Carassius carassius. The sequence continues at coordinate 16,509,774 of NC_081785.1, read as the reverse complement.
CATAAGTGAGGTCTGAGATTATCTATTCGCTCTGCCTTTTCCTCCACAGAATATAAAACTGGATTGAGTTTAGTTTCTGACAACGCTCCAGTAATACAGTGTTACTGAGGATTATAGTGAGTGGTGAAAGTTAGTTGTCAAGTCAGCACAAAGTAAAAGTGCAAATAATGGGTTCCTTAGAATTAATCAGTTACAAAAATGTGTAGGGAAGGTAAAGAAAGGGAATAACAAGAATGTTCATCAATGTATCACTTTACAGGAAGCAGAGAAGAAAATTTCACCTTGAGTCATTGCACAACACCATTGCAAACCAAAACAATTCTGACTTGTTACAATGGCATGTGTTAAAGAGTCATTTTTTGTACATAAATATAATAAAATATATAAAAAACATACATGTATATACTGTAATGTTGGCTTTTTTCATTATTTATCCCATTTTTAAAAATCGTTTAAAACAAAATGTAAGAGTTAGAGGTATGACAACTTACATTTGTTAATAAGATAATATATGTATATAAATACTCAAGTATGTATATGTTTACATTTACTGTATGTTGTTGTCATATATATTATGTTTGTATTAATGAACATTATGGATTACATCAAGTCAAACAAAAACCATCTCTCCAAGTTTGAGCTTTTCTGTAGCTCAAAAAGTAGAGAGAAAAAAAAAAGTAAATGTGCACCTTAAATGCAAAGTGAGACATTTTGGATTAAAGCTTCCATATGCATAAATGTGAACTTCCAAAGACATCTCCTGCAATGAATGACATGTAAACTGGAAGTAATATCTATCACAATTTTCCTCACTCCTTTTCCTGACTGGCAAGATAAAATACTTCTTCCTCTTCTTTTTTTTTTTTTTTTTTAGTGCATGCAAAATGAAAAGTATGTAATGAGGTCATGTGAAAATGTTGCATGTAACTGTTTGAAACGTTTGCATAATGCATTCAGTTTCACATCATTTACAGAAAAAGCAAGCAATATGTAAGTATACATAGCACTTTATGAGGAAACAGTGGTCTAGTATTCTATGTACATGGACCATATGTATACATCCAACAAAACTTTCATCTCATCGCATTCAATTCAGTGCAAACTGGTTCACACACACACACACACACACACACACACACACACACACACACACACACACACACTTGCTGTGATTCTAGTTTAACTTGTCAATGCTTGTACATTCATTTATTGACTTAAATGAGAAATAACTGTCAAAATGCACTTGTATCACAATCTCAAGTTAATACACACAGCACACCCGCGAGTAGCCACGTCGTATCTTAAAAGTGAACCATTTACAGAGCTGAAATAATGTGCCACTCACTGTGCATGTAAAATGAGGCTGACGGATGGGGACCATCTGACAGATTGGGGAAAGTAGGCACCGTTTATCCTTCATTATGAATGAGGGTGGAATATAGAGAGTCATTATGGATTTCTGCACAGAGTATATACAATGCATTATAGATTGCGGTGGTGTGTCAAGCCCGGTAATCAAAGGCCGCAGTGCGGGACTGAATCAATAGAGTGACCTTCTGTAGTGTCTCAGTACAGCAGACCGCCAGCTATTTATGCACATCACTACAGCAGTCAACGGGGTGCACACATGGGGCACTACTACACAGAAACATACGATTTACCCACACTCTTGCTGGCTTACACTGAAGTCAGCTAATAAACTCATTAAAGATCTTCCTTGCACTATCATAATCTTCAAAACAGTTCAAAAACATCCCAGGTTACGTATGTGACCATGGGGAACGAGATGCTGCTATGGCATTCCCATAGCGTTTTCCGATGCAGCTCGAGTTCCTGAAGTAACATTTCCCATTATTATTGATGCTGAAAACAGCTTAATATTTTTTGGAAATTGTAATGCATTCTTTTTCAGGATTCCTTGACAAGTTCAAAAGAAATCTTCTATAACAGAGTAAATGTATACTATATTGTTGCTTTTAATAAATTGTTTTCTAAACAGAAGTACTAATTTCTTTAAAAAAAAAATGTAATCATTTTCTAATTAAGCAATATGTGATTTTGGTTATGAGAAATTATGATATTAATATAACATGTAATTTTATATAGTTTTATTATGTAAATTATGTATTTATACAAGTACATAGATATTGTCATTATTAATTCACACAAGTATATTACATCATACACATTTCTCTTTTTTATTAGTTTTACAGTAGAAACAGTAGTAGCTAGTAGCTCCACAGTAAAATCTAATAGGTAAATAGTAAATGGTTGTAATTGTGTCGCATCACACAGCATGGTTTGGACCTCGTTAGGACAGAAATGGTCAGAAATAGTGTAGAAAAGGTTAAAAAAACTAACTGATTATTTTCAGTGTTATAAATCTTGATTAAAGATTCAAGCAAAATCTAAATTGCTATCAAAGTGCCCATCTCTATAAAATACTCTTTATTTGATGTGCTTAAAAGAGTAAACGTCACATCATTTCTCCAGGGCAGAAGTGCGCAATGCATGACGACATATCTCTTTACTACATTAAATAAAGTGCCTCTTCAGCATTCTACTTTAATTAACTGAGGGGTGAAGCTGAGATTCCCAGTTTCATACAAACTTATATCACAGAGAGTCAGTGTAAATACACCCTCAACATCCTCATTACAGAAATGTCACCACTGACTGCTATTAGTCTTAGTTTTAAATGAGAAATGGGGAGCAAATCATTAAAATACTGCAATAAAGCGAGCCGGACGATTTGGTGCTGAAAGAGAAATAATCTGTAAACTGCACCGTCCTGCATGAGTGCACCCCCCCTTTATCCCGCTCCTACAGCTCATGAATAATTGAGGTCTGCAGAGTGACACAGTTGCGCACAGACAAGGACAGCAATAAATCCATAATTAATGCCTGCATTTATGAAAGCGTGCAGGGCTGAACAACAGCCTGCTCAGGTTAGGGTGGATTTCAGCAGGGTTTCACGTATCTCTCTTCCTCTTCTTGTTCCCAACAGAGGATGAGAGACAAACTCAACTAGACTGAAATGTTTAGTGGCAAGGTTACAAAAACTATTAACAAAAACTATTATAGAAAAAAAAAGAAAAAACTAAGTGAGAAAACTAATTTCCATAAAATGTTGTGATGTAACAGATGTAGCTACAGATAATTACTCCTATATTTTGACGTACATATAAGTCCAAAATCATTCACAACAATAACATGCATTTATCAAATATAATTTGATAGAATCTATATATGATTTATAGGATAATTCATAGGATTACAAAAAAGAGAGCATGCTGTAAGTGCTTGACTTCCAACTATCATACAGTGATACATTCATAAAGATTGATCATTTTAATACTATATAACATAATAATATATAACAATATTAGATATTATACATTATAGAATTAGAATTAATAATATCAGCTTGTTCTTGTTGACGTTGCAAAAAAACACAGCTAATCCATGCACTTGATCTAGCTGAGCAGCCATGCAAGCAGTCATGCTACATTGACTTTCACTGTTAGGATTTTCATAACTCAGCTTTTCAATGTGACACGTAAGAGTTCAATGTACTGTCTACAAACTTTTTTTTTTAAAGGTGCTAGAAATGACACACTTTTAAAGGGCTATTTCACCTATTTCACTGTTTTCTTCCATTGTGACAATTTTCAATATTTCTGCTTTTATATTCGTTAGAAGAAATAAAGTCATACAGGTTTGGAACAACATGAGAGTAAACAAATGATCACAGATTCTTCATATTTGGGTGAACAACTCTTTTAAAATGTGAAATAACAATCATTTGAAATAGTTATCGATTCAATGTTGTGATGATAGGGTATCACAACACACTACCGTATTGATATTTCCTTTTCTTTTGTTGGTTACTTCCTACTTCTTCACTAGATTTTTTTTTTAAATGAGGTTTTATTGACATTTCTCAGTTAATCCAGCTTTAAATAGAGATGGTTCTTTTCTCCTGTTAAAGATTTTTGCTCTTTTTTTTCTTCTCTCTCTCACACACACCACACACAGCAAGGATAACAGAATTTCCTTTCCCATACTGATGTGCATACTGTCAGCTCTTTTCATTCCAGTAGAGATGCATTGTGGGTGCTCTACATGTCTGTGGACCACTCCCACTGAATTTGCACTGCATTATGCAGCCTGACTTCTGTACAGATCCAGTGTCCTGTGAGAATCACTGATTACTTGTAAGCTCTCTATTCAGGTAGAGGATGAATGTTTTAATCATCGAGGAAGATGAAAACACATGCATGTCATGTTCAGGTGTGGTCTGGATGCACATGGCTCATGTTTTGTACAAGATCTAGAGCAGTACGAGCCAGAGGGCTTGAATGCGAGCAGGTTAAGCAGGCCATCACATACAAAAACAAAAATACAAAATATGACAAACTGCTCTCATTCTTTTTGTGTTCATATTGGACTAAGGTTACAAGTGAAATGTAAGATACAAGTCTTATATAGTGAGTTTAAAAGAACTAAACCACAAACCCAGGCCTTGATTTATCAATATTAGACCCTGAGATTCAGCTCTAGAAATATGACACTTCATAAATTTAAGAGCCACTCCAGGAATGATGCCGTGGGATGGAACATTTTTCCCTACTCAAAAAAGTCTCTAAGGGCATTTGTGCTTCTGCTTAGCACAACCTACAGAATTCATAAAATTAAGGAGTTTTCTACTATGAACTACACAGACAAGGTGTACATTTATGCAATTTGCAATTTTTATTTATATGACAAAAAATCTGGTAGGAGCATTAAAAACCTTAATAACCGGATGTTCCTGTAAAATACCAAGCCTAGCTGTTGTTTTATGCTCTTCCACATTGGTTTCTGTTGAAGTCTCATGGAGGCACTGAATTAACTTGGCCAGGTCAAATGCCATGCTTGCCCCAGAGTGAGCTCTTACTGCAATGCAGGAAGCTGCGTTTATCTTGTTTGCATAGTGAAATCCTAATCAATGACATGAAAATGTGGGCTTAAATTTCTGCATGAGTAAACTTGCGTCTTAAACTCTCAAATCCTATCCAGTCTTCTGTCTAAGCTGCAGGGCTGTGCACCTCTGTCAAAAATCTGTGCAGGAGTCAGATTCAGAAATTTGTGGAAAACTAAAAAGGCTAGAGATTTCTGGAATTTGAGGGAAATGGACAAAAAATTTTTTCAACAGTTGTCTATCCGAAATTAATGGATACTGATATTCAGTAGGGATCAGTATGAAACTTGTGCACAGAAATACTGAGATACATTTCTGAGATAATGACTGTTCACAGCAGTACTACGTTTCAAACATTATCATGTATGAAAGACAGCAGTACCTACCATTATTTTTCAGTCTTGCCCCATTGGTTTGAACTGAATATAAAAGTCTCAAGGGGTATTTCTAAACTGAACATTAAAGAAGATATTCTGAGAAATGTCTCAATGTTTTTGTCCATACAGATGGAAGTCAGTGATAACCAAAAAAGGCATGACATTGAGTAATTGGAGACAGAATTTTCATTATTGGGTGAACTATCCCTTTATGTACGCCACGATACATGTTGACAAAGGCCAATGGAAAGAAAAATAAAATGAAACACCCTTGGAATGTGATAAATAGCCAAATAAAGAAATGCACTTTTATTTTGGGTGGAATGATGAAAAACTTAAAAATTCTTATGGTGTTGAAAGCACAGTAAACAACTACCATTTGGCCTCAGCTGTGGCAGTCTTGTGTTCGAGTTCTCTATCCTCCAATCATCATACCCTGGCCCTCTTATTCCTGACCCAAGTCCAAACTCACAACAGGAGCAGGTGGCCTGGAGGACGGGTCACAGCACTGGAACACCGCTGGAAAGGCATTATGAGGTGCACCTGATGTGTATTGTGCTTCATTATTGCTGATATAACTGCAGAACTAAGTCTCCTTTAAAGGGATAGTTCACCCAAAAAATTTAAATTACCCAGATTTTCATTTATTTGAAACAGAAGTCTTATGTAGCATTATAAATATCTTAACTGTCACTTTTGATTGATTTATTGCATTACTGTATAAATATATATATATAAAAAATAAATAAAAAATAGAGGCATGTCATAATGTGGTGAAATGGCTCTCAATAAAACAATGTGCAATCCTAATCCTAACCTAATTTTAAAAACTAGGTTGTGAGCAGTTTGTGGGAGGTTTAGAAATGTCTATAGTCTTAGATTGTGAAAGAAGTGTGAGAGATTTACAAGAAACTGCACTAAACTGAGATACTATGCTAGGGAGTACACAACTGTCATTGTGTGTGTGTATGTGTGTGTGAGACAGGTGTGGCTTGCGGCTATCACAGATCATCAGAGAAAATGTCACACCTGCTCGGAAAGAACAGACACATTCTCGGAGGGACCTGTGCATGTGTGTATATAATAATAATAATAATAAAAATTATGCAAAACAGTGAGCCTGTTCAAACAGGGGTGGGGGTGGGAGGGCAATTAGAAGGGAAAAGCTTTGGTTTGTCTCTTTCATCAGTTTTATATTCAATAAGTGTCACATTAGGCAGGCAACACCTGTTAATGCAATCTGGTGTTCCCTCTCTAGGTGTATTAGCTTGTGTGTGTATTTGTAGCTGTGTGAACCACAATGAATACGTGAGCTATTGTATAATAATATAAAGTATTCTGATCCATTATCTGCCATAGATGTGCATAAGCCCTTCTACAATACAATAAAAATGATACAATGCACTGTATTACTCTCTCTCTTTCTCTCTCTCTCTCTCTCTCTCTCTCGCACACACATGCATTTAAAAATATATAAATTCAAAATACAGAATACAATTCAATAACCTCCTAATCACACAGGCAATAAGCATAAAACGTGTGTGTGTTTCTGCTTGAGAAAGGACCTCAAATACAAGAAGCCCCCAAATGGAAACTGAAATCAAGCTTTAGCAACCCACCAGTTTCATTTAAAATCTTCTTTAAGTCAGGCAGATCTTGGACAGATATGATGTAAGATATGTAGGTACATTTTAACTTTTTCAAAATAAATAAAAAAAATAAGAGTGGATGGCTGCTAGGCCCTTGCTTGGGAGTTCAGAGAGGTTTTGTGAGCATTGGCCGGTGGCTGCTTAGGTGTTCTAGTTGGTCTCTAGACTGACAAAAATGATTGTTCTAAATGGTAAATAACACAAAGATTACTGGAGTATGTTTTACAAGAAAATACAGTAAACGTTTAGTTTAGGGACCAATTCTCACTATTAACTAGTTGCTTATTAGCATGCATATTACTTGCATATTGGCTGTTTATTAGTACTTTTAAAGCGTATATTAATGCATTATTTAGATCCCTTAATTACATTACATTACATTACATTTATTCACTTAGCTGACGCTTTTATCCAAAGCGACTTACAATTGCCACATATGTCAGAGGTCGCACACCTCTGGAGCAACTAGGGGTTAAGTGTCTTGCTCAGGGACACATTGGTGTCTCACAGTGGATTCGAACCCGGGTCTCTCACACAAAAGCCATGTGTCTTATCCACTGTGCTAGCACCACCTAATCCTACCTAACTATTAATAAAGCAGCAAATAAATATATATATATTTTGGCAAAAGTCTTAAAAGTTAATAGTTAGTTCATAGAGGGCAGTAGTCCTTAAATAAGTGGGACTGAGAATATATATATATTTTATATATATATATAAAAATATGAAAATCTTTACTTGCATGCTGTTTCTAAGTAACTGTTGTGAAATTTACTAATAATTTCTGAGTGAAAATTGTTTGTACACCTTTTTTTTCTCAGTGGATGTGGCTACTTATTAAACTATCATTCACATCTGTGGAATAAACAGCGTGGGACGAGGTAAGCTATACACTTTTGAACTCAAGCTTGGAATATGATTGCAGTTTTACACACTGTGTACAGTTGAAGATTGTAGACCATCCATTGACCATGAGCCCCTATTCAGGCTTATGGGTTCAAACAAACCCGTAACCCCAAATATGAGCAATATTAATAATACTTGCCTCAGTAATGGGCCATAACCACTTATGATCTTGTACTGTATGACTACTCAGTCCTTTCTATTTTAATTGTACGATGTGCATCTGTATGAGTCAAAAGATCTCCAGCAAGAGAGCAGCTAGAAAAAGAGATGCTGAATGATCTCAGCACATTAGAGTGCCGAGTCAAGAGCTATAATAAACTCTTGGCGAGCTGCAAGTGCGACTGGGGATGTGTGCCTGAGGTGGGTTATAAATTTGATTTAACTTCTTATGAGAGTGGAAAGGTTGAGTGCACCTGTGGGTGTGTGTTTAATGGTAAAGGTATAGTGGCTATCAATCTATATGCATCACGATAGCAGTAGATGAACATTGGATGGATGTTTAGTGAGAACATATTATTGCTCAGACCATGAGGTAAGTACAGAGCTACATTTTGTCTTAATGGAAAAGGCACTAGAAGTCGAGCAGCAATGCGGCAGTGCCTGGAAGGTTGTCAGATGTATTTAGTGTTAGGTTAGTTGATAAAATAGGCCTTGATTCAGCTCTGATCTGCTCTTTTTATGAGCCTGTACAATAGATGACCTTTGCTCTGGCACGTGTGCTAGAAATGCATGCGAGAATATGAAAGAAAGAGAAAAAGAATTGGAGGCCAAAGGAAAAATGAGCTTGTCATTCTGGCCTTGGGCTATTAGTGAAGAAATGGCAATATGTGCTGGTCTATATAAAGAAATATGGTTGTACACCGAGCAAACAAATAGATGCATTTAAAGTAAATCTAAGATATTTTCACAAAGATCTGTTGCACTCTTGCAATCATGTACTGCATAGATACAGTGCAGGCTATAAATGTAATGTCATACAAGCTATAAAATGTTACTGGGGTCACAGGTGTGAGAGGCAGGGAGATGTGGGAAGTGTTTAGAGACTTGTGGCTACACAAAATCTAAGCTTGGTACCTTGGTGCCAAAGCTGACGGTCTCAAACTCTCCATTTAAGTCTCGGTAAGGGAGAGAGCGGTGGGTGTTTTTGAAATGGTGATTACATCTATTCACTGTGGAATGAAAGAAAGGAAAAGGAAAGTTTAAACAATTAAAAAGGATAGTATTTAGAGGGAGGGAAATAACATTTTCAAAGCCTGCAAAAAGATAATGGACACTTTCCACAAATAGGGTAAAAAAAAAAAAACCTATTAAAATTTAATGCTTCGTTTCATTCTTAACCTTTAGAGAATGTTAACTGTCAATATCAAAACGTCAAACCAAACATACATACATATAAATTCCGTAAATAAAGTCCGTAATTTTTAAACATCAAAATAAAATATATACCACTGTTTAAGGTTTGGTGTCAGTGAGATTTATATAGAATACTTTTATTTAGCAAGGGCACATCAAGTGATCAAAAGCCAGACAGTAATAGTTGTAATGTTACAAAAGATTTGAAACTTTCTTTCCCTCAAAGAATCCTGATTTTGCTATCTTCAAAAACATTTACAAAACTAATATCAATAAGAAATGTTCCTTGAGCACCAAATCAAGAAAATACAGAACATAGAATGATTTCTGAAGGGTCATGTGACACTGAAAACTGGAGTAATGGCTTCTGAAAATTTAGCTCTGCCATCACAGAAATAAATGGCATTTTGACAACATATATGAATACAAAAATGGTTATTCAAAACTCCCAATATTACCGTTTTGACTATATTTTTAGATTTACAGCCTTGGTGATAACAAGTGACTTCTTTCAAAAGTAAAAAAAAAAATCATCCCCAAACTTTTGAACAGATGTGTACAAACAATAATATATATATATATTAATATATAAATAATTTAGTTATATATTAGTTAAGGATCAAAATAAAATATATCAGTATAAATAATGTATCAAATCTATAACAATTACGAAAAAGGTAACAAGGCTGCAAATTCAACCAAAATTCAACATTTAATACCTACAACTAGTTTGCACCAAATGTTTTTTGTAATTATCACGATAGAAATGAGTATGGACATTTGAACTAGTCACTTTTCAAGGTTAATTTTGTGTTACATAACAAATACAGTACATTATATTTGTGGCTGTGAAAGAGATGTTATAGCATTTGCTTTACTGTAGTCCATGAGCAGCAGAAGACACAGTGAGTTGTTTCTGGGGGTTGTTTAAAACCAGGCTCAGTGTCTCCTCCTGGGCTTGCGACTTGCATGGAGTATTGATCTGCTTAGTATTGCTTGGTTAATGAGCAGCACTGTTGATTCCATGAGTCGCTCTCGATAGAAAGGGCTAATCAGTTTGCAACTGCCTCCAAGGGATGAAAGAGCATGAGGAAAGCCTATGAGTGTGTGAGCGGACGTGTTAGAACTCAGCCTGTCATTATACTAACCACCTCTGGCTACAATGAGTGCACTGACGTGAGAGCAATCATGCTAAAGTCTCAGCCTGTTGTTTCATGGGTGGAGAATAAATCATTGAATCAGCGGAACATATGTCTCACCTGAGATCTCTCCTTCCTGCGATTGTTTCATTTTGGCTTTTCTCTGTCTTGCTTGTCGGTGCTGATTCTCCGCTTCAATGGAAACGTCATGTTTGTCTAGACTGATCTGGCAGACTTCAACAATCATAATAGCTCATCTAACCTCTCTTTCTGCCTTTGTCATCATTTGACAAACTGAGAAGAACAAGAAGGAATTGTTCAACCAAAAATAAAAATTGTGTCATCATTTACTCACCACATCTTTCGAAACTCGAACAGGTTTCAGTATGACCACTTTTCTGATGCTTTTATAGTGCTTTTTGTCCTTTTTGGAGCTGATCCCCTTCCATTTTCAGCTTAGAGTTAAATTTGTCATTTGGTGCTTCATGAAAGAAAGTCATACAGAGCAAATGATGACAGCATGTGTCTTTTTAGTTAAGGACTAATGGTGAACCAGTATGGGTTTCTAATGGCTAATTTGTAGTAAATATGAAGAATTAATTTGAAATATCAAGCATTTTTTTTTTTTACTTTTTTTTTTTTTTTTTTTTAGAATATATATAGTAGTTTTATGAAATGTTACTGAAATGTAAATTGTTCTATATTTATTTAATGGCAGACATTACTCTAGTTTTCAGTCACTTCAATGAAATTCATTCTAATATGCAAATTATTATTGTCAAAAACAATTTATATATCATTTTTTTTTCTGGTAACAGTTTTTCTAGGATTCTTTGATGAATAGAAAGTTCTAGAGAATGGTACTTATTTGAAATTGAAATCTTTTGTGACATTATAGATGTCCTTACTGTCACTTTTGATCAATTTTATGCATCCTGGCAGAATAAAAGTTAATACTTCCTTTCAATCAATTAATCAATCAATCAATATAACTAACCCCAAACTATTAATCAGTAGTGTATAAAGAAATAACTTCTTAAAAGATTAGTTCACCAAAAAAAAAAAAAAAAAAAATTGTAATAATTTAAAAAAAAGACAAAAAAAAAGACTTGTTTCAAACCTGTATGAGTTTCTTTCTTCTGTTGAACACAAAAGAACATATTTTGAAGAATGATGGTAACGAAATAGTTGATGGTAGCCTTTGACTTCCATAGTATGATAATAATAATAATAATAATCCCCTCAAAAGATAATATTGTTAAAAATATTTTAACTAGGGAATCTTCTTCTTTCAGGGGTTTGTTGCAGCTGGTTCCATCCCCCCTGTAATTCATGGCTGCCACTTCCAGAGTTTGAGCTGACCATCTTAAAGTCACAATAGAGACTGAGCCATGGATCTCTGGCTGATTCTGGCACCTCATCCTCCTTCTTTACAACCACAATGGAGGCTCTTGCTGCATCCAAAGGCTCTTTTATAAGCAGCAGCGACTCCTCTGACATGTCAAAACAATGGAGATCTCTAACAGTTGCCAACAGGGCCATCGCCTGATTAAATAAAATGAAGGAGATGGGTGACCTCCCTCCAAACATCTAATCTTAGAGCCTCAATGAAAGCAGCCGACGTTTTGTTCAATGCTTGCATTCTCGAAAGCTGACAGTGCTAGCTGTGGATGGATGAAGCTGGGGGTGGACCAGCAGAAGTCCTGCAGAGTCTGGACCAGCTCCCACCTCGTGCTGCAGAGAAGCTGATCGGACTTCATTACTCTATTAACATCCTGGAGAGTGACCGACTACAGTACACACAACACAAACACACAAGCTCCAGTGCCAACACAAAGGTCATAGCTTCTAAATGAATAAATCCTCAGAAGTTTATTTGTATGTTTAATGATATGAAGTATGTGACAGACAGAGTGCAAGAATGTCAACATCACAGATTCTTCTGTGTGATGCGGGTCAACACACGTCCCGTTCTTCCACTGCACCGTTAGGACAGCCGTCAGCTCATGCGGGCTCCCATGAAAAATTGTTTGCTGTGGCAGCAGCTTCAAAACAAATATACAGTACAGGAAAGACAGTAAAGGAATTTCCGTGAGACTGCGCCTTTTCCTGGGACTTCGTTAAGTTTTTAAAGCGGTCATATGATTTTGCTAAAAAGTGTATTTTGTGTATTTGGTGTAAAGAAATGTGGTTATGTGGTTTAAGGTAAAAAATAAATAAATGAATAAATAAATAAAAACATTATTTTCCACATACTGTACATTATTGTTTCTCCTCTATACCCCGCCTTTCTGAAACACGTGGATTTTTACAAAGCTCATTAGTCTCATTAATGAAAAAAGCTCATTAATGCCTCAAGTTTGTGACAGAAATGTTAGGCCCCTTACTATACTGTGATGCCGTCTCCCGGTGTTCTAACAAATGCTAAATAATGCTAAGATGTGTCTTACAATAAGGAAGAAAATACCTGTGTTACATTGCGTCTTTAAGTTTTGAGCAAAATAAATAATAACAGATTATATATTTTAAAAAAATATTTAAATTAAGTATTTTTTTTTCATTTAAAAGTGGAAATGCAAATCTAAAATTATAAATATAAATTCAAATAAAAATATGGTGTTGCACAGCAAAAATATTGGCAGGGCCAGCAGAAAACAAAATAAAAAACACACCGTATTGAACTTTGGTGCTCTTCCCTTTTCAGTGCTCTATTGAGATAACACGGCAGGAAATAGCATCTGCGATGACATAAGTATTTTTAGTAAGCTCACAGTACACTACACAGTTATGTCAATCTCCATGAAAAGCCCTATCAACCTTGCCATATAGATAAGAGTGTGTGAGTGTTCTCGATAGAGATGCCATGAGCTGACTTTATTGGCATTGAGTGAAGGAAGCTCCTATAAGCACCATCAAGCAAACAAGCATCTCAGCCAACATTTCCTGAAGACCAGTAACAGCTGTTGCTAAGCAACTTAAGCATCTGCAGCAGGGCCAATCCTGATAAAATACACAGGCACACACACACATGTAACTTAAGTGGATCACTAAAACGTGCAAATAAAACAGACATCTGAAAAACAAATTCAGTCTCACTACTATAAGTTGATGTCTACATTCCGCTCAAAGTGTACTAACATTAATTGAGTAACTAATTCAAATTGATAACTTGTGAATTTGAGACTGATTTATGAATCTTTCTGACTGATTCATTTAAATATCCAGCTCATAAAAGTCGTTTTGTAAATCAGGTCACGTGTTAGCCATAGACCAACACAAAAAGTGCAATGGGGATTTGATTTTAAATGACTAAGTTATGAATGTGTAATTTTTGTCTCATTTGCAATCATATTAGTAACTCAGTGTAACATTATTACAGTGGTGTTTCGTCCATATAAGCATACCTAGGCAATCTGAGAAACTTTGTGGGTTAATTAATATAAACATAATTATAAGTTGATCCCCTGTCATTTGAGATGTAACTTTAAGCTTAATAAAGCGTTGGGAATAAGTATGTCAAATAATTTCTTTGACAAACAATGGTTCATTACAGTATGTGGCAGTTTTTTTTTTTCTTAACGAAAGCTTCCAGGCGAGTGGATTTACAGCAGCTTGTGCTTCCACTATTTTGCTATGACTCGTCAGGATTATAACGCGTTCTTATTGGTTTGCTGGCATGCAGCTGAATTCATGCGCAAGGTAAAGCTGCCTGCGAAGCGAAGTAAAATACAACAAAATTTGACTCGTGTTAGGTTTAGAGTTGGGATTTAACATATAGCATCACCTAAAAGCCATTGTGTCAATGTTCTCACCAGGAGAGTGAAACCAACATGTGTGTTTATGACTGCTTATATACTGAATGCGCCTTCTTTTTATAAACTAGAGAAGTGACACATAAAGGAAGTCTGACTGTTGTCTCGTTGTAGTGTTTATATCTATCAGAAAATTTCAAAATGAGTAAATACAATGGAGACAAATAAGAAATAAGAGGATGTGAAAGGTTGTCAGATGTCAACAGAATAGTAAATGACAGCCTTATCACATCTCTTGGCTGTCATCAAATCTTTAAGAATTTTTTTTTCACATATCTTTTTATCAGTAGTGCTCTTTCCGATTATATAAAAAAAAGTAATGCTCAAAAAGACAGGGAGTGACTTGCAAGATCTTAAATGCTAGTTTCAAATTGGTTTCTTACAGCAGTGTCTTATCTTACACAACACTCTACAAAATTACAGTCCTGTAACTCTCTGTGATTTGATTATTCACAGATGAATTGAAACCGTTCATATTAAACACTAAGGCCGTGTGTCCACCAAAGTGTTCTTAGCCTAGCTGAAAATGCCTAGCTGTGAGCTCTTGAGAGTGTTTCTGTGGCACAGTGTTTTTTTTCAGTTGAGATATTTGGTTGCTATGAAAACGGAATATTGGCAGAAGTAAGCCGCTCCCATTGAAAAAATATGCTAGCAAAAACCAGTAAATCGAGTACCACAAACCTTAGTACATCATGTTGCGTGATTCATTTAAATACTCTCCTCTCATAAATTCTGCGTTTGAAAGGGACACTCCTACAAATGCATATGCAATAATGTCAGTCGCAAAAAATGAATGTGTCCACACCTTTCACCGAGGATCTTTAGTAAATCCTGAAAGTAGTTTTTAACACCAAGCTGTTAGTAAATCTGACAAATCAAGATATGATTGTCCAGATCACTACATCTACATCCCCAACGTAAAATACCATTCAAAAGTTTGAGGTCAGTAAGATTTTTTTCAAGGCTTTCACAAAAATATTAGGCTGAAACCTTGGGCACCAAATCGGTTTTGGGGTCACGGTTCGATTTGAGTTCGGTACAACAGGAGAAAGCAACAAATACCCAGTGCTATTTTATTTATTATTATTTTATTAATAAATAAAATTTATTAATATTTATTTTTACAGACAGCAGTGCTAGCACATGTAGCATGAGCAGTTTAAGACCCAGAATGGTCTGGATTTTGATTTGTGTAATTATGAGACCTAAGACACCTGCACAAAATAAAAACAGAAGAGACAGGCTAATTTTATGTGTATGTATAGGCTAGGCATCTCCGTATTTCCGTGCTGTCTGAAACATGTCTATTGTGTGTGCTTTGATTGTTTTGTGAGAACAGCATGAGTAACGAACTGAGCTCTCTTTCGTTTCTTCTTATTGTGGTTTAAAATTGCTTGCAAATCACATGTGTGCTGAAACGGTAAGAGTCTCATCCGTACATAATAGGCCACGGATCAACTGCGATCCGTTTAACTTCTAATACGTGACAGATCAGAGCAATCTTTCATTTACTTATTTAATGTGAAATTACTACTACATATCAATCGTTTGCATGAAAATACAGAATAATTAGAACAATCATTAACATAAATAAATAACGGTGTCATATCTATACACATTTTTCCCAGAATGTTCTTGCGAACAGGTAGCAATTCTTCCATGGCCTGGTAGTGGGTCGCGACCTGGTGGTTTGGGACCTCTGATCTAATGTATTTAGAAGGTTCCGCCATTTCTAGTAACTTTGATATGCTCTTAATTGAGAGTCTATAAGAACATTAACGTGAAACCCAGGTGTTTCTAGAGTCAAAAACCCTGAGCTTTGTGGCATCTGTCATCATTTCATACACTGAGAAAATGGAGAGGCACATTTTTTGTGTCTATTTTTAGAAGGGGCCTAATAATGAAACTCTCGAGCTATGAGATGTGACACATTTGCCCCCTGACTGTGTCGTCTGATGGAGGGAAGACTGAAAAAGAGATAGAAAGAGCGAGGGAGAGAAGAGAAGAGTGTTCTGAGAGGGTTTAAGGGGAGTGAGGCTGAGAGGCTGCTGTCATGCTCTAGTTGGCCTGTTGAAAGATGGTTGAGACATGTTTAAGAGGGTAGATGAGGTGGGTTTGTGCTGAGATTCTCCTTCGCTGAGCAGTAGCTCTGAGCCTGGACACACAGAAGTGGTAACTGGGCTGACTCACATGCAGGAAAATGCTTATTCACCCAGAGAGGAATATTAACAATACCTCGGCCTCATCTCAATGCTGTCAGACCTGTTGCGAGTGCTCAGAAGCATGCAGCATAAACAGAAAACTGTAAAAATAATGAATCAGATGCATACTGATATGCACACATATGGGAGGTACACATGCATCCACCCTAAAATAATTCTGAATCTGAATGTACTGAATACTAAGGGTGTGGCATTACATTCATATAATGCAATAGTCTCTGTTTAAATAGTCTATGCAATAGTCTCTGTCTCCTTTAGCCCTCCCAGCCTTTACAATGCTCAACAGTGTATGTAATGTTCAAAGTTTGGGGTCAGTAATATATATATATATATATATTTGCTGATTGAAATAAATGATTAATTGTATTGACTTTTCTATGTACACAAACAGCCTATTTCTCTCAAACATTGTTCACAAATCAGTCTAAATCTGTGTTAGTGAGCACTTCTCCTTTGCCGAGATAATCCATCCACCTCACAGGTGTGGCATATCAAGATGCTGATTAGACGGCATGATTATTGCACAGGTGTGCCTTAGGCTGGCCACAATAAAAGGCCACTCTAAAATTATCACACAGCACAATGTCACAGATGTCGCAAGTTTTGAGGGAGCGTGCAATTGGCATGCTAACAGCAGGAATGTTCTCGACCATAAGCCGTCTCCAATGGCATTTCAGAGAATTTGGCAGTACATCCAACCAGCCTCTCAACCACAAACCACGTATAACCACACCAGCCCAGGTCCTCCACATCCAGCATCTTCACCTCCAAGAATGTCTGAGACCAGCCACCTGGACAGCTGCTGTGATAATCAGTTTGCATAACCAAAGAATTTCTGCACAAACTGTCAGAAACCGTCTCAGGGAAGCTCATCTGCATGCTCGTCATCCTCATTGGGGTCTCGACTGAAGTTCGTCATCGTAACCGACTTGAGTGGGCAAATGCTCACATTCAATGGCATCTGGCACTTTGTAGAGGTGTTCTCTCACAGATGAATCCCGGTTTTCACTGTACAGGGAAGAGTGTATGGCGCTCTTTGGGTGAATGGTTTGCTGATGTCAATGTTGTGGATCCAGTGGCCCATGGTGGCGGTGGGGTTATAGTATGGACAGGCATATATAATGGACAATGAACACAGGTGCATTTTATTGATGGCATTTTGAATGCACAGAGAGACAGTGACGAGATCCTGAGGCCCATTGTTGTGCCATTCATCCACGACCATCACCTCATGTTGCAGCATGATTATGCACTGCCCCATGTTGCAAGGATCTGTATACGATTCCTGGAAGCTGAAAACATCCCAGTTCATGCATGGCCAGCATACTCTCAGGACATGTCACCCATTGAGCATGTTTGGGATGCTCTGGATCGGCGTATACGACAGCATGTTCCAGTTCCTGCCAACATCCAGAAACTTCGAACAGCCATTGAAGAGGAGTGGACCAACATTCCACAGGCCACAATCAACAACCTGATCAACTATGTGAAGAAGATGTGATGCACTGCGTGAGGCAAATTGTGGTCACACCAGATACTGACTGGTTTTCAGATCTTTAAGTTCAGCTCATGAAAAATGGGGGCAAAAACAAAACTGTTGCATTTATAATTTTGTTTAGTGTATATTTTACTAATAACAATTTTATGGTTATGATTGTATAATCAGTATAATAGTTAATATACTACAAACACTTTCCATTTTTATTCCAGAATAAGGCAGAAAATATATTTTATAGCTTCTGTGCTGTAATTAATGCTATGTCAATTACAACTATATCATTCATATTAAAGACTTGAAAAACACACATAAACAATATATTGTCGCAATTGTTTATTGTCTTCACGTTTCATCAGTTTAGGTTTATGCATGTTATTCAGCTTAGCTATGGCGATGCCTTTGTCCACAGGGATTTCCTGGTGTCAAAAGTTACTTCTATCATTCGAGTCCGTTTTGGACTTTCTGTACGAGAGCACCCTCCAGCTTCGAGTATGAATGATACATACAGTGCATGAGAGTGTTCAGTGCTCCGTGAAGTTCATATCGTTTTGGATAAGAATATAATGTATCCATAATGATGTGACTATATTGTGTCTTTAAATTTATATCTAGATTTATTCACATTGACCCTTGATAACCTCTACGTGAACACACTTGCCTAAGTAAAAGGGCATGGGAAGAGTTTAGGTTTTATTAATAGTTGGGGGGACATCTCCCCTGCGTACTGTACAGCCATGCTACAGGGAGCCACTGAAGAGGGATAAAAGAGCCGCGGGTTGCTGACCCATGGTTTAGACCAATGGTTTACTTTACTGACTTAGAAACCACCTTGTACAGACTTTCAGCCAACCAAGGTACATCCACCCACCAAATAATTCGTATAATGCTTATAATGCAGATAATGTTCCACATTTAAAAACTGGACATACTATATATAAAATATTTTGGTCTTTTTATATATTTTTTCTTTTTTATATTTTTATATGTTTTATCCACAGACCCCCTGAAGGTCCTCCATGGACCTACAGGGCTTAAAAAACCCTAGCTTTGGATCCCTAAATTTATGTTTTACTTCTCTGCGGCACTGCTGTGGACATCAGAGAAGTGAGCCACATGAGACAGACTAAAACTTATCCAGCAGATTCACTCGCTCACATTGACATGTTGTGGGTTGTCCTTCTGTTCAGTTTCAATCGCAATTCAATTATTATATTGTGATACTATTATATTGTGATTGAATTATTAAATTTGTATTGCTGTGCAACAGTATGAAATAGCCATAAAATACACAATTGTTTATCACAGCTAAACAGTACATTGGCAGACCCAAACATGCAACAGAAACAGCTTACCAGAGTGTGTGTCCTATAAAAAGCTTAGCTGGGACATGCAAGGACGATCCCCTCCCCCTGTAACATAAGACAAAATATTCATATCACTGACACAAAGTAAATATTCTCCTCTCTCTTTTTTTTTTTTTTTTAAGTCAGCAAGAAAGTGCTCTCAGACAGGTGTAATTTGTCTTCTCCTCAAGGGTATTCATGAAAAGGACTGGAAGGCGCGTGCAAGTGTCAACTGTAAAACTTTTGCACTGAAGTATTGTATGTGAGAGAGATGGCGTTCTGAGAGCCAGAAGCATCTGTTGTTCCTTTCACTGATGCTGATGTGGACTGCTCATACCAGCCACAACTACGCTCCCCTGCTGCCGTGGTAACAGAGCTCAGGATGAATGGCAGCATCAGTTGTAATAGAAAAACATAAGGCTCAAGTCCAAGAATGATGTATACAAACACACACACTAGTGGTTGCACCGACTAATCGACTAGTCGACTTCAATGCTCTGCCATGCCTCTTTAAGCTTGACGTCGACTAGTAGCCGGTAGGTTAATTCGATTAATCGAAATTAGGGCTCTGCAATTAATCGAAATCGAATCGAAATCGCGATTTGAGACGTTGCGATTTGCTAATCGCAAAAGCCTGGGATGTGGACACGATATTACTCTGTCCCAGAGCATATGCATGACTGTCAGCCTTGAGTGACAGTCTTACTTACCAATAGAGTGAGCGCACCTCCGTTCTCCCCAATCAGCTCTGCTCTAATCAATGTGCAAATGCCCGCCATTAAAAAAAAAAAAAAAAAAGGAAAGCAGGAGAGAGACAGAGTGTTATTATGGCATCTACAGAGTCAGATCAATAGTTAGGCAAATTAAAACTAAAGAAAAACGTTATGTCACTTAAGCTTCGAAAAGACAGACAACGAACCAAAATGATAAATTGCAAGAGCTGCATCACAATGCATATCAAGAGCATCCCTTATTTAATGTTCGCTATTCCCAATTCAGAAGACCGCACACACAGCCTGTGTCTCTGAATGCTTCTCATACTCGCTCCTGTCTGCCCCACGTGGTGCGAATCCCGAGTCACAGACGAGCCGTTCACACTTGCCGCACTCACGCAGCCTGTTTATATTCGCGTGCGGCCCTGCACCGCAAATCTCCACGAGCGCATCTGGCAGTATGGATGAGGCTTGACGCACGTGCGCAACCTGCGTCGACTCGCGCCTGGCTCTGCGTTAAACAAATGTATTTTCATTCTAACTGCTTGCTAATATCACTAGGGAGAAAAGAAGCATTCAGCACATTTTCCACTTGTTCTTAAAATCCCAAATATAATGTAACATGTAATACTTTAATAATTGACTAAAGAAATACAGTTCTTCATATATATATATAAAAAATAGTCTTTCCAGTGAAATTCAGTAATTAAGTTATTTCTGTAAAAGTAGTTATACCATTATGATCTTGTCTGCAGAAAAAAAAATTGCTCTGCGTTTGACCCATCCAAAGTGCACACACACAACAGTGAACACACACAAATCGTGAACACACACACCTGGAGAAGTGGGCAGCCAGCCAGTTGGGGGTTCAGTGCCTTGCTCAAGGGCACCTCAGTCGTGGTATTGCTGGCCCGAGACTCGAACCCACAACACTAGGGTTAGGAGTCAAACTCTCTAACCACTGGGCCACGACTTCCTCTATATTATGTTTTATATATATAATATATAGAACCCATCCCAAAACACAACTGAATGAATTTCAGGGTTATAATGGGAATTGTATTGATTTTAATGTAAACTAAAATGGTGTATATTTGATGGATTCTATTGGTGGGATGTACTATGGCAGATAAATAAATTGCAACTATGTGTGTTGCAACTTGAAGTAAGAGGAATTAAAATGGCAAACACCAGAATTGAAGTTGCTATTGTAAAATTTTAAGTAGCAAACGTGAGGTAAATCACATAAGCTACATTTATATGCATCCAAATAATCCAGACTGAAAGGGGGTGTGTGATCAATAGGGGATCAATAAAAATTCGCAATTACAAGAAATAAGAAGTACATAGTTACCATTCTATCTATCTATCTATCTATCTATCTATCTATCTATCTATCTATCTATCTATCATTTTTTTTTTTACTCTGAGGCAGAAACAGGCTTTCATAAAACAGTCAATTTGACCTAGCTGCATTTTTTTGTGTTTTAACATAGACCTCTGAATTTTCAAAAAGTGTATGTTGGGTACAAATAACACCCACTTTGTGAATTGACAATTATGTAATGGACTTTAACAAAGCAACACTTAGGGAAGATAGGAATATGCATAATTTAGATTCATAATCTAGATATTTTGGATCAAAACAACAATCCTGGTCTCATGTGAAGCAAAGCTATTTTCTCACAGAAGGGGGGTATAGCCCAGCACTCTAACTATTGAAGATGGGAGAGTCGATCACAAATCCTGTGCTTGGAGTATTAGAGCACAAACAAGGCAACGCTAGTTATGTTTTATTAAATGCTCTATTCCAGAGCAACCGCAACTATGAGATGCCGGTGCTTAATATTTTAAAACCAGACATTGGAATTCTGACTGAGAAGTGTGGATCCTGTCTCTGCAAAGTCCAATCGGAATGATTTATGAGTGGTTTGGTCATTGACATCCCAGTCAGCTGCAGGGAGGGTTTCCGCTGCAGTGTATGTTCTTATAGTTTGGGATGGTGACAAATTATTTGCACAGGAAAAGTGGCAAATTTCATCAGATCCTAAAGGCCTGGTCACACCATGTCTGATGCAACAAAATAACACAAATTTTTAATTCACACCAAGTGCAATGCCGGGTTTCACTCTATCCTCTTTCTTTCTGGGTTTTACCTCTAAAATAATGTGCTGGGTTTGAAAGTAAAGGCCCTCTTTCAAGTCCACACTGGGTGATGTAATGCTGCAGGGACTGTCTGGTAGAAGCCGGCTACAAAGCAGGGCTACAAAACAGTGCAGGGCTAACGGGACACTGATGAGCACCCTTCTGAAACCTAAAATGGCACACACTTCGCCCTTTTGGATTTTACAGGCACTGTTCTTGCTGAGAATTAAAAGTGCCACTTAAAAATAAAATAAAAGAGATCAGTTGAAAAATCATGAAAATACTGCATATGGCATATATTTTGACTCTGTATTAGTGTTCTCATGTTACCAAAATTTCAGTAGTCGGTACCAATACCAGTAAAATTCTGCAGTTCATAGCAAAAGCTATTTCATTTTTATAGCACTTTTAACTATTTGAAAATCTAATTATTAAATAAATTACTTAGTTTAATTATTAATGCTATTAATAAAAAGTAAATAATCACATTTAAACATATTAAATCTTTAGCATGTGACCTTCAAATATTGTTCAATTAAGTAAACATTACATTAAAATATAAAAAATAAAAAAAATAATAAAATAAATATGTGACACATCAGATTTTTTTATCCTTTTGTCCCGTCCATTGTTATGGTTATCACAACATCAAAACTCTTTTGTTTGTTTAGTCATCTGGGGCCCATTTCAATAAGGAGGTTCAACCAACTCTGAGTTAAAAGAGTTTTCGGGTTCAGAGCAGCTGAATTATCAACTCAATCAACTCTGAGTTTAGTGCGTGCATCACGACTAAGAAAAGTAATAATACAAATTTGTAATAATAATACATTTTTTAATTTAGATAATAATTAGATGCTATTTATACTTTATACTGGCAGATACATACTAGGCCTATTTGAACCTCAGTATTGTTGTATGTTAATAGGATGCAAAATAACGGATTGTAAATTATTACTTCTATTAAAATTATAAATACTTTTCTCATTATTAAACACTCGTACTTTACTTACATTTAAGAACTTTTTTCATTATTGAAAATGAATTCTAATGTGATATGTGATGGGAAAAGTGAGAAGAACGATCTTGACAAAAGTTGGACTCATACCCCATCAATCGCATCACAAGCTAGTTTTCCATGCTCAACACGTTGCTACCTACACCACTGAAGCCGTTTATTCACATGCGCCATATTTAACCTTGTGTTTGTCAGGGTTCGGGTAGAGGGATCAGGCAAGGACTCAGTACTGCAGAGAGAAGGTCTCTTTATTAATAATAAAATAAAATAAAAAAACTAAAACTACCCCATAGGGGAAACAGGAACTTGACTGGCAAGGCAGGACACAAGGTGCACAGACAAACATTCGACACATTGAACAAAGTCAGGACAGACAAGACTGTCAGGGCAGGATCCTGGCAATGTTGCATTGAGCTACGGTAGATGTGCACTTAGTAATAGACACTCCGAATAATCTTGTTTTCCATTTGCATTAAAGGAAAACTCCACCATTTCCCCCTATTTCACTATGTTCTTCCTTCAACTTAGATGAGTTGATATGTACCTCTCCCGTCTCAGTGCATGCACTCAATCACTGTAGCACGCGGCGCCACTATGGTAGCATTTAGCTTAGCATCGTCCATTCCATAGGATCCAAACAGGGATAAATTTAGAAGCCACCAAAAACTTCCATGTTTTCCCTATTTAAAGATGGTTACGCAAGTAGTTACACATGTAAGTATGGTGACCCAAAATAAAACGTGGCGATTTTCTAAAGCGGATATACGCTAACATAGTGGCACCGCACACTACAGCGATTAAGTGAGTGATTCACTGAGAAGGGAGAGGTACGTAACAACTCGTCTAAGTTGAGGGAGAACATAGTGAAATATGGAAAAACTGGCGTTTTCCTATTAGAT
Organism: Carassius carassius; assembly: GCF_963082965.1. Lineage (NCBI taxonomy): Eukaryota > Metazoa > Chordata > Actinopteri > Cypriniformes > Cyprinidae > Carassius > Carassius carassius. The sequence goes on along the minus strand of NC_081785.1, from coordinate 16,485,740 downwards.
TATTATTACCACACTGGAATATAATTTCATAAATGTTAGGTTCATAGAGTAAGTTACCATGGTAACTGACTTGGAGTATAAGTTACCTCTCTTTCAGAAATGCGATTGACATACCCTGTTTTCTCGGGTTTGACAACCTCCCATTTTTAAACGGAAAACCCAGAGTTTCCCTCATTTTAGGGTTAACATACTCAGAGTTTTCACTCAACCTCCTTTCCGAAATGGGCCCCTGGTCTGTTTAGTTCTTTTGTGCCCTCGTTTAGTTCAATGATTCATTAGTGCTTATTAGTTAATTCCCATCACCTGTTTGTCATCAGCTGCCTGCCTTATTGGTTCTAGTCTTGGTCCAGTATTATGTTTCAATTGGTGTGTGTCAACCCCCTCATCTATGTGGATTATCTTCTTCCTGGATACTGTTAGACTACTTGTTGAATTTATATTCATCCTTGTATTCCTTCCTCAACACAACCATGGCACAATGCTTCAAAAACATGTTGTAAATAGAAACTTCAAAGCAGCCACCTATCAGCTAGTACTGGACTGACACAGTACATGGTACTACTGATAGTGTGGAATGGCTGATATCAATACTTTTTTTTTTTTTTTTTAAATTTAAGTAGGCCATCATCTTAGTTCCGAATAGACGTGCCGGTATTCAGTAATGTGATGTATCATGGTAATGAATATGCACGATATTGTTATCGTTCGCATGTCTCAATACCGTGAATAATTATATATAACAAATTATTCCGAATTTGGAATGCATTTTAATAATACTTTTCACATCAACTGGTAAAAATGCACAATGCCGCTGTATGCTGCTTAACCCTTTAGAGTAGATTCATGTGTACAAGCGTTATGAGGCATTTTCGTGTGCTCTGATGTAAACAAGCATGCATGAGAAGTACATGGGGGAACACGTTAGAGACGCACTGAATGAAAGCACATTCACTGACAGCAGATGGCGCTAAAATGCAGAAGATGCAGCCGTTACCCTGAAAACCCCATAAATAAAGCAGCTGCTCTACTTTCTAAAACGTAATTAAATAGTCAATAATATTTATGGATTTTCTATGTTGTTCATCACAGCGCCAAACACTTAATATTTAGACTAAACAGGCTATTTATTTTCAAACTTTTTTTACATTTTAATATGGACTACAATGTGTTTTGATTCTTTATTGTTCATTCGCATTTTACATTAGACCTTCATTACTTAACATTCTTTTGCAAGCGTAAGACTTTTAACTTTATAAATTTTTCTGTATTGCTTTATTGCATAGATACTTTTGATATAAGAAAAAAGTTATTAAACCTGTTATACTGTATTATTACCAATTTTTAAACTAAATTTCAATATCGTAATAATATCCCTAGTACAGAAGTACTGGTACTTTTGTACTCCTCTGCATCCTTGTCATTGATACAGAATCATAGTGCATGTACACAAAACGAAGTACTTGTCATCAGCCTCATTACAAACTTATCAGCACAGCTTTTACTGTAAATCAGCAGTCTTTGAGGTTAAAGGGGAAATAAAAGGTGACGTGTCAGCTGGCATGTGATGGGCGCCACTGTAATATGTTTCTATTCATGCTGGGCAGCAGCTGCAGGCTAGCACTGTCTCTACAAGCACGCAGGGATGGGGCGGCAACAGCAAACTGCAAACAGTCCTGCAGTGTATTCACACTGTAAATGTGTGTTGATCTGTGCCAGGTATAAGCACACACAGATAGATCTCGCTGGAGGAGGTAGAAGCACAGATGGGCATTTCTGGATGGCTGCATCTCCTGGAGGGGTTAAAAGCAGTGGGAGGTGTTGGCAGGCCTGTAATGCTGCTACACCAGCATCTCACAAAACCCTCACACTTTCTAAAACATATGCGGTCACTGAAAAGTGTATGTGAAAATGACAAGAGATCTGTAATCTTGGACAGCTAGTCAAGGCTGTACGCTCTGTTAATGACAGATGCTTGTCAGATTTTATAATCTTATGATGTGACCCCTAAGAGACCCCTTGACAGACTGTACACATTTATACTGGGTGACACATAAGGTGTCAGAATTACCATTATTACAAGATTCTGAATAGTAAAATGGGTTTGTTTCCTCATGGATCTCTTAATAACAACTTAGCTCCAACTTGTGCTACCTGACCTGACTGAAACATCATGCAGAAAAACAGTTATTTTACAATATTTCTGTTTATGTCTTAATCATGCAAGAATAATCTGAAAATAAAAACATACAATATAGTTTAATGTGGCTGCATTAATGTATTAGTGCATTTGCATGACAATTGCATACTTGTTGTACTGTTGTTTTGTGTATTGATTATTCAAATTTCACAGATTAATTTTGGTGTTATAATGTTGCCATAAAAGCGCTAAATTCTAGAACATTCGTAGAACATCCTAATTGTCATCTATTAATTTAAGTAATTATGACTTGGCATGAATGCTACAACATACTGGTATACAATATACTGGTCATTGTGCATCACTAGTGTCACATAGATCCATCACAATTATTAAATTTTGACTGGTAATCAGTTTTGATACAAATAATTGTGATTAATGACTGTGACCAATTTGGTAACAAAAATGTAACTGTCAATTTTGTTCAAGTCAAAGTGTAAGCTTAACAGCCAACTTATAAAGTCAACTGAACTTGAAAGTTGAAACATAAAACTGAAAACAGAGTTCTTTCAAGGCTTTGTTATCATTTCAAAAAGCTAGATGTGAGTAGGTTTTAAATATTAAAATACATAACATTTTAAGTCCACTTTCTATTCACAGTATTGTTTTGTGGAAACACCTGAATATCATATTTAAGGCAAATAATGTTGGTTATTATTGGCATGATTATTTTTTAATTATGTTATAATTAGGGCTGGTAATTTAACGCGTTAATAAGATTAATTAATTATGGAGAAAAATAACGTGTTAAATTAACGCATTTGACGCACATGCCCCGTCCCAGAGCTATGTGGATCATCTGCCATTTCATACAGTCGACTGATGACTAATATGAGACAGAGCAACAACTTACTGCATGATAGAGCTTAGAGAATATCCATGAAATTCAAGATATGGGGCAAAATGGCCGTTTGAGACAAAGCAGAACTCTTCATCTCCGAGCAACCCACAGCGGCATTTCATTTCTTAATCAACATTTTGATCGAATTTGGTGAACCATCTTGCGTATTGAACCATTGGCCTTAGTCGCGTTGGAAAGTGGCGCTGCACAGACCGCAGATCGGTGTATGACATCAAATTAGCGCAAGATCGATTCAAAAGCACGAGGAGTCATTTGCTCTCTAAGCTCTTGCGGTTCTTTGATGTCACACACTGATCGGTCTGATGGTGATGATCCGCTTCAAGTTAAACAAGCTTAATGATTCAATGAACCATTCATAAAGAACCATTTACTTCACTCCTGAATGAATCAGCCATTTGAACGAATTCAACGAATGAATAAATGACTCGATGACTTAATCATTAAGACATTTACCACCACCTACTGGCAATTTTAGTTTATTATTTAGAGTATCATTTCATTAAAAAAAATAATTTCATATTTTACAAAAAATAACAAAATTACGAAAATAAATTATTAAAGTAACAGTTCACCCAACCAAAAATGACAATTCTGTCGTCATATACGCACATGGTCCAAAAGAGTATATGTAATAAATTTTATCAAACAAAAAATGTATTGCTGAACCTACTATCTGTTTGATGCTTTGCACAACAATGACTTTAAATGATCTTTTCAGACAAATTTCTCCAAATTTAGTGTGTGATTAATTAGATTAATTAATCACCACATCATGTAATTAATTAGATAAAAAATTGTAATCGCTTACCAGCCCTAGTTATAATTTGTTATATTTATATTATTTATATTTATTATTATTTTTATTAAGTTATTATTATTAATATTGTTAAAAAAAAAAACTAATAGTGATATATGTCTGACTCTGCCCTAATTCAGTTTCACACAGTATTTTACGGTGGTCTAGCTAAACCCCTGAGTGATCATTTACATGAAGGAAGACCTTTGTGTACATTTTTTTTTATATAATGCTTCCCATTTCAATGAAATGTTCCATTTAGCCCTCTGCATTGTTGCTTTCCATTAGATTTCCACAGTAATTTGAAAAGCCAAAAACACTACACAAATATGAAAACAAACCTTGTGAAACCAAGATTAACAATGCACACAATAACCAACCTGCTCTACAGACTTGATGCAAAACTGCATGAAAAATTCAAAATCTCTAAGGGCACAAGGCCCAACTGGTCCAACATTTCTGACACTCCCAGAACTGCATCATTCACCTCAAACCTATGAGGAAGTCACAGTAAGCAAACAAAGACTTTCTGACAAAATAAATATTTTAAGATCTGTTGATGTTGTCTAAGATAATGACGACTTGGCAATGTTCAAGATGAACTAAGTTCCTGAGTATATGCCTATTTGTGTGTGTGTGTGTGTGTGTGTGTGTCTGAGGTCCCACCCAGAAGAATTGGGGATTCCAAAGAAAAAGGAAGAGGAGAGAAAATGAAAAAATGCAGGGTAGTCTGAAACAAAACTTTGTTTGGTCTCATTTATCTTTCTTCCTCTCTTCTTCCCACAGACACAGTCACAAGTGTTCACAGTTTGATTTCTGTCGGTTCTCTTGTGTTTTGATGCTTTTAGTCAGTATCTATTAGCTTTGAAACCATTTATATGCTATTCCTACACTAACATATTATAATTGACAAAATAACCTTTACCAGATAACCTATACAGTTTTTCTCTTTAGGTAAAAAAACAGTAGATTGCAAATTATGCACCCACTTATCACACTGTGCATTCAAGTCATGTCAGAAAGATTGTATGCACAATGTCGTGATTTTGAGTCAGAAACTCAGAAGTTTACAAGTTGGGGGTGTCAGTGAGAAAATATGGGGAGACCTAATAGATCCAGTGTCTGTATTGGTGGTAAATTACTTTTTGTTCTCATTTACAATAAAACTAGATAACTATTATTATCGTTGTTTAAAAAAAGGCTCGTAGTAATACTGAACGACAAAGACAACAAATCATAATAGTAATATATGCCTGTCCTATTTCATTTCATACAATATTTTACAGTGATCTAGTTAAACCCTCAAGCCTTTATTTTACATGAAGGAAGAGCTTGTGCATAATAACTTAAAAAAAAATCGAGAGAAATGCTCTCATCTACTCTACTGCTGTGCTGTTGCTTGTAATTAGATTTGCATGGCAATTTGGAAAGATCATGTTTAACACCATCACAATGCCAGAATTACACGTAGTAAACTTTTTTAAGCCCAGTGCTTCCAAGCTGAAGGCCTCAGTGAGAAAATGTATGCAGTGTCTTTACTAATGGTAAATTTTACATAATGAATGAAATTATTATTTGTTTCCCATTACCAATAAAACTAGCCAAGTTGCATTTACAAAATATTATTTTTATTTTATTTTTGGTTGGTTGAAAAGGTACATTGCCATCTTGCTCCAACCGAAGTGACTTGAACGTGCCTGATGTCGTAATTACGCCATCCTAAATAATACTGCAAATACAAACTTCCCAGGAGGACTTGAATGCACCAATAGATCATTTCTGACATAATTACAGCATGCTAGCAAAAAAAAATGTTCCAGCCAAACTTCCTGTTGCAATAGAAATACATCAATACAGAAAATAAAATGCGATTTACTGGGGTTTTAAAATAGGAAAATCTCAAGACTTGCAAATGAATGTTGAATGACTGTGAACCAAATGCTGAATATTCCAAGTATGCAATGTTTTTAACAGAGCATAAATTTCCTCTCAAACTACAGGCAATGGTGTGAGAGGTGCTGTTCCATTCCTGGGAGCCCCACAGGCAGTGCAGATCAGGAGTTAAAACATGGAGGTGGATGTCTTTTGCATAGTAGATAATAATATGGATATGTAAGAAGCAAATGAGATTGTCAGTTCTGAATATAAAAATAATGAGAATGCGAACAGCATGGAGTCCTAAGCTGATGCTAGAGCACAAAGCCACATGCAACAATCATGAACACACATGTGCCCTTAAACTTCATTGAGACTAACCTCATGCTAATAAAGTGGCTGATTGTGTATAGCGGCTGAGCGTGTACTTTTGTAGCATCAGAATATTTATGCATGGAAACACACATACACTCACATGTACATGTTAAAATTTTTATTCCCCAGTTCCTGGATGCACAGCTAGTATGGCATGTGAACATTATGTTAAGTGATGTTCCTATTTAAATTAGAACTCTGCAGTTATTATGTTGATGAGTGTTTCATTGAAAAAGCAGTGCCGTTTGTTGCCCTGAGGGCTAAAACGAAGGGTGACAGAGCAGAGGAATCTGTGGGGAAGGGTGTTAAAGAATAAACTCAGCTAAATGTGGCTTCTCCTCAGGCCATTTCCACCAATTTGTTCCATATTCATCTCATGTTAAGGCTGGCTGGTAAACTCCTTTTGTTAGGGATCATGGATTTGTGTTGTCAAAGAATTGCTGAATGCACCTTGACGCAGATAATGCATGGTCAGTGTTAATACTGGTACATTAAAAATGAAAAGAATAAGGAAAATCCCTCTCAAGGTGCATTTGAACTACTAGGGTTGATGTTCACACTAATTGCAGTTTGTTTTTGTTCGTTAAGCTTTTATACAAGAGCAACTATAATTCTTAATTATATAGAAATATAAATACATTTTATATACATAAAGCATCTTATAGGATACACTGCTGGGAAAATGATTATGGACTTTCAAATTACCGTCAGAAATCATACTTAGGATCAGATTTCATCTGGATTCTGGATCATGGAAAGCAGTAAACCTATCTTGGGGGTGGCAGTAAAGTAACTTGAGGAGCTGTGTGGTCAACATGAATGTTGCAGTCTTAATCCCAGTTCTGTCATTATTGTGCCCTTGAGCAAAGTGTTTAACCTCAGGTTACATTGGATTCTTGCATAAAATGACTAGATCGATAGTGTCCTGTTTGATAAATGACAACAATTTGAGGCCTCTAAGCTTATAACACACAAGAAGGCAATTCATATGCTGGAGAAACAAAAGAAGGCAGAAAAATCAAAGCTACTCATTACTAAGAGAAGGGCAACCAAAACGACATATATTTATAAGGGCTGCAAGCATAACGAAAGAAGAATTCATTAAGAAGAAAAAAACTAACAAAAGAATACTGCAAACACGAGACCCCATAACAACAAAATATACACACCAGTTATCTGATAGAAGCAACATCATTCATATAATGAGAACGAGATAATCTACTTTATGAATAAAGAGATTAATGGTCTGTTTATTATTAACTCACTGGCATGGCAAATTAAATCACTGGCATGGACCCACATGGCTATTATTAACCCCACAGACAAAACAGTTAGCATAAAATGCTATTTTCTTTTCCCATATGATGACAGAAACAAATCCTGAAAACACTGGACAAAGCTTTGTTAAACCTTGACAAAACTGTCTCCTTAAAATAAAATAAAATATAAAATAAACAAAATCAATGGCCGCACAAAACCAAGCAGTAAGATCCTTACAGATATTCTTGAGTGAAAGTCTGTTTTGGAAATCCTCCTCCTACCTAACAGATTTTTCAAAGTCTGAAATACATGTTTTACTACAGTGGACCTCAACAAGCAAAGGCGAAACATGGCAGACCTGAACCTGCAGAAGATCACAGTCCAGGCCTGACGGTTTTTACACATCCTCACACTTCCTTCTGCACTCCCGACTTTTCTTCATGAGGGTGATGAGTTTCAGCATCATTAAGCCGTCACCATTCTGCACCAAATTACTGTGTGCTAAAATGTAATTTAGCTGGTGGAGAACTAGGCATATTCAGTGATTGAAGCAAACCAACCATTGGTAATGCTACGGAGACAGATTTGAGGGTGTGTTCCTGTGTGTTTGGGAAAATCTGTCTGACAGATGGTTGTAACTAGGTTCTGGGCAGGGACTCAAAGTGATTTTGAGATGGTCATATTGATCTGAAGGCAGTTGGCCGAGGCTGGTCGGTCAGAGCTGTACAGGCAGAATGGCCTTGAAGGATCACTACTGCTCTCCAGGTTCATCCGGGCATAAGGCAGTCATTTCTCAGGATATCTTCAGCAAAATGAGGCAGTGCTGGACTAATATTTTTTGCAACAAAACTAGTTCAACTAGAGTCTAAGGTCTTATACAAGTAATGTATTGATTTCAATGATATATCAGGCTCCATTAGATTAACAGACCAGGAAACAAGTGGTTGGAAAATCAAGACCTTGGCTGATATAAGAGAATGCTGTTATCGTGGCAATAAAAACACCTCAGGAATGAAGTGTATGACTGGTACATTTAAAAATGATCTTACTGTGACACAGCTAAAAAAGTAGACCAGACATTTTATTAAAACCTGAAAGGTATGTTGAAGGCATGATTCATTATAACATTTGACTACAAAATGTATTAATGTGATAAATATGCAAACTACACGAGTGCACATTATATATGCAACACAGTCATACAACCACATCAAACTCAATAACTGTCCCAATTAACTTTTCAAACCCTTTAAGAAACAACAAAGTACCCAATTTTGAAAGGTGTCAAACATTTCCAGGCCTTTAGATCAAGGCATCTTTCACATTGTTTCCTTGACTGCACCGCATAAACAAACCTGTCATCTGCAATTTTATCATGCATCCACCAGTCAACATCAGCCCGCTGAGGCTTTCAAAAAAAAGATGGCACTAGACATCTTTATATAGAGGGAGGAGAGAATGCAAATAAATGTTTGCAGTTTCTAAGACCATAGATTGAAAAGTAAGTTTATAAAGAAGAGCTTAAAGATCAAACCAAGACTCAGGAATTTGTCATGACTGTACACTGAGAATACAGTGAATGATTCCTCTGTGCTCTCTAGTGCATGTAGGAGTTCTCCCTAGGATGCACATAACCCCCTGTAAGACAATTAATCAGAGACCAAAGACGATAGGCTTTTGTCTTGGCTTGAGCCATGCTCAAATTGACACTGCAAAAAAACACCTAAAGCAAAACTGTAAACTGAGACTACAGTAGATACAGTAGCAGAAAAAAATGAAATTAAGTTTTTTTATTATCTAATATACTGTACAGTTCAGGATTTTATTTTTTTAAATCAATACTTTGATGGAAAAGACGTTTACAATGTTACAAAAGATTTATATATATATTTTTTTTTAAATGCTGTTCTTTTGGACTTTTTATAGGCTACATCAGATAATCTTGAAAAAATGTATAATGGTTTCCATATAAATTATGGAACATCACATAATAACATCACACTGTCTGTGATGCGTAGCCTTTTTTTTTTCGAGCCCATGTTAACGGATCAGAACGTTGACACTGCACGCAGTAAAAAGATGAGAACAGAAAAGGTTATAATTAGAAAGGTGCGAAAAGATTTAATATGATCGGAGCACACAAATAAATTCGCGCTCGCGCATGATTTTAATGTGCTTTCGCCTTACAATAATGCGCTCTCGTTGCTGCTTCTGAACCACGTACACATAACTTACTGTATACGCACTGCAGACGGAGTACGTGTGAACCTTGGGCAATAAATATATCGGGCAAAACATATAACACCTGAGGCACCGCTACAGTAAATAAACAAATCCCTGAACTCGGGTTTTATTTTATTTTTTTATTATTATTTTTTGCCATATGTCTAGACATTTTGTTTGACATCTTTACTTAGTGATTATTTTGACTTATGTCTGTTCTAGAGACATGTTACAACTTTTTGATAAAGCTCTCATTGGTTTTCTTTTGGAAATATGTTTCAAATTTATACTGAATTCATTTATGACTGTAAAGCATGTCTGTGTGTGTCAAAATCGTGATTAAAATCGAAATCGCAAAATTGATAAAAAAAATTGTGATAGGTTTTTTTTGTCCATATTGCACAGCCCTACTAACCGTGATGTAAGTAGACATTGATTGGCCAGACGCATTCGAAAACACCCTCACCCGCCATGATTTAAAACGCCATGTAACATAATGTAAACATTGTGTCAACTTATTTCGCAAGTATGATGAACAGCAATAAATATACGGATGCTGAAGTGCAGGCACTTGTAGCAAATGTAGCACTGCCAGTTGTCATTGGAGATTCTTGATCCTCCTTTCCATTCTTTCAATTGCTTTACGTTTACATCAACATTCCATGTTCATTATTGTGAAACCTGCGAGACACAACAGAAACACAGCTCCGATCACAGCGTCCTCCATCCACCTGTTGTTAACGTTATTCTTCTTTGTTAACCAAATAACATCGTTGTTGACCGGCTTACATCACGTTCTAGTACACACGGTCGGTGCAACCCTTTTCACACGCTCAGCCACAGAGCTTTATTCTGAAGTCTAAAAAACAATAACTTTGTTTCTGTATTAGAACTAAAGGGAAGTGGGGATTCTCTAAGCCACATATGTTATGGGCCATAACTCTATGTCTGGAGGGAAAAAAACAAACAAAAAATGGAGTGATGAATCGTGCAGTCGCAAATAACTGACAATCTGATCCATTGTCCAGGGCAAGAATGTGAAATGGAAAAGTTCTCATCAGGAATGGAGAGACCTTCCTCTGACGAAATAAATGGCACCCACACCTCCAGCTCACAGAGAGGATACAGAGAGATGAAATGGCAGGAGGATGTTTATCAACATTTATTAATTCTATTTAATCTTGCTTCTGTCGTCACTTGTTGGCAAAAACACACAACTCCCTTGTGCTGCTCGTGCCGAGGGTGGGCAGAACAGCAGAGGGAATGTGACAAGGAATGCAAGCAAGCAACAGATGGGAAACAGAGTGGTCAATTACACCAAGCTGTAACAATCACTGCATGTACGGCATGAGAGGAGGAGATGAGGTGATTCATTCAGACCAATGATACCTCTCTCATATACCCCTCCTGCTAGAATGGCATATTTGTCACGCCAGGTTTCCAGTTAGCATGTGAGGTAAAATGTAAGAGCATGAATGCAATACATGAACCACATAGAGGAAGCTGCTAATGAATAATGTTCAGTGATTTTGAATAAAAAATGGTAGTAGCATGCGGTAGACCACAGGCGTTTAGAAGCTTTTGTGGAGCGACAATGTGATTGCCTCTCAAGGGCATCTCAACTGCCCTGAAATTCTATTTTCCAATGCTGAAAAGCCTGTTTATGCGCAGCTGTTAATGCTCACAAAAGATGCTCTGAACACACCAATAAACCGTGCAAATCACTGAAGCACTGCAACATCCATTTGCACCAAACTCAAGCATGCAGCAACACAGAGTTCAAATTATAAATTAATTTACCCATTAAATGGTGCAATTTAATACCAGTGTGAATATCAATATGATGTAATATAAGAATATTGTAAACATATGAATTGCATAATTCTTTAATTCTTCATTTATCTGACTGCTTGTATTTATTTTGTTTGTATTTGTTAATATTTGTAATTATATTAAATTGTGTAAATATGAAGTAAACTGAAAATTGAGAATGCAGTGCATCGTCATTGCATTGTGATGCATCGTGATATCGAATTGAAATGAATTGATGACATTATAGTCGTAACCGAACCGAACCTTGAGACCAGTGTAGGTTCACACCTCTAGTTGGCATGAGTAGCAATCCAACTCTTGATCCTTTTCAACACAAAAGGGCTCGCCAAAACACTATGAGGATAAAGCAAAATTAAGTCGACAAATCCACTGATCAGATTATCTCTCCGAACAGGATCTTCTCTGCCTTACACGCCTCTCGCTGGCACAGGCTAATGCTACACCATGGCATCTAAATGGTAGTCGATAGCCTGGCTCAAAGATGCTGCTCAGCAAGCAGTCAATTTTAAAGTGAATGTAAGAAGAAGTAAATAGACATTGCAACAGAGAAATGAAAAGAGTGCAAGGGAGGTTAAAGAAAGGGCACTGTTCGTCAAACAATTCGTCCCCTGCACGGTAAGGCAAAATGGAAAGGCTGCTCACTCAACCCTTTTACCGTTTGCTAGGCTGCACTTTTTCTGTACTGCTCAAAAAGACTAAAGTGAAGAAAGGGACAGAACCCAAAATATTACATATCTCAACTCAGCACCCTGCCTCTCTATCATCAGTGTCACATGAGGTTTGCTCCTCTGGCTCTGAACCAAATTAGTATTCAACTAATTCTCTGCCCTGTGTAGCACTACTGAAAAACACCGGCAGCAGATAAAACACTTTGATCATAGCACTTTTGAGTGTACAGATTTAAACTTCAAATGACCATTGGTTACTTGGCCTTGCCTTGGAATAGTTTTTAAGAAATAACTAAGTCATAGAGACAAAACTGCAAGTAGCATGCTGACATGCAATCTGATGCATGTGAAGTATAGCAATGTGAAACCTTCAATCTTATGTTTTCGAAGACAACCTGGTTTAGCTTTCTGGCTTAAACTCAGTTGTGGTTTGCTGCAGTTTTTTGTTCTGTGTAGAGCCCACCTGAGCCAAACCCCCGGGCTAACAACTCTACTCAGTGGGTGAGGGGCAGCTGGGATTCTAGCCAAAAGGTATAGCTGAGATTTTCGCACAATACCAACAACGAGCAACAACTTAAGTGTTCAATTCAGCTTATGCAAACAGCAATGGAGGGAAGCAAATAATTTACTAGTGCTCCGAGTGCTAAGGTTCAAACAGGAAGATCTGGCAGGGTCTCATCAAGGATCCCCTCTAAGGCTATGTTTACAGTACAACAATATAGTCAAAAACTGAAAAGTTTTTCCCTTGCATTTTTCAAACATTTCACGTATACATGACAACATTTTCAAAATTATTTGCGTTTACAAAAATGCTGTATCATGTATGCCAGGCCAGTAGTTGGTGCTGTCACCTTTTTAGTACACAGTACTTGTAGGGAAGTGATGATTATATGTTGTATATGATGCGTCTCTGCAATTGGTTGTAATATTGGTGAAGTAAATCCACACTTTGCTGAAGAAGCGTTAGCAAACTCTTGAGCAGCAACAACAGTACCATGTACTGTGCCATTGTTGTGTATGTTTGTTTGACACGTACTGCACATGTCTACATACCTAACATGTTCTACGCACACGCATGACATCAGGGCAATTCCAGCATTATGGATGTGACATACAAACTCATAATGACAGGTGAAATGTCTCAGAAAAAAAAAACCTTCTTACAATATTTAAATTGGAAATGCATATTCTCAGAGCACCCAATCTGGGGAATTGACAGGCAAAATATCTTTTTCTAAAAAAAATTTAAGCACCCCCAAAAAAGGAAAATATGCATGCGTTATGGATGTGACGGGAAATGACGAGAGTTTTTTGTATACTGTTCGATTTCCTTTAAAGTCTGTGAACTTTTAAGTCCAATGTATAAATATTGCTATCCACATGATGAAGGGGTCTTAGCTGAACATAAAAATATCAATGTTTAAAATATAAATATTTTTATGAAGTGTATTATGAGAAAAAACCAACGTTATGGATGTGACAAAAACCCTGTTATGGATGTGACGTGTCTGAAATACATAGAATCTGTTTGGAAAATCAACAATCAAACCATCATGGCACTTTTGTTGATGCATAGTGGCTGTTTTGACATTGACAAGAAGACTGTCTGAAATTATTTTGAAGACCCCCCCCCCCCAATTATGATTTAGTTATTTTTTTAGCTTGGATCCTACTGTACATCGTAATCCAATATGTAAAATAACTGACAATAAGAGAAGATGAGGGTGAAGGTATTTATTTGATTTATGTATTTCATTCGTTCATGACAAATGAAAAACAAACACTGAGAAAAAGAGGGTGTTTTCTCTGATGATGACTGCTGTGTGGACAGAGACACAACTGTGGACCTCATAAAAAGTGAACTGCACTCCTGGTGAAAGTTAACTACAGCTACACCTGCCAGGAGTTCTAAAGACACATCATAAATGAGATGGCCCTACTCGAAGCTGCCAGATCAGACAAAAAATATATATTTTTAAAAAAATTCAAGATACACTGAATCCGGTAAGAACGCATTTAGTATTTCTAGTCTTTCCTAATGGAATTTATGTGCTTATTTGGAAATGTGCTTTTTAGCGATTGGATTATTATTTTTACTTAATTATTTAGATTGAATAGACACATGCTGTTGAATAGAATTTCATATTATTAGCGACATTCACACAGCGCCAGCCAGCACCGTCATTTTTATAAAGCCCATTAGCAATTTAAAACATGTTAACATGACTGCAAAAAGACATCTAATATAAAATCTATATGTATTCACCTAGTATAATAATAGTAAGTTATCTCCCTCGTGTCCAGCATTGTCCCGCAAAATCAAATCTGCTGACCTGCAACAGAGCAATAGCCAGGTGGTCACCCTAGTGTGTGTATATGTGTGAACATGTATGTGTACACACACACACACACACACACACTAGGGCTGGGCGATATATCGAATATTAGCGATAATATCGGAATAATTTTGACGACGATGTACAATTTGAATATATCGGGAATATCGAATATTTCAATTTCAAGCATACTTTCCTAAAAGAACGCGCCGAATGTCCAAAAAAGGAACCTGTAACTGCTGACTGCTCTACGCCCCTCTACTACGAGAGCTTTAATGATAGCGGTTGCCAGATAACAAGAGTTTAAATCTCCGAATCAGAGCTCCACTGTTACAAGGATACATTATCTGCCCGGTGTTTGCTTATTTAAAGCAATCTGGCAACCGTGCGCACGTGCTCACTCCTCATTGCGGAAGAGCCGCTGACGATAATCTGAAAACACTAACAAGCTGGAATTGAGCGATTTAATGAAACTGTCGTTCAGCCGGTCTGTGTTCTGTCGTGAGATCTCAACTGTATTGTTTGCATTTGTGATCGCAAAATAAATGCACTTACTCGACCACTGATGTTTGAATAGAGAAACATAGGCTATGGCCATTTGGAATTACTGTTGGGGAATTTCACTGATATGTTTACCAGTTTCCATAATATAGACAGAGAGAAGTCTATATATAGATGGGGAAGTCGTGGCCTAATGGTTAGAGAGTTGGACTCCCAATCGAAAGGTTGTGAGTTCGAGTCCCGGGCCGGCAGGAATTGTGGGTTGGGGGAGTGCATGTACAGTTCTCTCTCCACCTTCAATACCACGACTTAGGTGCCCTTGAGCAAGGCATCGAACCCCCAACTGCTCCCCGGGCGCCACAGCATAAATGGCTGCCCACTGCTCCGGGTGTGTGCTCACAGTATGTGTGTGTGTGTTCACTGCTCTGTGTGTGTGCATTTCGGATGGGTTAAATGCAGAGCACAAATTCTGAGTATGGGTAACCATACTTGGCTGAATGTCACTTCACTTCACTTCACTTCAGAATGCAAAAGTCTTTGGTATTCATTTATATATATATTTATATATAAGAAATAGCTATGTGCTTCAGCAACTAGCTCCCCATCTAAGAGGGTTTTTAGTGTCAGTAGGAACATAGTTTCATGCCACAGAGCTTCTCTTAAAACCACAGACAGTTGACAGACTTGTGTTCTTAGCTTAAAAACTTAAAAAATTAAAATAAAATACTTATCCCAGTTGCATAGTTTAAATTGTGAATTGCATGCACTAAAAAGTTGACAGAATGCACTTTCTGTAACTGTTACTTAATTTGCACTGCTTCAGTTACATATAGGCCTACATGTATTCATTTAATAAAAAGAAAAAGAAAATCATGTTTTATTTTTTATTATTTAAATGCAAATGCAAACATATCGAGATATATATCGAATATCGTAAAAATTTTGACAATATCGAGATATCATTTTTTTTTGTATATCGCCCAGCCCTTACACACACACACACACACACACAAATATGTATACATATATATAGCCTGCTATAAAGTAGGTTGTTATATTGTCATGGTATTTCATCTGAGGTAATGACTCTGAGGTGACAATATTTGATATGACACATTAATATAACTAGATTTTTATTTAATTTATTTTCCCTGATTGTGTGTGGTTTTTAGTATCATCTTACCATTTTATCCATCTGGCGTTGTGGTAGGCGTATAGCTTTAAGATAACGCTATCTTTGAGCTGTCAAAACCTGAGCTTGAATGACAGGAAGCGCGAGCGAATTAGAGGGCGCCTGTTTCGCGCCTAAACCAATCAGGTTCCTCGCGCAATTGCAGGGCGCCTCTCGACTAGGATGTGAAAGAATAGGCATAAACAAACAGACGGAACAAAGCAGAGACTATTACGGAAGACAGTCGAGATTAAATACATTAACAATTAATGTTTGTCATATAGGAGTTCAAATCACAGGTTTCCTCCACAGTCAGGTGAACCGATGGACATTATTGTCCGTAGCAAGTCACTAGCAATCACTGTGAGTCACTAGCAATCATGTAGCCTACGTTTTTTGTGTCTAAATGATCACACGGTTTTCGGCCGTTTATGGATTTTAATGCACAGTTGCGAGTCAAAATCATCACATTTTATTAAGATACAATTTATACAAAACGAAATTCACTATAAAGAAAGTCTTTCTACAAATCAAACATTTACTGAATTGGCCAAAATCATTTCTGTTTCGAAACAGATCACAACAGTCCATATGCATGATTTAATATGAAGCGTCCGTAACGGTCACGTCCGTAACGCATTATTATGGTTGTTCAGAGCAAAGTAATGAGATGAATTGTCGATCCTAATAAGCATAAACATAATTTAGCTTTGTAAATAAAGTTTCAAGTTATTTGTATTTATAATTGTCATATTAAATAAACTAAACCTTTAAAACGTTATGGACGTGACAGTGCACTGAAGCGCCAAGACCTCTTTATTATAGCCCTTATAAATTCAACAGGCAGTGCTGTTATGACCAAATTAGTACATTTATTTCTCAGGCATGCCTCCATCTTTCTGCAAAATGCTTACTGTTAAAATAAAGTTTAAAAAGGGGGGTCTTTGATACCTTTTTTGAAAGCATGAAATATGCCTGGTTGAAAATGTAATTTAAGCATTGTTGCTCACCTCATATCTGGTGGATAAACAAGGCAATTTTCTTAAAAAATTTGTTAAAGCACATTAATACAGTATATTACAGACCTAAATGGACAACATAAAAAGGGTTTTGTTCTTTTGGTTAAAACTTTATTTTTTCATGGTAAAGATGACCTTTGCATGGAATTGCCCATCACCGTTTTCGAAGATTCCCCCCGTATTAGGTGTTTACACAGAAACAATAATGGTGGCGTTTTCAATAACTTGCACTTTGAAACCCGTTTTCAAAAATATGCGTTTTCAGACCCCAAAACCCCGTTGTCATTTAAATAAACAGGCAAAACGCATAAATAGTTTCCCATATTTGGCTGAAAATGTTGTTGTGTAAACGGCCCCTAATATTGCATAGAACACTTTGGTTTCACAACACAGGAGTGGGGAAGCAATTTTAAGAGGGCGGAAATGACAGAACGAAGAAGAGAGAACAGACAGCAAGAGACAAACAAACACCTAACATGTACGTGTATTTGCATTGCTTTGATCATTCTCTGTGGATCTCACCTTCTCACGTGCCATGATCGGTTGATTATGTACCATACCTGCATGTTATTGGTCAAACTACTTTGGATGTTTTAGGCAATACAGAAATCCTGGCAAGGACGCGTCCTGGGAAAATGGCTCATATGGTCACCCTAGGAGAGGGGGGAGACTGGGACTTCCAAAAGCACACTCAATATGTCTGTGTCCTGTGATGTTTTGACCAACTCCTTTGCTTCAAACCCAAAGAGCAGGAGACAGAAAGGGCAAGTGACTGAGTCGGGATGGCATAAAAACCAATTGATGGAATGGAAGTAGATGCTACTATAAGTTAAGTGAAGACTCGGTATTATCTATCATGCCCCTTGAAACGAATAGGCTGTATCATACTCTCTGAGAGTCTGTATACTTGAAACGGTTAAAGATATCAATCAGCACACAGTGAAATCCAATCATGCCAACCCCCTTAATCCTCTTAGTATGACAATCCCCCACTTCTACTTCATGCATAAAGGGGATAACAACATGCTGACATACAGTCCAGCTTGGACAATCATCCATCATAGTGGTGTTTGAACTTGACTCATCTCAACTTAATGACTTCTGAGGGCTGGAATTTAGTAGATGAGATGCCCCAACCATACAAATCAGGTTTGTTTAATAACACTTCAACATCTTGTCTGCCCTCTGATCCTACCTCTGTTGTTTTTATGCAGATCTCTATCCATCGTTGTGAGCACCGCAGAGATGCTTAATTGTCCCAGAGATGCCGTTAGCAATGAATTAGGGATGCTATTGAGCGTGCTCCAGTTGAGCTGAGACAGCAGTCTCACTCGGGTCAGTGCTGAGCAATGCAGACTACAGGACTAGATGTCTCAAAAATGCCTCCATCGTCTTTACCTCAGACATGAGTCCCCTGGGTATTCAGCCTGAAGCTTATTTGGATGGGACTAGTTTTCCTTGAGAAGGTCAGGTAAATTTGTGTTTCGCAGATGTTCTCTCTTTAATCTCATCCAAAGCAGAAGGTTTTGTTTTTTTTCCCCTCACACAGCCTCAGAGAAACTTGTGTTGCAAATTACCTGATGCTTTACTTTTAACCTTTTAGGCTTCTAAGAAATCTTATCCCACCCAGACAAGGAATGTCTGTAATTGTGAAGCCAAATTTCTCACTCTGCTATCTATTGCAGCCATACATGCCAACCCTCCCTAATTTTCCGGGAGACTCCCGAATTTCGAAGCCCCTCCCGAAAATCTCCCGGACCGACCTTTCTCCCGAATTTCTCCCGATTTCCACCCGGACAACAATATTGCTACACCATCCGTCACTGGGCGCCGTTTTAGACCAAACGCTTGCGCTCCCATGGCGTCTGTCGTTGCTATGCAACCAAACTGCGCTCTCCATGATGACGACGAAGAAGTATCAGCAAAGGATTAATTGATTTCTAGCCTCACCTCGGCTCGCATTAGCTTTACTACTAGATATATTTCTGGAGATGAGAAGGAAAAACCCGCCTGGAAAAAGTAGCGCACCACGTTGCTTCCATTATGAGCGTGCTCACCGCGGCCGCGCACCTACGGTTGAAATAACGACCTTGAGCGCGAAAAAGATGCGATATGTGAACGGCCCCTAGAAGCAGACGTCTGAAATGAAAGGCAAGAACAGCTATTTATTTAGCTTTAGACTGTTACATGAAAATTTAAAAATGAAATGTCATAATTATAATGTTTTGAGAGTTTGCTTATGTAATTGTTGCATTAGGCTATGAATTAATAAATGTTTTGATAAGATCTAGCTATTACATATCTCTTCATTTACAGTAGCTAACAAATTAGGGTCTAACCTCCTGAGGAGAGGCCTTAAGGAATTGAATTTGTCAAATAAATGAATTACATTTTTCTTTGCGTTTGTGTATGTGATATTATATATGACGACACATCGTTTGTGTATGTGATATATATGACGACACACAACCCCCCCCCCCCCCCCCCGGGCCTTTTTAATTTCTCCCTGATTCTGAGGTCTCAAGGTTGGCAAGTATGATTGCAGCTTCATTATGGATTTTTTTTTTTTTTTTTGGTCAGCTTTCTGAGTAACGAAACAACTGTTGGTTCAAGTATTTATATATAGCTGTAAAAAGAAAATTAAATCCTGATTATATCAATTGGTTTCATGATGAATGCACCCTCTCTAACACCCACATCCAGATAACAGACATTCCCATCTGAGCAGAGATGTCAGTCCCATTCAGTATTCTGCTACTTACTGTAACTCAAGCATCATTTGGAAATTGAATCCCATCAAAAATAGTTAGACTATTTACTATACCTCTAATTTACTGTTCTGTGTTTTTCACATCTTGCCTCTATTTCCCTTGAGCAGATGTGTATCCCAGAGGGTAGTGCTGGGCGGTTTGACCAAAAATGTATATACCGTTCTTTTTTCAAAATTATACCGGTTTTCCGGTTTATGACGTTTTTTTTTTTTCATGCATAATCAGGTGTACAATGCATTTTAGCCTGACAGCACTTGCATAAAATGGATATTATATATGCATAATCTGCCTGCGGTGCATATGCAGTCCGCAGCACAGACTCATTGTGCTTTCACACAGGACGTGTTTGCAGTCCGCTACTGATCCGCGTCTGTTTAGTCCACAAACACAACATTTGTTCATTGTTTTGATTTCATATCATGTAATAAAAAAAATATATATATATATTTTTCAGCATCGTAAGTCTTTTATCACAGAACAGTAACAATCTTTCATATAGACATTAGTTTAAACTCAATAAATATAAACAACGCATTATTCATGCATTTTACTTCGTATAATAAGCTGCTCAAGCAAGCGGCAAAACATTTAAACACAATAATTAGCCTACTTTTCTTGTTAAAATATTTAAAATTAAAACACCACAGACAGAAACAGTCCCGTGCATTTTGCATTTAAATCTTCATCACAAGCAATCCCACGGGTCTTATAATGAACTTAGTTTTTCTGCTTCCATAAAAGTGAACATGTATATGGTTTTCCTTGTTTATCTAAAAGTGCTCTTTTTCTTGTTTTAAACCTAGCCAAAAACCCATGTGACTGCGTTTCCATGTCAATCCATGTTCATTTTTCCCACAAACAATGCGCTTTCACTTTAATTCAGCGCCTGCAGCTAGGGCTGTCGCGATAACCGCAAAATTGTAATACCGCGCTATTGACAAGCAAACCGCAGAGGAAAGATAGCAACCGCAGAAACCGCGGCAACCGCAGTGTTCAGGTTTTTTTTTTTTTTTTTTTTTTATGAGGCTGTGGCCTTATTGTTTTTTTTTTCAATTTGTCACTGTGCATTCAATGTTAAATAAATTATATTAATGATACAATATGGTCACGACTGTAATTTTCTCGCGAGCCGTTGTAGCTTTATGGTGCTGCGTTAGTTTTGAATAGGCCGGCTGAAACGATGGGAGGCGCTCGATCTCGTCCCAAAACCTAATGTCACGTTGCCAGTTTGGGAACATTTTGGCTTTCAACCCAATGAAAAGGACGAGCCAGCGAATATAGATGAGCCGATATGCAAAATGTGCTTCAAAAAAGGTTCCTGTGACACTGCAATACATCTAATTTGAGGTCATCGGGACATTCTAAAACGCTTAACGGGAAAAACGCTTAATGTGGTTTAATGTACCAATACAGTGATATTAACAGACCAAACTCACTAAACATCATATTAATAAAGTATATTATCTACAAAAAATCAGATGATCCCTGAATATGAATTCAACGCGTTTAATAACACGTTAAGCCTTTTCCTCTCATAGAAAACCATCATAACGTGTTAACATAATAACGTGTTATTAAACGACTTGCATTCATATTCAGGGATCATCTGTTTTTTTGTTTTGTTTTTTGTACATTGTATACTACTTTATTAGTATAATGTTTAGTGAGTTTGGTTTTTAAAAATCACTGTCTTAGTACATTAAGCCACATTAAGCGTTTTCTTATAACGGTTTTTTTATGGGAGGAAAAGGCTTAATGTGTTATTAAACGAGTTGCATTCATATTCATTTTTTATAGATAGTATACTTTATTAGTATGATTTTTAGTGAGTTTGGTCTGTTAATATCACTGTCTTAGTACATTAAGCCATGTTAAGCGTTTTAGAGTGTCCCCTGTCATCCAGCGCAGCTGCCCCCTCAAGCATCAGATCGCGCAGCAACATCAAAAAGAACAGCTGAGACCGGCCGACAGTTAGGAGTAGCTGAAGCCTTTGCGAAATCTGTAAAATACAGCCGTGAAAGTAACAGGCATACCTGCTGAAGTCACGGACAACCTCCGCCTCAGTGCCCATACCCAAGAGAGCAAGAGCAGATAACGAGCTCACACGCTATCTGCATGAGGAGTGCATCGACTCCAGCGCGAATCCACTGTCCTGGTGGGCCAGTGGTGACGCGATAATCAGTCTAGATTTCCGCTGCTGTCCAAAGTCGCTCGCACATACATGTAATACATGTTAGAACTTGATTTCTTAAAAAAAAATATTGGAAAACGCATGTTCTTGTTGCTGTTTGGCATTTAACAATAAATAAAAATGTTTTAAAGCGTCTCTGTCAGTTAAAAAAAGCAACAATATATGCTACATAACTCAACGATAGAGCTTTGTATTCAGCAAAATCAGGATAAATTAGGTATGTAAAAAAAAAAAAAAAAAAAACGGCGGTAATACCGCATATCGCGCTATTGAGCCACCCATAATAACCGCAGGGGAAATTTCTTAACCGCGACAGCCCTACCTGCAGCACAGCAAAAATAGACTCAGTACGTTAACAATCGCTGCACTGCTGCAGAGCACTGCTCCTTGAACGCACTGACGGACCACAACCTCGTGCAGCTGGAATCCATTAATATGACTGGACTGTGTTAAACAGGCGTTATAACGTAACACCAGAGCACTGCTGTGTACCCTCACCACGCCTTGCAGTCGCTGCTTAGAAGTGCGACATTATAAAGGGTCCGTCTGAAACAGTGTCCCGCGGCCGCGGCGCATCATAACGTTCGTTCCGAACGCTGAGTAATTAAATACACCGGTATGGCAGTATATTCAAAATTAACATCGTAACGAAAATATACACCGGTTTTCGGTATGAACCGGTTTACTGCCCAGCACTACCAGAGGGTGTGTCGAAGTCAACTCTGATGGGGCAAGGTGTGTTTCCTTCTACAGATGACGAAGCAAGGATGAATGATGGCATGCAGAAAGAACTAAATACATTATATTCTCTCGTAATTCAGAGCGAGGACCTGTTGCAAAAGTACCTGGTTACTTATTCAAGATGGTTATGGTTTATTTTTGCTGCTACTTATTCCCCTCTTTCTGAATTAAAGTAACCTTGGCCACATTGTCTGCAAGTAGCTCAAGCATAGGACACAGTTATTGTGCAAACTGCATGCCCCTGGGTTCTCAATTCTAAATAAGGGTCTCAGATCTGTTTGTTGAGCACTATTCACCCTTCATTCTAAGAGAGCCTACCAACTGCCTTTGCACATTTGCCATAATTGCTCAGGTTTATCTGTCTGCTACGGCAAGAGCATGGGAAACTCTAGGAGAAAAACGGTGTCATTTGCAACAAATTTCCGCTGGTTTAAATGAAGCCCTGCGGTAGGTAATCATTGACTATGATGTAGGGCTGTGCAAAAAATCTAATGCGATTTTCATGCACATCTCATCAGTAAAGACGCTCCTGTAATTAGAAGTATATCTCAAGCACGTGCGTTCATATCAGGGCTGCCAGGTTTTCACAACAAATCCTTCCCAGTTGCTTCTCAAAACTAGTCCAAAACTAGCCCAATCGCATTTCCAGGAGGTTCCCCGATAAAAATTGCTTCCCGGGGTTAAAATATAAATTTTTTGGAAGGGTTGCCTTGGTAAAATTCGCATTTTAGGGGCTAAATATCACGTTATTGGTAGCGGGGTTGCTTCAAACCGCGGATATGAAAAGCAATTGCAGACTTGGCAACACTGGTACAGGTGGAGCGGCAGTTACTACACAGAGCCGTAGTCTACCGACAACTAACACAAAATCGTTTTCAAAATCGACAAAGAATCGCCTGCGATTTTAACATCCATTCTGTGTAGATTGTCAGTGAATTACGGCTCGGTGTAGTAAATGCCAACCAGTGTTGCCAAGTCTGAGGTTGTTTTTCATGTCCGCAGGTCGAAGCGACCCCAATACAAATAACGTGATATTTAGCCCCTAAAATGCAAATTTTTACCAAGGTAACCCTGCTAAAAAAACGTATGTATTTTAACCCCGGGAAGCAATTTTTATCGGGGAACCACCTCGAAGCGCGATTGGGCTAGTTTTGGACTAGTTTTGAGAAGCAACTGGGCAGGATTTGTTGTAAAAACCTGGCAACCCTGATCTGAATGCACGTACTGGAGATATACTTCTAATTACAGGAGTGTGTTTACTGGTGAGATGTGCATGAAAATCGCATTCGATTTTTTGCAAAACCCTACTATGATGGCTGCAAATAAACAGCTTCCAGGGCAAATATTCGCATTTAATCATTCATACCATATGTCTGTGCAAAAACATGTAATTTTTTTCGGCAGGGGTCACACAAGGTCTGTGTTTGGTGTAATCCTGACCCTGCCTCCCCTTGTATGTGGGTGATTGCGGAACAGTTCCCCTGCAGCTGCCAGAGTGATGCTCCACATTGCAGTGTGGTATTTATAGCCAATGAAACAGCTCCCTGACGTTGCCCACTGCAAAGTCTGATGGGTCCAAAAGCAGTCAGACATGAATCTACCAGCAAAGCACACAAACACATATACAGTCGTGGCCAAAAGTTTTAAGAATTACATAAATATTGGAAATTGGAAAAGTTACTGCTTAAGTTTTTATAATAGCAATTTACATATACTCCAGAAAGTTATGAAGAGTGATTAGATGAATTGCATAGTCCTTCTTTGCCATGAAAATTAACTTAATCCCAAAAAAACCTTTCCACTGCATTTCATTGCTGTCATTAAAGGACCTGCTGAGATCATTTCAGTAATCGTCTTGTTAACTCAGGGGAGAATGTTGACGAGCACAAGGCTGGAGATCATTATGTCAGGCTGATTGGGTTAGAATGGCAGACTTGACATGTTAAAAGGAGGGTGATGCTTGAAATCATTTTTCTTCCATTGTTAACCAGTGACCTGCAAAGAAACGCGTGCAGCCATCATTGCATTGCATAAAAATGGCTTCACAGGCAAGGGTATTGTGGCTACTAAGATTGCACCTATATCAACAATTTATAGGATCATCAAGAACTTCAGGGAAAGAGGTTCAATTCTTGTAAAGAAGGCTTCAGGGCGTCCAAGAAAGTCCAGCAAGCGCCAGGATCGTCTCCTAAAGAGGATTCAGCTGCGGAATCGGAGTGCCACCAGTGCAGAGCTTGCTCAGGAATGGCAGCAGGCAGGTGTGAGCGCATCTGCACGCACAGTGAGGCGAATACTTTTGGAAGATGGCCTGGTGTCAAAGAACCCACTTCTCTCCAAAAAAAACATCAGGGACAGATTGATCTTCTGCAGAAAGTATAGTGAATGGACTGCTGAGGACTGGGGCAAAGTCATATTCTCCGATGAAGCCCCTTTCCGATTGTTTGGGGCATCTGGAAAAAGGCTTGTCCGGAGAAGAAAAGGTGAGCGCTACCATCAGTCCTGTGTCATGCCAACAGTAAAGCATCCTGACACCATTCATGTGTGGGGTTGTTTCTCATCCAAGGGAGTGGGCTCACTCACAATTCTGCCCAAAAACACAGCCATGAATAAAGAATGGTACCAAAACACCCTCCAACAGCAACTTCTTCCAACAATCCAACAACAGTTTGGTGAAGAACAATGCATTTTCCAGCACGATGGAGCACCATGCCTTAAGACAAAAGTGATAACTAAGTGGCTCGGGGACCAGAATGTTGAAATTTTGGGTCCATGGCCTGGAAACTCCCCAGATCTTAATCCCGTTGAGAACTTGTGGTCAATCCTCAAGAGGCGGGTGGACAAATAAAAACCCACTAATTCTGACAAACTCCAAGAAGTGATTATGAAAGAATGGGTTGCTATCAGTCAGGATTTGGCCCAGAAGTTGATTGAGAGCATGAAAAAGAAGGGCCAACACTGCAAATACTGACTCTTTGCATAAATGTCATGTAATTGTCGATAAAAGCCTTTGAAACGTATGAAGTGCTTATAATTATATTTCAGTACATCACAGAAACAACTGAAACAAAGATCTAAAAGCAGTTTAGCAGCAAACTTTTTGAAAACTAATATTTATGTAATTCTCAAAACTTTTGGCCACGACTGTACATGTACACACACAAACAGATTTTACAATCTCCAAAGGGCTCTGAAGAATGACTCATGGTCTTCCTTGTCCTGGGAAAGAGAGAGTAAGTAAAGACAATGGCTGGGTCATTCTTTCTTGCTGCCCACTGCTGCAGAACTAGGATGGGGAAAGAGTGAGTGCAAATGTTCATCATGTGGAAAGTTACATTGTTTGCCATTAGGATCCCTGCCAGGGATTTCATCCATGTGATTATCCCACCCACTCGCAGCTACTCACTTCATAATGCATCTCATGCAAACACACACACCTGCACTTGTACACACCAGTCCCTGCCGCCCAGTCCCACACCTCTCAGCCGTTCCAATCAAATCCTATTGGGAGAGACTTTCCATCTCCTGTTCAGAGAGGCAAACTACACTATCATTAAAACTGATCAGAACATCTTTATCCCCACCCACTGCCCACATTGCTATGGAAACTCAAGAGTAGTCACCTGATATTGGCAGAATAGAAGAGAGTAGGGATTTCGTGGTTAAGAAATTTCCCCTGCGGTTATTATGGGTGGCTCAATAGCGCGATATGCGGTATTACCGCCGTTTTTTTTTTTTTAAATGTACTAAGATGTGTACTTAAATGTGGCTTAATGTACTAAGACAGTGATTTTTAAAAACCAAACTCACTAAACAGTATACTAATAAAGTAAGTGATGTACAAACATCACAAAAAAAAAAAAAAAAACAGATGGGCCGAATATATGTTAAGAAAGTATAGCAAAGCCCTGCACTGTATTACTCCTCCATTCAATCTCAATAAAACGATCATTAACCAGAACGTCTTTTTCTGGTTTATAATTCTTCATCATAATTCACCCCAGGAGACAATTATCTATCAAGGGCATTATTAGATTTCTCAGTTCATTACTCAAATATGACATATGTGACAAGAAAGACATACATACAACGGATTTCCGCTAGGCAAAGTGTGCTGTTACATGATCATGTGACTATAGCAACATGTGTAGTCACCACATCAGTAGAGTCAATCAGTGCAAATGTGAAGCAGAAACTACATATGACTCCAGGAGCATATGACAAATTAATGCATATTTATTTATGTGATTGACCGAACAGAACTGAGAAAATAACTTACATCGATGTAAATGTTGATCAAATACTGGAGTAAAGATAAACTTCACTTAGTTAACTTGAGTAAGATAAAGTCACATCACACCCTGAAATATGAACTTTATAATAGCTAATTTCCTTTGTCTAAATATGAATATGTGAACAGTTGTAATCACTGCTCTCTTTAAAACTGGTCTCTATTCAGAGATCCGCATGGAATTTTATACTGCACTGAAAAAGGATGAATATAATTGCTACCTTAGCAGTTTGCACAGTTTGCACCTGATCTAACCCTTAAAAATGACTTAAGTTGGTGTTACTTAGTGTAGACCTTTATATTAGGTTACATAATGCAGTTGTATTAACTTAATTCACATGTACCACATGAAGCACATTTCGATCGCCTGACAAAACATGTTTAAAACTCTCTTTGTGGATTTGTTTTAGAGTAATTCCCGGAAAAAGGCCTCTAGCAAAATGAACCAGCCCTTAGGGAAGTTACAGGTACTGCCATTGGCTAAGACAGATCTAAAGACACTGACAAGTAAACATAGCAGAGGAGTGTAGAATTAATTCTCTCAGTTTGTCTGTCTACACTGTTTAAAGTGAAAGGTGAAGGAGTGACTTCTACCTGACCCATGAAAATGAATCTTGTTGGTCTAAGCTAATATAGTCAGGCTGATTCAGGCAATATTTGTTAACCACTTTTACAGTTCCCTGACAAAAATATTTTCCAGTGTACAATGGAAAAGAGCCTGGCATTTATAGTATGATAATATACAGTATCTACATAGGTGTATGAAATAAAATGTTCATATTGTTGTATGCTTTGCTGCTCAAAGGTCAAATGCACAGCAAATCAAGTGATACAGAACAGATTCAGAAAACAGTTTAATTTTTTGATGAGGACCATCTGACTTTCAAGGAACAACATCTCTTTCCAGAAACCTAAGCTTGTGGAGGTATCAATTATCACGGCAGATTTAATTATATCATTAATTCCAAGTCAAGTGAGATAAGCTGATTCAATTCAAAAAGCACTATTAAAGATGTATGAATGTTAACAATGCACACAAGTCCAAGTAGATTTATTAACACACTTGACTATGAAAGCTTGTTAATGGTGCATGCTTGGAAGAGCAGGGATTGGGCATTATGACCGAACATTGATTTTACAAGGCTCTTAAGTGAGGCAAATGTTTTCAGTACATTAATTAAAATAGCAGACAACATGACGGGAGATAAAACCACAAAGTAGCCTTGAAGGTGTGACGCCAAATTGTTATTCGATGATAATTAAAAGTGCCCATCCTGAAGTGTGTCTAATGGGTGTGATAGGAGTGGATTAAGTAAAAAAAAGCACTGGCAGAGGCAAATAATCTCTGTGTCTTTGATTTCATATCTATGGCTTCTAGGTAGGCAGCTCCCTGTTTCATATCCTTTGACATATAGAAGAATAGCAAAAATACTTGTAGCAACTGTCATCATAATAATAGCTTGTATTGCTAAAATAACAGGCTTTATTGCTTACGTCATTCTTAAAGGGACAGTTCACCCTAAAATCAAAATGCTGTTATTATTTACCCACCTTCACATTGTTCCAAACCAGAAAAAGATATTTTGAGCAATCTGCCAGGTGCTTATTTGCATGTAATTACAATGACTACAAAAGGATGAAAAAGCACCATTGATCTTAAACCTATTTTCCAAGTATTCTCAAGTCATACAATTGCTTTTTAAAGAGAAACAGGTTGGTTATGTTTGCATCCACCGATTCATTGAAGATACACCTTTAACTTTTTTATTTAAAAAAAAAAAAAAACTCTCCCATGGAGAGTGAAGTCGGATGTCAAGCTTTTAAAACAAAAACTGCATTTTGTTCCTCACAAAACTGCCATGTTCTGGCTCCAAAACACCTAGAGACTACTGTACGAGATGTGCGGACTACTTTTATGACACATTTATTACAGTTCACATGCTTGACATTTTCAATCCCCATTCGCTATCATTTGATGGAAACCACACTCTTCGAAATTTCTGAATTTTATTTTGGGTGAACTATTTCTTTAAATAACACTTTGCAGTGTTCAGTAACACTGCCTTTTCCCACAAGGGTCTAAAAGTAACACTCTAGTTGATTTCTGCAGCGGTTTCATGTTAACTTGCCTTTTTCTCCACACATAAACATGGACACGCTACTGCTGCTGCGATTCCAGCTCGATGTCTGACTAACATCTCGGGCTTTTACACTGCACCACAGTCCTGATATAAACCATTTATTAATAATGTCGTCTGGCGTATTTGTAAACAGATTCGTTCGCGATACATGTTGTAAATTCGCTTAAAATACGTTAGGCTTCCTATATTTGGCACTGCTATTCTCATTCGCAATCTCTTTCTAGTACATAAGCACATTATACAGCGTGCCGTGATCGTGATGTCCACAGAATGACTGTCTGAGCAGAGATCACGGCGCCAAAACACAATGAATTCAAGCTGCAAACATGACCGTTATTTTTGCCGTTCAGCAGTCGATGCAGCTAGCAACAGGCCGGGATGGAGCGAACTCGCAGGCGAGAAAAACGACGTTTTCCTTTAAATAATGCGGTCGTGTGTAACGGCGATACACTTACCTTGATATGGCACTGGCGTTTTAGTATCTCCACAGCGCGTATGTTTTAACGAAAGGGATGCTTGGTGAGTCGTGGCGGAAACAGGAACTGGGAGACTGACTGACTGCTGCTGTCTGAATTGTCGCTGCTGGGCTCTTGAGGAGGCTGCTCTGCTCGGCTGTCGCTGGGCTGCACTGCGCATGCGTGTGTCAGATCAACACGATTAAAGCGCTCCTCGGCACTGAATGCTATTTCTTGAATCATTATTCATGGTTTTGCCAGCGTAATGCGACTGATTTTCTCCGTGCAAATGTGACAAACAGTCATTTCACTAATGAGACCGCAGATAAAGCAATTTAAAGCCACCGATCGTGTGGGGTTTTATTAGAATAATAAAAAAGCCCACTATAGACACTCTCGGGATAGTACATATTACATTTCTAATAAACGTCCAGTCCAACATAGGTTCGGAAAATCTCTTGTTCAGTGTTTCCATTCTGAACATATTATATTATGCTGGACACGGAATTCCTGTTTGCAGTATTTTTTACTGCTTATATAGCATTTTTGTAGTATTTTTATACTTTTACACGCATTGCCTATTTGCATTTAGATACTTTGTATTTTGGCCTCAGTATTTGAGTTTTAACTCTTGACTTGTTTTGTGATCATCATAGCTATTGTAGCCTACATGTTTACTCATTGATGCAAAATACTATTGTTTTAACATATAAAAGGAAACAATGAGTCAAGTGTTCTAGACCTCTTTCGGTCTATGGAAGAAGCCCATTTCTACCAAAAATAAATAAATAAATAAAATAAAAATTAAACATGCATGCTTTGAAAACCATCATTGCTGTATGACATGAAAGTCTTAATTATGAAATAAAAAGTCTAAACTATGTCATACAAAGTCATAATTATGAGATTAAAAGTAGAAATTATGAGATAAAGGTCAAGGTATGAGACATAAATATAATCATAAGTTAAAAATTTTAATTTCTGTCACAATTATTTCAGAATTTTCATTGTTTTATTATAGCAAATGTGTAGTAGACAGAGAGAGGTGTTTTTTTTTTTTTTTGCTGGATTTATTAGGCTTCCATTTGTACTACAAATGCCATGGTTAAACTATGGCCTATCTATGTACTTATTTTTTTTTTATTTTTTTGCTGGAAATGGATTCCATTACATATGGTACTGTTATTAAAGGCATGTAGAAGATAGCTGATGAATCCTAAACAGCCTAATACATCCAAGTCTTGGATCTCTGTTTTGCTCTCTCTCTCTCTCTCTCTCTCTCTCTCTCTCTCTCTCTCTTGCTCTCTCTCTCTCTTTTTCACACACACACACACACACACACACACACAGACACACACACACACACACACACACACACACACACACTACTGTACATCGAGGGCAGTAAGACTGTAATCATTGTTACATCACTCCCACCCAGTGGTCTGACTGTGGTATTACACCATTAACCACCCAATGGATATAATAGTTTATTTTCTAGTATTACAATGGAGGGCTAAATCTAGAGCCAAATAATATATATAACAAATATAAATGCCTTTATATTATAAAAAGCGAAAATAGAATTGTGATATTTCGATTTGTTTCATTATTTATCTTTTCATATGGACAAGGCGACCGTGATGATGTGCGTGTTGTCACGCGAATACGCGGCTCGTGCTAGACGGAGGCATCACTTCGCGCACGCGCTTTGCGTCGGAGCAGTTCCATAGCAACCGTAAAGAACAACATGGTGAGTTCCCAATCCTATTTCTGCTTTTAATACACAGTATTATGGGACATTACTGAGTGCAAAATGCATTGTTCTAAATTAGGAAATATATAATAATATATAATAATAAAAAGAGACCATCACGCTGGCTGGAAATACAAGTTGCATTAGTGTTCATCAATTGTGTAAGGCAGTTTGTAGCAGATTAACATTTAGCCACATTGCTAGCTTTCAGACATTAGCAGGTTAGATTTTAGATTAAGGTTAGATTAAAGGGGCTACAGAAGATGTAAACGTAATGTGGAGAGTCTAGCTAGCTTAGCATCTGTATTATTAGTGAGCTCAGCTGGATTTCAATAACAGTAGCATATTCGTCGAGATACAGAGAAAAAAATACATTTTATTACAATTTATTAGGATCTTAACTATATTTTTGCAACAAACATAATCTTACCTTGCTGTGAGCCATCACAATTTTATTATTATTGTGTTTTCAGGCAAAAGCAACAACTATTAAAGAGGCCCTGGCGAAATGGGTAAAACATTTATTGCTAATTAAGATTGTAGATTAGTTCTTCCAAGTTTTAACCCATTAAATATTCACAGTAAATATGTAAGCTCTGCTCTGTGTCTTGTTTGATTTCACTTGGTTTATTCAAGGAGGAGAAAACAGGTGAAAAAGCAAACGAGGCAGCAGCAGTGAAGCTTTATGGTCAGATCCCTCCCATTGAAAAAATGGACGCATCTCTCTCAAACCTTGTCAACTGCGAGTGAGTCTAAATATACAAATAGACATACTTTTAAGTGTATTTTTTTTATAAACCAACATCATTGTGTTTCAGATATAATAACTCTATAATATATTTTCTTTGTATGTTCTGTTCTGCCTAGGAGATTATCCTTGTCTACAAACTGTATTGAAAAAATTGCCAACTTGAATGGTCTAAGTAAGTACATACATACATACCCGTCAAGTGCATGTGTTAATGATTGCTGAACAGTTTATTTACATTTTTCTTCTAGAGAACCTTAAGATACTGTCCTTGGGCCGGAATAACGTCAAAAACCTTAATGGACTTGTAAGTACAGTAACAGAACATTATAGGATAAGGTTAAGAAGTGGACTCCTTTTCTCTCTAACTTCTCTTCTGTCCCTGACAGGAGGCAGTAGGTGATACTCTGGAGGAGCTGTGGATCTCTTATAACCTCATAGAAAAACTGAAGGGAATTCATGTCATGAAGAAACTCAAGGTCTTGTACATGTCTAACAACTTGGTGAAGGAATGGGGTGAGCATGGAAGATAGATTACTGAGAGTCCCATAGCAGCTCAGTCATGGTATGTCAAGGATGAGCATTTTATGAGGCTGTTTGCTCCTTTAGGGGAGTTTCAGAAGCTGGCAGATCTTCCATCATTGGTAGACCTTGTCTTTGTGGGGAATCCATTAGAAGAGAAGTATTCTGCAGATGGCAACTGGATGGAGGAAGCTACTAAGAGGATTCCCAAGCTTAAAAAGCTAGATGGTCAGCAGCATATTTTTCCAATATTTAAAGGGATAGTTCACCCAAAAATGAAAATTCTGTCATCGTTTACTCACCCTCATGTCGTTCCAAACCTGTTTGAGTT
This sequence comes from Carassius carassius, assembly GCF_963082965.1. Classification (NCBI taxonomy): domain Eukaryota; kingdom Metazoa; phylum Chordata; class Actinopteri; order Cypriniformes; family Cyprinidae; genus Carassius; species Carassius carassius. The sequence goes on along the minus strand of NC_081785.1, from coordinate 16,452,680 downwards.
GCTTTCTTATGTTGAACATAAAAGAAGATATTTTAAAGATTGCTGGTAATCAAACAGTTGGTGCAAAATATCTTATCTTATGTTCAACATAAGAAAGCAACTGATTCAGGTTTGGAACGACATGAAGGTGAGTAAACGATGACAGAATTGTCATTTTTGGGTGAACTATCCCTTTAAACAATTAGTTAAACGTAAAAAAAAATAAAAGTTCATATGTTCATATGTTTCTAAGACCATGGTGGCAAAAATGACCCTTGATGATTTCCTCATCATTTTCATTTTTAGGAAACCCTGTTATCAAACAAGAAGAGGAGGAAGGTGAAGGGGAGAGTTGATGCAATTCCTTTAAATATTCTAAAGTTGGTGCATTATTATTGTTTAAACACCAGCATTTTAACTATTAGAAGTCTGTGCAATATTTGCATTTTTTAGGTGTATTTATATGGAATAAGCTAAAAACCTAAATCCATTTTCTTGAGCTTTAACGCTATTTGAATAGATTTGAAAAGCACACACTTGATGCATTTTTTTAGCCTTAGCACAAGCGAAAATATACAATCATAATGTATGGGTCGTGCAGAAGGACAGATTGATTGGTACTCATTACTTACACTGTAAAAAAAAATACAAAAATAATTAAGAATGCCATTGTTACCTTAAAGAAATTTCTACTTAATCTAACTCATGCTTAAAAATGTACTATGAAGAATTAATATGTACACCTATTATACTTAATAATTTAACAACTTGATTCAGTGAAATAAGATGTTTGACTTGAATAACCAGTTAATTTCCATGTTCACACATGAAGGACATATTAAAAGTTGAGAAAGTTAATGACAAAACTTTTCAGGGAGATCAATAACTTGATAGATTGTAACAGTAAATGCAAGCCAGTGACAGCAACTACAAAACTGGAATGACTGATCAAGTGTGGACTGGCTTCAACTGTTCTATTTGGTGGTGCTATGCTTTAGTATAAATGCAGTCCATTTACCATTTACCATTTTAGTATGTCTCTATTAGGAGGCTACTTTAAAAATACTCTGTATTTAAAGTTCATTAATAATTGCAAGATTCAAATTCTTGTCTTGACATAAGCAATCTCCTAATCTATTTGCGGCTATTCTGTTATCATACAGTTCCATCACTAAGTGTATTGTTAACATATTATATTGTATGGTGCACAGTGAGAGCAATTTAACACTTCATAGCATGTCTTCATAAAGTAACATAAGTGTACTGTGGCCAAATAAAGATACCATAACTAATACTGTAATAAAAATGTTGTCTGACTTTCTTAAAAATTTTATAAGTGTGATTTCAATTTTATAGTAACAATTTTGAGCATGTTTTTCCCCCCATATACATGTTTTTGTTTACTGTGTTTCATAAGAAACAATAAAGTATTTTGTCCTCTGCTCAAGAAATGCTATTATTATTACTACCATTACTTTACAATAAATTCTCATTTGATAACATTAGTTAATGCATTAACTAATGTAGACTAAGAATGTACAGTATATTTTTACAGCATTTATTTGGCTGTAAAATTAATGTTAGTCAAAAAAAATTTTTTTAGTTCACAGTGCATTAATTAATGGTAAAGAATACATCTTTTGATCTTAAAAATCTTTAGTAATTTTTTTAATTAAAATAAACTAAGATTATTTAGGGGATAAGCGTTGAATCATAAACAGTAGGGGGCAGTAAAGTCCTTTACAAACTTTTTTTTCTTCACTTCATTGCTAGGTTATTATAAACGTTACATATTAACAAAATATGAGAAAATGTTATTCCTCCTTGAAATTGTATGACTATGGAACAAGGCGTTAGGTCAGTAATTACATGTTAGTATACTTTCCAATTGAACTGCGGAATTTAGAAGGAGATATTTGAGAATTTATTTATTTATATTTCATATTTCAAAACAACAGCCTCAAGCAGCACAAAATAGCTCAAAAATGTAATATACAAAATAAATAATCAGTAAAACCACTGATCTATATAAGACTATACTGTATAAAGTTCAGGAAGTGTGACGTATCGAGGTTGGCTGTCTACAATTTTTATTGGTCAGGATTGACGTCAATCATGTAGCGCGCCAAAACAACAACTAATCAAAACGGCGTAAATGTCACTCAACTAGGAAGTGTCTGTTGCAAGCAACTGTTGCCTTAAACATACAACATGCAAAATGCCTCGCGAAAAGAGTGTTAAAGTGAAAGAAGTTATTACTTCTCTTTGTAAATTACTGTCTGTGTTAAGCGTCGAGTCGATGCCAACAGCTGAGGCATTCAGGAGAGCCAAATTCAACAGAAAAGATGCGGTAAGATCATGGTAACGTTACTTTACTACTGTCTTGGTAACGTTAGCTCTTCTCCCTCTCTAATTTCATTTAGGGTAGTTCGGTAGAAGATTCATCATCATTAGCTAGATAAACCGTACTTAGTGTGCTCAAAACATGTTTTGCTTTCAGACAGTGGACATGTGGAGTTTGCTAAGCAGGCTTTTGCAGAAAGCTTTTGCTTTAGATTGTGCATGCTGGGACTTTAGAGACCAAGACTATGGTAAGTTGATCATTGCCCACAACTGCAGTCAATGTGTAATAATACATTATTGTTTGTATGACTCACAGTGTTGTGCTTGCAGATATGCAGCTGCTGTTTGTCAGGAGTGCTCTGTGTTACTGTGGCTATGGGGCCCCGTGGGTGGTGGGGCCCTGGCCCCCCAGTCACACAGAAGAGGTGGGGAGCCGAGATTTGCTCCTGGCGTTCGGCTGGGTTCTGTCATCAGGGAATCTGCTAGACTTCATGCTGGCTGAGAAGGTTCATCAATTAGACACACTCTCATCTGCACCACTGGTGAGACATTGGGATCTGGTGATCCAATCAACGGACAGATTACTATTTTTATAAAATGCTTTCCTCTATTAATACTACAAGGATCTTGTAAATAAAAAGCAGTCAAGTTAGAATTTCAAGTGTTATTCTGTTTAAGGCCAGCAGGGAGCAGAATAACTTCATTTTATGCACAATGATGTTCATGGAAAGGACATTGAATTTCTAGTTCTAGTAAAAAAAAAAAAAAAAAAAAAAAACGGAAAAAACTTTTCTTGAAATCCTATCAGCAGCCTCTCAAGAACATTATGCATGACTGAGATACTAAACAGTTAACTTGTTGTTCCATTTGCTCTTGACTGACTAATCTAATCAACTTTCTAATAACAAACGATAATGAACAAAGCACAATAAAAAAAAAATCCTGTTTGCTTTTAAGATCAATTTTAAGGCTGTTTTGCTCTTTTTGAAAGTCTAATTGGTTAAATCCTTAAACTTTAATCTAATGGACGCTGTTTCATCTGTTTCAGCAAGCATCACTATTGCTCATATCTAGGATTAATAATTCTAATATACAGTAGATCAGCGTGTAACTCATCCTTCACCATATGTGCTAGTCAAGAGTACTATCGTAAATTCTTTTGAGAAGAAGTTGAGAAGAAGTTGAGAAGTATGTTATTATGATTTTAAACATTCTAACTTGAAATTTGCGCCTGGTTGATGATAAAACAGTAAGAGTAAAAAAATACTCATTTGCTTACTTTAGAGGATTAAACTGTATCATATCTAGAATCCAGAGTATCAGAGACTCCATGGTGGGCTATTTTGTTTCGAGCATATATATACATATATATATATATATATATATATATATATATATATATATATATATCAATAATCATTATATCATTAGAGTTAATAAAAACCTTACTGACCCCATTATAACAAAAAAAAAGCAAACTGAATTTGGTATAATAATACAGAATCTGTTATTTAATATAAATTTTGACATTTTTAATAGGTCTGAGTGTTGCATTTTTCTCAAAAGGAGTGCCGCATAAATATATTTCTGTTTGATGTATTTATATATGTGCACAGAATACTACTGTTCAAAGGTTTGGAGCCGGTACATAAAAAACAAAACAAAAAACAAATAATGCTTTCATTTAGAAAGTATGTATTAAATTGATCAAAAGTGACAAAGACATTTTAATGTTTCAGAAGATTTCTGTTTCAAATAAATGCTCTTCTTCTGAGCTTTGTATTAATCAATGAAACCCGCAAAATGCATCAATGTTTCTTAAGCACCAAATTAGCATATACAGTAATTTCTGAAGGTTCATGTGACACTGAAGGTTGATGGCTGCTAAAAAAATCAGCTTTGCCCATTTCAGGAATAAATTACATTTTGAAAATAGAAACAAAAATTCAATGATAATATTTCACCAAAGTGTTGATCAAATTAATGTAGCCTAAGCGTAAGAAACTTCTTTCAAATACAATACAAAATTTTACCCCAAACTTTTAAAGGTAGTTTATATACTGCTATGATAACCATCCAACAATCTATCCATTATCCTTATATGCATTTAGCAGTCGCTTTTATCCAAAGCGACTTACAGTGCATTCAGGCTATCAATTTTTACCTATCATGTGTTCCCGGGGAATCGAACCCCCAACCTTGTGCTTGATATCACAATGCTCTACCAGTTGAGCTACAGGAACAAAATCTGAATGCAGCACTAACATATTTTTTCCTAAAAAAGCTAAATTGTTTGTTAAAGAAACACTCCACTTTTTCCAACTCTCCTATAGTTAAACAGTTGTGTTTTACTTTTTTCGAATCCATTCAGCTGATCTCAGGGTCCGGTGGTAGCACTTTTAGCTTAGCTTAGCATCGATCATTGAATCTTATTAGACCGTTAGCATCTCACTCAAAAAAGACCAAAGAGTTGTTATTTTTTTCCTATTCAAAACTTGACTCTTCTGTAGTAACATTGTGTACTAAGGCAGACGGAAAATGAAAAGTTGCGATTTTCTTGGCCGATATGGCTGGGAACAATACTCTTATTCCGGCTTTATAATCAAGGAACTTTGCTGCCGTACCACGGGTGCAGCAGGCACAGTGATATTACACAGCACCTGAAAATAGTCCCCAGCAACTCTGCTATTGCTGCAACTTCACAAACTAGCTGGGGACTATTTTCAGTCGCTGTGTAATATCGGTAATATCGGTCTTGGTACACACTGCAACTACAGAAGAGTCAAGTTTTAAATAGGAAATATATAGAAACTCTGGTAATTTTTGAGCGAGATGCTAACGGACTAATCAGATTCAATGGTCTATGCTAAGCTAAAAGAGCTACCGCCAGACCCGGAGATTGGCTGAATGGATTTGAAAACAGTAAAACTCAACTGTTTAACTCTAGGGGAGAAAATTAGCATGTTTAAAAAAAAGAAAAAAAGTGGAGTGTTCCTTAGAGCTGTTAATTACAAAAAGAAACAAGATCAAAACATTATTATTTGTAATAGCAAAAGCCCTAAGTAACAATTCCTGTTTTATGGGTTTAACAAAGTTAAATCAAAATCTCCCCTAGAACCAGCTTGAGGTTCATGTCTCCCCTGGGGTTAAATCATAAAACCTTAATCTACTCAAGGATTTCTTTATCTTTACTATTGTATTGTAGAATTTGTACTTTTTGCCTCCAGATGTTGTTACAGTATTAATAGAATGATGCTTGATAGCTACTGTAATGTAATTTTTTTTATGTTTGTGAACATGCAAGATCCCCCAAGGACTAATACCTGGACAGCCTGACGTAGCGGCACATGGACCAGGAGAGGATGCCTCAGTGAAGAAGGACCCGGTACTACAGGCTCTGCAGTGGCAATATGGGAAACTAAGACTTCAGTGGAAGAGCTTACTCTCAGCCCAGGAGGAGAGGTCCAAATTCACCCATAGGGTAAGTCACTAAAAATATAATCTAAAATAATGATGAAAACAGCATATTTAGATGTAAATGCAGAAATATAATAATACCCTGTGTTCTCTCTTTCTAGGTTATCTCCAGTATCAGCCCCTCTGCTGTCTGCCAGCCTCACCTCACTGGTTCCCATTACAGCAACATGACATCAACTGCTCTTGACAAGGTGACATGAAAATGCTGGAACATTGTAATGAAATATTGGCATGAGATCATGTAGGTCTCAGGATTTGTGCATTAAACACTGGGTAATGAGTTCAGCCCCTGATCAGTGTCATTACATGACAAGTAACGCCTTTACTAATTTAGATTCTCTCCAGAGACTTCTTGTCGCATTTGTATTCCTTTGGTGTATGGTAAGTGCTTCTATCCGTCATCAGAGCATATGGAGATCAGCGCTCGATAATAACTGCCGTGAGCTAGGTAACAAGCTCATTTCAATCTACGAATGATTGCTCACAGCTGTCAATGTGTTTTTCATCCCCTGGCTTAATCTGGAGAAGGTTGTAATGAAGCATCCACCTCTGTGTACCTGCCGCCCGATGCTTTGGTGTGACAGATTGACAAGGTGGGAAATCCTGCTTGTTTGAAGAGTGCAGATCTTGTTCTTTAAAGTCAAAAGGCCCACGCTCTCGTGTTCCTTTCCTCTTTCCCTTGCTCTTTAGAGGCATTGTAAGAGTATTTTATGTATGAGAAAAAGTCTCCCTCCTGACACCAAAGAAGGGGCTGTTTTTGTCAGGTAGGTTGTTTAGAGTATATAACAAAAGTGTGGAAAAGAACAAGTGGTATAAATAGAAAGTGAGTGAAAGATAGTGTAAAAGAGTGTGTTTTTAACAATTATGCTGCCTAGGGCTTGAATTAGGGCTAATCAAAGGTATTATAATTTCAAACAGTCATTGTAGTTAGTACAGGCAAAATGTTTAGTGCAAAAGTAAAATACTGAAAAAACCTACTTATAATATAGTCAACCCAGTCATGGCAGTTAAAGGGGTCATGTGATGTTTATTTGTTGTAACCGAATATGTTGACATGCTTTAATGTTCAAAAAACACATTATTTTTAAATACTGTACATTATTGTAGGTCCTCTATGCCCCACCTCTCTCAAACGCGTCATTTTCTAAAAAGTTCCTCCTTCCGACAAGCGCAGTATGCTCTGATTGGCCAACTGACCCAGTGCACTGTGATTGAACACTGCAAGCACTCGTCGGAAATGTAATGCCCCTTTCCATAATCGCAAACTTCATCTTTCAAAATAAATGTAAAGACAAGGCTTGTGACTGCCAAGTAAAAAATAAGTTACACTGTCAAGGTCCAGAAAAGTATGAACACATCGTCAGAATAGTCCACTGCCATCAGTGTTTCAACCATAACGCTATGAAGCGATGAGAATACTGTTTGTAAGCGAAGAAAACAAAAATAACAACTTTATTCAACAATTCCTTTGTCAACAGTCTCCTCTGTGTCCCCTTCACTCAAACTGCAGACGCTCTTCTGTGTCAGCTGCACCACAAGGATGCGCTGTTTCTACATGTATTTATGCTTTAATTTGGAGAGACACAGAGGAGACTTTGACAAAGGAATTGTTGAATAAAGTAATTATTTTAGTTTTCTTTGCTTACAAACAGTATTCTTGTCGCTTCATAACATTACGGTTGAAACACTGATATCAGATGAAATATTCTGACTATGTCTTTCATACTTTTCTGGACATTGACAGTGTAAATTACTTGGCACTCTATGGAACAAGTCGCAGGCCTCCCGGTTTTCATCCAAAATATCTTAAATTGTGTTCCTAAGATGTACGAAGCATTTTGGGATGGAGTATCCCTCTAAATGCATTAAAAGAAATTATGACACATGTGAATCATTCTATTAATGGGAATGAACGGTTGTAAAAACTAGTTTCTATAAATGACTAAAGCTCAAGTTTATTGCCATTTTATTCCCACATTCACAATTAGTAAGAATTGGAATGGGCACAAAATTGGCCTTTTCCCTTTATTACAGGTGTAGCTCAATAAATTAGAATCTCAGGGAAAAGTTCATTTATTTCAGTAATTCAACTCAAATTGAGAAACTTGTGTATTAAATAAATTCAGTGCACACATACTAAAGTAGTTTAAGTCTTTGGTTCTTTTAATTGTGATTTCACAAAAACCCAACAAATTAGAATATGGTGACATGCTAATCAACTCAAAACACCTGCAAAGGTTTCCTGAGCCTTCAAAATGGTCTCTCAGTTTGGTTCACTAGGCAACACAATTATGGGGAAGACTGCTGATCTGACAGTTGTCCAGAAGACAATCATTGACACCGATCACAAGGAGGGTAAGCTACAAACATTCATTTCCAAATAAGCTTAACGGGAAGTTCACAGAGTGCTGTAGCCCAACATGTTAACAGAAATTTGAGTGGAAGGAAAAACTGTGGAAGAAAAAGATGTACAACCAACCGAGAGAACCGCAGCCTTAAGAGGATTGTCAAGCAAAATCGATTAAGAATTTGAGTGAACTTCACAAGGAATGGATTGAGGCTGGGGTCAAGGCATACAGACGTGTCAAGAAATTTGTTGTCGTATACAGTTGTCGTATTCCTCTTGTTAAGACACTCCTGAACCACAGACAACATCAGAGGCGTCTTACATAAGTTTCCGAAGTCTGTGATGATTTGGGGTGCATTGTCATCTGCAGGTGTTGGTCTATTGTGTGTTTTGAAAACCAAAGTCACTGCACCCATTTACTGAGGAATCTTGGAGTACTTTATGCTTCCTTCTGCTGACCAGCTTTTTTAAGATGCTGATTTAAGTTTCCAGCAGGGTTTGCCAGAAGCACCAAAAGTTGGTTAAATGACCATGGCGTTGGTGTGCCTGAGTGGCCAGCAAACCCACCAGACCTGAACCCTATAGAGAATCTATGAGGTATTGTCAAGAGGAAAATGAGAAACAACAGACCAAAAAATGCAGATGAGCTGAAGGCCACGGTCAAAGAAACCTGGGCTTCCACACCACCTCAGCAGTACCGCAAATTGAGAAAGTAATTAAAGCAAAAGGAGCCCCTAACAAGTATTTAGTACATGTACAGTAAATTAACATATTTTCCAGAAGGCCAACAATTCACAAAAATGTTTTTTTATTGGTCTCATGAAGTATTCTAATTTGTTTGCTTTTTCTTAAATGTGAGCCAAAATCATCACAATTAAATGTACCAAAGACTTAAACTACTTCTGTCTAAGTGCATTGAATTTATTTAATACGAGTTTCACAATTTGAGTTGAATTACTGAAATAAACAAACTTTTCCACAACATTGTAATTTATTGAGAATCCCCTGTATATTAGATGTATAAACAATATCCAGTTATTTTTGTATGGTTTATTATAGTCACTAGTGATGAATTCTGCACTCTGCACATTTTTACAGTGTCATCAGCCAATCTGTATTGTCATGACATAATATATATATTTTTTTTTTTTATCACCTCACATTAATTAGTCATATGTCATGTATGACTCTCAGGAAATTGGCTCTAAACAAGCTGGCAGCAGAGCCAAGCACCCATGACGGAAGATTGCAGATTTCAAATCACGTACAACCAGGGATCCTACTTCTTAACTAATAGCTTTCTCCAGGTATTCTAGACCTTGGTCTGTCAGGTCTGAGTGTGTGAAGTATACAGTGTGGGATATGTTTAGACAGGCTAATAAATTTCTCTTCTCAAGCCATGTACGTTATGGTGGGCAGCTCAGGGATCTCTCTCCCTCCCCTTTGCCCTTCAGCCTGTGTGGGGTGCTGAGAAGAGTTAGTCCCTGGAGCGCTTCTGTCTAACCGCAGAGATGTGAGGTATTAGCTGAGCTCCTACAGGGAAAAATTGCCCCTGAGTACAGATCAAAGAGGCTGCCAAGTGTGCACAAAACTGTACTTGCACTGCAGGGCCACTGGGGTTTTATTGTTTTAAAAACAACAGAGGTTCTTTGCATTTAATCAGGATTTTTTTTGTTACATTTTATTTCAGGAGCTGGAGAGGATACAATCATTGAATGGAATTCTGGAGGCGTATCTGGATTGGAAAGTCCACGAACCTTTATTCTGGTGCTGGATGGTATGTCTGCTGTGTTCCAAGCAGAAAGGAATTTGAGATTCACACTCCTTTATCAGATATTCTGTTAGTTCATTCTGTTACATCGCTGTACCGCCCCAGGTATTTATGCATGGCCGGTTCATCCAGACAGATGTGTGAGATTTTCAGAACCTCCAAATTAATTTACTCTGAAAAGTTACCAATGCTGCTAAATCTAATATGTATATTACCCTACTGTTGTTTGAGAGCCAGACTGCCGGTCTGCCTGCAGTAACCTTGCCTAGATTTGAGTTGTCATTCACAGTGATGCACTGGCGCTCCAGGACTCTGAATCTGGCAGACAAGAGCCCTCGCTCACACTGGCACCTATCCAATTTGAAATGAAGTTGTAAAGAAGTCTCCAGCTAGCAGAAGTGGGTCCTGAGCACTTGGCAGGGGCTTCATTTTTCACTCTCAGTGTGCATTTTGAAGTAAAAAGGGATGTTTTAACTGCTATTCAGTAAGACTGGTGAGCTCATGGGTGCCTTTGAGTTGGACAAATGGAGGAGGGCTTTTAGTTTTCCCACTTCCAGCACATCATACTATTGAAATTATTACTTTTCTTATGGTACTTTTATGATGAACCTCAATATAAGTCGATATAAGATGCACAGTCAGAATAAAACGCATTGTGAGGTTTCAATGAATTACAATATCATCTAGTATATTGAGTTGTGGAAATACTCTAAACCCTGTTAATTAAATTTTTGGAGCCTTTTAGTGAGAAATTCAATTCAATTGCTTTTGAAAAGCAGACAAAAGTTCCCCGGTCCAAAGTACAGGAAGAAGCGGATTGGAAATCAAATAGCATGCCCACATCAATAGGAAATCTATAGTTCTTGATGAAAGCCAAACATTTTGTGGATGGAGTGCTATATGGGCATGATTGTTCTGTCACCGTCCACACAAGGGTGATGGAAGCAGCTCTTAAGCGTCGCAGCTATTGCTTGAGCTGCTGTTGATTAGCACAAGTTCTTAAAGAATTAATTTTCTTTGCAGGTGCTTGCACAAAGTCTGACTTTGAGTGAACTGGATCATCTACCGAAAACACTTTCATTGAGTTAATCTGAAGTGTCGTGTGACATTTTGTAGCAGAACTGTTTTAACAAGAAAACGATCAGTGGTGCTTGCTGTTATTATTGCTCATACATAGGGCTATTAGTTTCTTTTAAACTCCTTAAGGCCGGTTTACACACTTTAACCTTAAAAATAACTAAAGTTTTTGTAAACGTTCAAATTCAAGTTTGCTCACATTTGACTTTATAAACAAACTTTTGCACTCGGTTCTGCTGATTAAAAAATCCCATTCATTTCCTTTTTTAAATAATTTGTAGTAATTTTCCCATGATAACACAGTGAACTAAAAAAAAAAAACACCTCTTCAGCAACCACCCACTCTCATGAAGCACTGCAAATGACATAATATAGTCATTGTCCCCAGTTTCAAATGAAATATTTGTATTCATATGTGCATCCTGCAATAAACTTGAAATGGATTGTTCATATGTATGACATAGTCACTTTTAATGTGAATGTCATTCACAGAACTTCATAGGATTTTATTGTATCTTTATTGTCTTTTTATTTGATTTTTCAATAACTTTTTTGCTTTATCAATGTTTGTAATGTTGTGATGTGTGTTTGGCTCTTGACTTATAATGTTTTAACGAAGTTTTTTTTTTTTTTTTTTTTTTTTTTTTTTTTAAATCTATGGGATTTCAGGTAAATACTGAGGAACTGTCCATGCACTGTTCCACTTCAGTTTAGTGTGTTTCAGGACAAAATAAACAACATAAAGTGTAGTTCTGAAAACACCCTTTTAATTTTTCGCATAGCTAACCAAGCAACACTCATTTTCCTAAGAAAATAAGTTAAATTGTGGTTGATTGCACATTAAAGAGAAACCTGACAAAAATTACACAGTATGCATGTTCTGACTGCAAATGAGAACTAGAAGAAAACAAAGTTAACTGATAGCTCTTTAGTAAATTAATCTAAAGACTATATAATTCTTTTAGCAGGGTTCGCTGACATGGCTTGAGAACAATGCATTTCAATTGTCTCAGAAGGGGGTCCTGACAGACCTGTTTGACTTATGCCTTTGTCTCTGTGCAGGACAGCGTGATCGACAGCTCCCTCGCTGATGCGTCCTTGGTCGATCCTGCCGATTGGCCACCAAGGGAGCGGGCTGTCACGGTGAGGTGTCCCCACGGAGACGAGACCAGGAGAGCAGTCAAACGGCTTGACAAGATGTTGCTAAGGCTGCAGACAGAACTGAGAGCCAGAAGAATAGAGCAGTCCACTCTCACACTCACCTCACAGGTAATGACCAGCCAGCAGGTAAGATCCACCAACATAAGTGCCAAAGGGGAGGCTTCAACTTATAATAAGGTTAGGATTTCACTGCCTGAAGTTTATAAAGTTTTTAAATTCAAGCGCTGTCAGTTAGTGCTTGACATGTTGACAGTCTAAGTTTTAAGATTTATATAAACTCAGTCCACATTGATATGTTGATCACATCACCCTTTATTTTCTGTTACCTTCCAGTTTAGAGTTTTTCAAAGTACTTTTATTTTACATAAAATATTGGCAAAGCAACAGTATGTGTACATAAAAAAAGAAACCTTGACAAAGAAATAATATTAAAAAAATATTTTTATATGTTAATATTACTAATAATTATTGTAGTATTTAGATAATTGTTTAATTACTTTTAAGTATTATAAATAATTAAAAAGTCTTAAAATAATCATCTACAGTAAATACCATAATGACCAAAATAAAATGTATAATATTCATCATCATTATTAGTATTTCTTTTCTTTGGGTTTGCATAGGCACCAATTCCCCAGTGGTTCTGTGCATGTGGAACTTTCCTCATCATGCTTTATTTCCTGTCCAAAGGTTCTTCCAGCAGATTCGAGAGATGTTTTAATGTCTCTGTTATGTTCGAGGATGGTACTTAAATAATTATAAAAACTAGGTCATCTCATCATTGCATTCTTTTATTACCTGAATAAATTACACTTTATTGAATGAAAATTCAATGTGGTTGGTGCGGTGGATAATTAGGTGGTCTTTGTGATGTGATACATCCACAGATCTAACCTGTTATGATAAATGACCGCCTGCCATAGCTGAGGTCTTATTCTGAGCATCTCTGACTGCAATTTCTTCACATCTTTTCTAAACACATTCCTAGTGATGCAAGAGATATACACTGACATTTCTACTCCCATGTACCTGATCATAAGGGTTTCTGCAATACCTTTCTTTTTGATATTAGTATCCATTTGATGTTTGATTAGTATTCCAGTCTGTTGAAATCACCAGTCTTAGCAAGCTTTCGTTCTCATTAGGGGGGACGTCAAGGGGCTTCTCGGCTCTCTGAAAGTCAGAGAATGGAGGTGGAGAAGAAGGTTTCCGGCTATTTAGAGGGTCTCCGTTTTACTAACACCTCCGCAGTCACATCAAGAGGCTTTTTGCCATGTATCCAGGATCCACAGCCCACAAAGCCACCGCACAGGTTACACACCGGAGAACCTGGCCTGGAAGTGACAGCTTGGAAGCTCCAGGCATCGACAGCTCTGGATGAGCTGAGGGCGAGGGAGGCTGTACTGCGGGGGCAGCTGGAACGATTGAGGCAAAATATGAGAGTGGAAATGCAGAGACAGGCCAGCACAATGGAGCAGATGGTTCTCATCCCACCAATTAAGAGATAAACACGCTTTTTGTGTCACTGTATGCACTGGGATCCTGACATAAAATTGAACAGGCTGCATTTTGATTCTCTAAGTAAGGTGAACATGTTAGTGTTTTTCACACTTATTGATGTTCTGCATTAGAGAATGTTTTGTAATAAATTTTTATGTACTTAAAAATGACTTCCGCTGTGTGAATGTCTGTGTGCATGGAAAATAAAGAATGTTCAAGGCCATTTTGTCTGTACTTGAGTACTTACACCGAAAAAAAAAATGAATTATTATTATTTTGACTACTGGAATGTATCAAGGCACACTCTGAAAAACAAGTCTAATGACTCTGACTCAAGCAAATGTCTGACCTCTGTACTTCTGTGTACTTGGCGGTGTGCTAGAGAAAATGGAAGACATTTGTGTAATGCATGCCATTTATACAGGGCAGAACAGCCTGCAGTTTCCAAAGTAGGTCATTCTTTCTGTTGCTTTCCAAACCTGTGAAAGTTAGGATCGAAATTGGGAAAACTCAAACCCAAGTAATGATTAGCAGCTCCCTGCAGAGATCTGAACCCAGTTTTACTAAGCAGTTCATAACATGACAGATTTTGCCTTTCAATGCCGAGTAAGTTACTACCAGCCAATTGGTGTGGTCTCAATTACATTTGGAAAGCTGTAAACAAACTAGGTGTGCAAGATAACATGAGCTATTGGGCAAACTAAAGAAGCCGGCACAGGCCGCAGTATTAGCTGATTAAGAAAGTCATTTCCAACACCAATTTTCATTAGGATTATAAGAAGAAATCCTAATCTAGACGCTGTACAGACCATGACGATTTCTAAAAGGATTTTCTCTCCATTACCTTCGGCCTCCTTATCTAGTCCAGAATTGCGGTTTACAACTGAGGGAACGCAAACACACAGACTCGCCGGGTCCATTTCCCTGATGTTTGACGTGTGCTCTAAATGAGCTAAGACTCATGTAGCTGAAATTCTGAAAGGTTCTTATTATGCTTTTATCAAGAGGGTCAACCAGTGACAAGCCAAGAGCTGGTGTGGGTGGGTTCCTCGCTACCTGGAGTTCTCTGATGAATATTTTAATAATTAGATGATGCAGATGGGTCCAAGTGTCGCATTTTCTCTTTGGCATCAATATTAATAGGTTGCAGTTTTCTCACTTCATATGAAAAGTGGTGCTGCATAGCAGAAGTGTCACAGAATCAGCCCTGCAAGTACAGTTTCAAAACTGAAACTTTTTCCTTTTTTTTTTTTAAATATGCAGCATGGCTACATACCTAACACAGTGAGAATATACAGTAGTATAACCTAGTTAACAACTCTCTCTCTCTCTCTCTCTCTCTCTCTCTCTCTCTATATATATATATATATATATATATATACATATATTTTTTTTTATTAAACATTATAAAATAAGGGAGTAAACTACATTTTTGTTTGACAAAAACATCTTTTGGGGCCACCGCTTCACACACAGTCTGTTCACAGAAAGTTTAATGCATTTGCAGACAAAACTGGAAAGTATTTTCTGATCTGGCAAGCTCTAATCTGATTGGCTGATTTGTATACAACTTCTCTGATTAAGTGCACACAGGATTTTTTATCTATTTATTTTTTAATCAGTCAGCTTGGAAAGAAAGTGGGAATCTTCCAAATCAGCTTGCCTGAACTTGAAATAAAATCTTTAAAAGACTTTGTTTGAAGTACTTAGTTATTATTTAAAAATGATATGATATAGTATTAGTTTTTCTTTATATTTTTAATTTGATATTATTTTTAGATTTTCTGTTTTCATTTTAATTTAAAACTTATTTATTTGTTAGAATTTTTAAGTAATTTTGTTGTGGATTTATGTCATTTTTATTCTATCCTCTTTAAAATGTCTGTATACTTTGTATTTATTACTTTATATAGTTTTAGTTATTTTAGTAGTGCAAGTATAACTAAAAGTTTTTCATTTAAATAATAATATCTGTATATTTTATTTCTACTAATATTTAACATACAAGTCAAAATGTTTTTTATGGTTTTAGTTTTACTTTCAGTTTAGTTCAATAGTAACCTTGCTACCAAGTTGTCTAGATATCCATAAGCACAATGGTGTATATACAGTATTAAAAAGTTTGTTACTAATATATTGATTGCATCTAAAATGTAAGCATTTTACAAATGAACACAAGTGTTTACAAAACTGATCCCACTTTATATTAAGTGGCCTAAACTACTGTGTACTTACATCAAAAATAAGTACAATGTACTTATTGCGTTCATATTGTATTGCAAAACACTTTTCCAGCTATTGAGACCGGTTTGATGTTATGGGTAGGTTTAAGGGTGGGTTAAGATGTAAGGGATGGGTCAACAGTCTCATCATAAATGTAGTTACAGATGTAATTGAATGCAGATATTTTTCAAATATAAGTACAATGTAAAAGCATGTATGTACACAATAATTGCACTGTACCAAATGATTAGTTTAAATGTAAGTACATAGTAGTTAAGGCCACTTAATATAAAGTGGGACCACAAATTATTTTTTGCTTAATAGAATATTGAATTAATGGAATACAAATTTGATTTTAATGTAATTAAAAAACGGTATGTTAACAAATTGACCCAATTTTACATAAACATTGATTCTGTTCTCTGATGTCAGGTGTTGCATTCAACTCCTTGCAGAGGAATCCATCATTTTATCCAAAACTTTAAAATGAATAAATTCTGCAATCAGTTATTATCTAATCAAAAACTATGTTTACATTTTAGACGAGTCAATACATCCATATTGGTTGTTTCAGAGTATATTTAACAAAACAATATGTGTGTAAACTGTGTGTAGACTTAATCATTTTAATCATCCAGGTAATAAAAACATTAAGAAAATATGATTTGAACATGTAACCACTCCATGCAAATACCTACGAACCATTGTGCGATCAGGCTGCTGGGATTCTTAAATTATTAACCATTTTGATTTAAATGCGGTCCCTTTCCTAATGTAAATAAATTTGATGATGAACAAGTGCAGTCTGTAATAGTTTCTCCAATAACCACTTTATACTTTATGTCCATTATCAAAGGAACGACTCAGTGTAGCAACCCAGAATTCACAGTTGGCTGTCTGTGAGAGAGCTCCTGTTGGTGTTCTGCTAATGTGCTGCAGATGGATCCTGGAGGTCCAAAGTCATTCTTCCTGTAAACATCCAAGCCAGTCCCAACACTCTTTACTTATTACAAAACAGCAGCTTCCATCTGGGATGAACATGATACTGTTGTGTCACAAATGAGAGTGTGGCACAGACTGACAGTGGTTCCAAAGACACAGTGCCTAATGGATGGTGACAGGGTCAGTGCAGCACCGCTGCACATTCCGCCACTGCTCATTTAGACAGGAGGCCATTAGAGAAGGAGTTGCCATGATGCCTTCAAAAGGGACTCGGCAGGAAAGAGACTTGAGCCATCCTTCACGGAGGCAGAGCAGACCATTTTACCCTTGAGGACTCTGATGCACGATGGGACCTTGCTAAGTATCCACAGTGCAGAACTACAGAGAATTTTACAAGAATCGCCTTGGTATGTATTTTTTTAATTGGCTAAATTGTGTCTTTTCTCTTTGCCTTGTGTTGCAGGTGGGGGGCAGAGGGTCGAGAGGGCACGACTTTGAGGGATTTGTGGAGATCTGAATGGTGTGTGCGAGTGGGAAGATGCATCAGACTACTTAATGAAGATGAGGTGTCTGGTACACAGGGGTGACACCTGGCTTTCATCTTCTTTCAAAGGTGTAAGAACACAAAAGCCATCTAACCGTCTGTGCCAGATATAGTGACAGTGAAAAAATGAAGAGTTTACCGCAGGTGGAGGGTTTGAACCCTTCATAAAACATCGAATATAGCAGCCTCCGCAGCTCAGGGACATAATGTAGATATATAAGTACGTCAGGAAGGAAAAATGTTTATGAGTTCATCAAATACATGCAATAGAATTCAAAGGTACAGCACGCACATCCAAAACAATAAAACTGGGTGCTGGGCAGACAAGTAGTAGCAAAGGTAAACAATGAGTCTGCACACCAGAAAATGCTCCTTAGCAATTTTAATGATTGCTCACCACGTGTAACGTTTCGGGCCCAAGCCCTTCATCAGACATGAAAACAAGTGGGGAGACACACCTCCATATATACAGCCATGCATGATCACATGATCACATACATCCATGATTAATCACATGACCAATCAAGTAAAATTGCAATTACATCAGGAAAACAGATAAAAAAAAATATATATATACCGACATTTGTAATACAAAAATATATTAAGTGGCTAAGAGAAGGCCTGCAGTGTTTAAAGCATAGCCTAGAAAGTTTTTTAAAAATGTCTCTACCACTGTAGGCAGTCGTGGTAGATGAGCAAGAATGTAGATACATAAGGGGTACCACAAAAGTGTGTTACATATATCATATATCAAGTCAGCAAAATGAAAACACTACATTTACAATATTAACACAATTACAGGAGTTATTTACAGAAATGGCCTCAGGTCAAAGTCTTCATTCAACCCTTTTGGAGCTAAAGTGTCCAGGGTATAGATCCAGAGTGCTTTTCTTTTGAGTAGCAAACAATTAACATCTCCTCCGTGGGAGGGCTGTTTCACAAGTTCAATGCCGCAATATCTGAGAGAGGAAACGTTATGAGAGGCTTGTGAAAAATGCACCGCTACTGGGCTTTTGATGTCATGGTTACGAATATTTGATCTGTGTTTTGAGATTCTTGATTTTAGTGGCCTGGTCGTTTTACCAACATAGGCCAAGCCGCATGGGCATTTAAGTAAATAGATAACATTCTTTATGTTACAGGTGATTACACCTTTGATGTCATAGAGTTTTCCAGTGCGTGGGTGATTGAAGGTGGTAGTTTTATGTGTGAAGTTGCATTGAGGGCAGTTACCACATCTGTAATTCCCAAAGGGAATAGACTGCAAAAAATGTGGTGGAGTCAATGGTGGAAGATGCGCTCTCACCAACATGTTTTTGAGATTAGGTGCTCTCTTGTGCGGGGTGATGTGGTGAAGCATTTAAGTGCTGGATCAGAGTCAATAATGTGCCAATGTTTTTTAATCATGGATTCAAAATCTCTGCCAAGAGGCGGGTATTGGACAATACAGTTAACTCTAGACTCAGAAGTTCTGGATCTGATTTTGCTGAGACAATCAGTTTGCGATATATTTTCAAAGCGATTATGTGCTTGGGTAATCCATTCATGTTTGTATTGTCTCTGTTGAAAACGTTTTTCTAAATCAGCTGCCTGTGCTCGGAAATCACTATCAGAACTACAAAGGCAGACTCCTCTTGAGTGGAATACGGTAAAAATAATGTACTTTCTAGGCTATGCTTTAAACATTGCAGCCCTTCTCTTAGCCACTTAATATATTTTCGTATTACAAATGTCGGTATATATATATATATATATATATATACAGTATGGTGGTGTGTCTCCCCACTTGTTTTCATGTCTGATAAAGGGCTTGGGCCCGAAACGTTACACGTTTGTGACATCAAAGGTGTGATCACCTGTAACACAAAGAATGTTATCTATTTACTTAAATGCCCATTCACCAAATTTTATATTTGTATACTGTCAACTAAACAAAATGTAAATTATTTTATAGATACACTACCATTCAAAAGTTTGGGGTCAGTAGTTTTTTTTTTTGTTTTTTTTTTTAAGAAGAATGCTTAAGAAATGAATCTCTTTTTTTTCAGCTTCAAGTAAATATAAGTAAATGTATATATTTTTACTAGAAAGCTAGAAAAAAATACCAAGGAAGAAAATTTTTGCATAAAAAAACAAAAACAAACAAAAACTATATACAATATAAACAATATGGAGCCAGCCTATCAAGGCTTTAAAAGGGAAAACAAAAAGTAAAAAACAAAATGTGTGTGTGTGTGTATATATATATATATATATATATACATATATATATATATATATATATATATATATATATATATACATATACATATACATATATATATATATATATATATATGTATATACATACAGTACAGACCAAAAGTTTGGACACACCTTCTCATTCAAAGAGTTTTCTTTATTTTCATGACTATGAAAATTGTAGATTCACACTGAAGGCATCAAAACTATGAATTAACATGTGGAATTATATATGGAATTATATACATAACAAAAAAGTGTGAAACAACTTAAAATATGTCATATTCTAGGTTCTTCAAAGCAGCCACCTCGATTGGGTTCAGGTCTGGTGACTGTGGAGGCCAGGTTATCTGGCGCAGCACCCCATCACTCTCCTTCTTGGTCAAATAACCCTTGATGCCTTCAGTGTGAATCTACAATTTTCAAAGTCATGAAAATAAAGAAAACTCTTTGAATGTGTGTCCAAACTTTTGGTCTGTACTGTATAAAGGTGGCAGATCAAACTATTGTTAAACTACTTGTTTTGGCCTGAAAGCTATTACTATATATATTTGTTAATTTAGTTTGTAAGGTTATATTTTTGAAACCAACAAAAGATTGCAACGGAAAACAACAATTTGTGGATATGTACTTTTCACTCAAAAGTTTAGTCACTGAGAAATAGCTTTTGTAGCATCTATCATTCTTTCCTTTGTATTTTTCTATCGTCATTATTTATTGAACAATCTGCCTTACAAGCCCTTTAATACTTGAATGCTTTGGGGAAAATTAATTGGTATTCAGCTGCCAACATAACGTCACTACTGAAACCACAATACAATTAAATAATAACTCTAAATTCAAGATCACTCTAATTAATTTGAGAAACTGAGATGGAAACTGTCCTCAGGCAAGCAAAATGAACCTTTTTTCAAGTTGTATGCCTTTTATTTAGATAGGACAGTAGAAGTAGGTGAGAGAGAGAGGGGTGAGGATCAGGAAAGGTCCGTGAGCCGGGACTTGGACTTGGGATGCCCGAAGCGCAACTGCGCTACATGCGCTACCTATGTGGCCAACGGCACGAACCACTTGACTCATTTTTTGAGTAATTATCCAAGAGACTCTAAGAAGTGAAGTGACATTCAGCCAAGTATGGTGACCCATACTCAGAATTTGTGCTCTGCATTTAACCCATCCGAAATGCACACACACAGAGCAGTGAACACACACACACACACTGTGAGCACACACCCGGAGCAGTGGGCAGCCATTTATGCTGCGGCGCCCGGGGAGCAGTTGGGGGTTCGATGCCTTGCTCAAGGGCACCTAAGTCGTGGTATTGAAGGTGGAGAGAGAACTGTACATGCACTCCCCCCACCCACAATTCCTGCCGGCCCGGGACTCGAACTCACAACCTTTCGATTGGGAGTCCGACTCTCTAACCATTAGGCCATGACTTCCCATAGTCCATTGGCTCTAGTGGGGTTCAGTGACAAATCAGTTTTATAGAACAGACTAATGTGATGCTGTGTCTATAAGAGACAGAGTGAGTGCTAAAGTGGAGAGGATCTCACCCCAGGGCACATCAGTGGCACATATGAGAGAGTTTGTTTGTGGTTTTGCCATGCAGCAGATAGCACAGCCACTGAGCACTAAATCAATAGCCATCACAATGGCTGGAGGATTTACAGCCACCCATTGATCTCTCCTGTAACTCGTCCGATCCTCAGACCAAAGCAGCTGAACATGAAAGACTGATCATGTTGAGCCCAGATCATGGCCTGGAGGGATCTAAGACAGACCAGAGCAACAGACTGCTAAAGATCAACAGAAAGGATCAGAATCCAGCTTGAGTAAAGCTACAGTAAAGCTCTTTTTAAGCCAGTGAGTTCACTCGGCAGCCAACTTGGTTTGGCCTCCTGGCAGCTATTTACTAGTCGTACCATTACTACTTGACTGGGGTAGTATTGAAGTCCTAATAATATGTCAAATAACCAATTTTAATTTGAATATATATACAATTAGTATATAAGGTGCATACGCTTAGACCATTGAGGCCTATGACTAATCAATTTAAAAAAGAAATACAAAACCTGTGCTAATTGAAAAAAAAGAAAGAAAATCATATGATAAAAAAAAGTCAGTTGGTAAGAATACTGGATAAATAGAAATTTACAATCAGTTTTTGTTGGCTGCTCATTTTTAATGAAAAAAAAAATGTAGTTATACCCCAAAAAATAAAGTCAACAAAATTTAATTTTGTGTAAAAATCTCAGCTGTTTCATCAAATAGTGAATAAAGAAGAGAAAACCCACATCTAATATTACTTCTAGATAATTCATGGCAATTACATTGTATTGTTGGATATATTATTCAATGCTAATTTGTCATAGTAACTGTGTAATAGTAGTAGATAATTCATGTTAGCAGAAATGTTGCCCACAATAGACATGCTACAAGTTTTACAGCATTTTTGTCAAATACAAGCAATAAAATTATGCATACATTTTCTGTAACAAAATGCTTTTTATAAAAAGGCCCCTCAGGCATCGGAGACTAAAGCAATACAATATGCTTCAGTTAGCTAAATTGGGACCTGGATGACACTGGGAAGATGTATGGCTTAAGACTCAATCTATACAGTATATGTGAAAAAAAAATCTATTTTGACTTTGTATTAGGAGAGAAGTGCCTAAGGGAGAAATGCGATTATAGAGACAATCTCTGTTGTGCATGCAAAACAGGAGAAAGAGCCGACTACATTTCCTCTGAAGTGAGTTTCAATATGGCCAAAACCCTGTAAGTAAATCATTTGGTGCGAGTTTTGCTTAGGGTTATTCTCCTTAAGCAAAACTTGAGGAAAAGTTGCTGTTTTGAACATCAGTAGACATGTTAATTTGCCCTTGTGCAAAACCAGTCGTGATGTTTGCATGGAATGCACACGGGTGATATAACATCATGTACAACACGTGCCTGTTTATGCCTTCTAGCACTTTCATGCGTGATATGTCTGTATGCTGTATTATGCCAGCTTCCCTTGGTTTGTTTTTGGCTTCTCATCATAATATCCAGCTACAGCCCTTTGCCACATTCCCTTCAGCCGTGTTGACAGCCTGTTCTTTGATATACACAGTGATAAATAGAATTCAGCTTGCACCCCCAACCCCACTGGCCGTCTGTCATCTGCTGGACTTCCTCTATCTCTTCGGCAAACACCCACCCTAAGCCATCATAAATACCAGTGTGGTCAATAACGACTCGTTTCATTGCTTCAGTCCTGTATGGCGTATATGTGTGTAAGAAGATGAGAGCCTCCTTACATTCACTTTCGCTTTATTTGCTGCTTTATCACCTTTACTCCCATCCTCCATCAAATCACTATACTACTTAGAGCTCATTTCCAAAGACCCTTAATATGTCCTATTAATGCTCCTGTCTAGGATAACCATAAACAATTCAGACTAATCAAACTTTTTAATGGAAAGATTTTTTCAATTTTTTTCCATTTTCACAGCTGCGGGCTGCACTATGGCTTTTTTATTTCTCAGGTCTTCAGGTTTTCTGTTAGTTTAATATAATGACTTAATTATTTTTAATTAAAAGAGCGCTACAGACCATTAACCTCATAGTCTGTGGTTAAAACAAAATTACAAGGCTAATGTTAAAAATTAATTCCAACTGAGTCTGGTGTTAGCATGTTGCTAAGCTTATAAGCATATTACTATATTTCACAATTATTAACCACATGGGGAGAAAACACAACAAAACAGGAACATAGGTCTGACAAATACACAATCAAACAATGAATCTGATTAATTATATTAAAATGATTTACAC
Source organism: Carassius carassius (assembly GCF_963082965.1). Lineage (NCBI taxonomy): Eukaryota > Metazoa > Chordata > Actinopteri > Cypriniformes > Cyprinidae > Carassius > Carassius carassius. The sequence continues at coordinate 16,429,259 of NC_081785.1, read as the reverse complement.
TTATCTACTAGTACTTTACAGGTACAGGGAATGCTATGTAGTAGAATAATAAAATGCAGTACTTCACATGCAGCATATGAAGCCAAATTAACAAACAACATAGAACGTAATATGTAGAACCTTTGTTAGACACTTTTGATCAAATTCTGCAGAAATATGATTTTGTTTGGGCCTGTAATCTTCCTTTTTAAGTTGCTACATAAAACTTCTGTCATAAATATAAATAATTAATTTCCAAATCAAATCCAAGTGTTAACAGGTTAGCTAAAAGCATTCCATGTTCCAACCTCTTTTTTTTTCTCTAAAATGTTCTGCATTTGCTCTCGTCCATGCATTCACTCCAGAAACAAAAACATCTCCAAAGCCAGCCAATCTGCCAAAAAGAGGACATGTTGAGACCCTGAGGGAAAGCAGAGTATTTTTATTCAGAAGTGGGGTAAATATTTACAGTTTAATAGGCTATCTACACTTCCATCCCATCAGCCTAACTCCTTCATAAGTGCTGACGCCCTGCATATTTATCAGAGAGGGAATCTGCCATGCAACTCATTGGGAATACTGCTGATATTCAGCACTTTTCTGCCTCTTCAACGGAATGGAGTTTCCAGCTCCATTTATTTGCTTTCTTTTAAATAGTTATGATTAATGCTCAATTAAATGGTATTTTTCCCTTTGAAAAAGTCCAAGGTGATGGCAGTTGTAATCACTTCTGTAAAATTGTAGGTGGCTTTTTCTTACAGGCCGTCTATTGTATTTCCATAATGCTGTAAAAGAGATGGTTCAGCTCTTGGGAATTATTAATAGAGCTCAAAAACAGCCTATCTGAACCTTTATATCCTAAATCATTTATATCCTGTCAAATCACTGAGAATAAGAGGAACCTATAATTTTTGCTACTACTACTTCAACCAGCTGTGAAAATCACCCAATATGGTCTAATCCTGTGGAAATCCTTTGGTTGCTGAAAACTTTTGTCAGGTTAGTTGTTATGGCAGATAGATTTCTTAAAATCTATACAGAACATCAGCTCAAAAGTTATAAATGTGCTAAACAGATGAGTCAAGTAAATGGGACCACTCTTGTCTGGTTTTCAGTTAATTATACTTGCAGAATAGTTTAAATGTGCCATTGTTTTTCCTTCAGCATTGATTCCAGCAGAAAATCACAAGGGAAAGCTAGTGGTGTGCCAGCTGTGATTTGTTTTCTCATGCATTTACTTATGAATGTGCGCAATGTGTCAGATGATGTCGGTTAATGAAGCATTGTGGAATCAAAGAGTTTGATTCATACGATTACGCTGGGGGAAAGCTCTGAAGAAAAAACACCTTACCCATGAAAAATAACACCTGTTGCTATGCCTGATTGAAATAAGAAATGCAAATTAAAACTTCATGCAAGATGTGTGTAATTAGCATAACTAAATGCCAAGAAATTGCTGGAAGAAGCCTCATTTAGAACAGAGAAATTAGTTTCCCTTTAAATCTTCAAAAAACTTTAGCAAATGCTAATATATATGGATTTTTCTTAAAACTAAATCAATGTTCGGCCCTGTTTAGCCCATAGCATGTAATGCTAAAAAAAAACATTTTTTTTAAATTATCAAACTATGCTATTCTTGAAATTAACTTTTGCCTTTTTTTGCCATTAGATTCACTGTTTTGGATGCATCCGGTGTGCAAAACCTGTGAGGTGTCATATATTATTTGTGACCAGTCAAATATTATTGCAGCCCATGTGATTGTGATGTGAAAAAGTAGTAAAGGATTGGATTGATTGTATCATGAAAAGTAGTCGAAAAACTATGTATCCAATGTATGTATTGCTAAAACTGTATATTAGACTATAGATGAACATTATACAATGGCTTAAATGGTTTTCCTGTAAAATGACATGCATTGATGAATCATTCATAGTAAGACCAGGATTGTGCATTAGGGAGGTGAACAGGATCATTTCTGGTTTCATGTTGACTTTAACATCAAAGGTCTATAATAGCCTATTTTTTTTTCTTTGGAATAACCTGAACGGATAAATGATTCACAGTAAGACCGGGAACATGCATTGAGAAAGTAAATAGAATAATTTCTGCTTCCATGTTGACTTTAATGTCAAAGGTATATAAAAGTGAGCCACTAAAACGGGATTATCATAAATTAACCACAATGGCTGGGATATTTTTTCCCACTTCAAATAATATTTAAATGGGTATCATGAGGTTTGCTGGCCAGTGGTGTGTGGATGTGTGGTGGTTGGGGGTGACGAAATGTTAAGCATACACTTAAGATGCAGAGTCATGTTGCGAGAGCTTTCGGAGTTCAGGTGTGAAGTGCATTCTGGGAAAAGTAGGGCTTTCTGACTGACGGGTCCCTGGTGATCCCAGCTCTGTCGCAGCGCAGGTGAAATTGCCGCGAGTGTGACGAAAAGATCAAGGGTGATGGTGAAGGGGATTAAAAAATAATGATTTTCTCTATTCCTCTCTGTTTTAATGTAATTCAGCCACAGCACTGCCATCACTAAACCAATGGAATGATTCACCAAAGTAATGTCAATGTAATTTCACCTCCACGACCGCAATTGAACTGAGGAACTTTGAGTCTTGTTTGAAAGAAGTTCCCATTCTGGATTTAACAACATAGATACAGAACGGATGGCCTCGCATCATAAAGCGTTTCTGGCTGTATGAACTTTGAGTGTGGCTAATTGGAAAGCTGTCGGGTGCAGTTTAGCAGATGCTTTTAAAGAGCTACATTAATGGAGCGACTATGAACTCAATAGCAGTCTGAAATAATTCCAACATGCGATCAATGCTGTGATGTGCAATCAATTTTGGGAAATGAACTGGAATTGAGTGTGAATGCTGTCAACAAACTTCAGAGCTCTGTACTACTAAATAGGTAACAATTATCTGGAATGACAGTTCACTGGTTTCCAGCCCATTGGAGAAGTTAGGTTGCACGTATTGAGGGTGCGTCAGTCTCTGCTATCAACCATTTATGACACTGATTTGTTGAAACTAGAGATTAATTTAATCAAATTTATTGAATGATAAATTATAAATTAATCTTATTAGGTGGCTGTCTAGTATGCTTGATTCTGACTTCAATCAAATAATAAATATCTTATCTCCATGGTGAAGAATATTTAGGACATTATATTAGGGTATGTTTACAAGGTTTTGGGTATAGACAACAATGTCAAAACAATCCCCTTTCACACAGATCTGTGACAACAATTAAAAACGCAAAAATGTTAGCATTTATGCATACTTAGCATTTTCAGACCCCCAAAATGCTGTTGTTGTGTACATGAAAGACCAAAATGCATAAAAAAGATTTCTGTTTTTAGTTGAAAATGGTGTCATGTATATACCTCCTTACTATGCAGATGATGAGTTTATTTTATGTCTATATCATTTTGCTGAATTTGAACTGAGGTAGCAAACAGGATGCAGAATTGCTTTTGGATTTGAATGAAAGAAAGTGGATTTTAAAATGAATTTCATTCAACTGGTCAGTCCATAATGTTCAAATTTCAGCTGAACTTTCTATGGATCATTGTTAACTGAATTCAAAATCAAATTCAACTAATGAATTAAAAGGGAGCCAGTCCTTCATTTAGAAATCTGCACAAGACTGGAAACAACTTGGACCTGTGTGAATGGCTTCAGGCATGATTAAATTAGTTATATATATATATAATTTTGTAACTAAATCACCATGAAATTGGCAGGCCTATTTAAAACACTACCAAATTTGCCTCAAGATCAAAAAGGACACAAAAAAGTATATAGAGTATAGTGACATTGGGCAGTGCTGTCGAGATCTAAGCATGTCTCTTTCAGCCCAAAGGTGACTTTTTTAGGTCTCTTGAATATGGCCTGGCACCAAACCCAAAATATGCCAAGCCTCGGGCAGGCCCTGAACAGTGCATTAGGACATGCGCTGAATACATCACGATGGTATTAATATGGCTGTGGAGAAGGCTCTATTACCTGGGAGTCTGTGGGAGGCTGATAATTACCAGACACACTGGCTCCCATCATTAGCCTTACTGCTTTAATGATTCATGCATCTGTTCTTTCCAATATTAGCATTCTCTCTGGCTCCACTAGCCCCGATCATATGCATTAACCCTCTAAGGAAATGTCCTAGCCATTGGCGGCCCTCGTTTAGAGTGTTAGATGATGTCTCATGCTGCTAATATAAGAAAAGCTTTTAATGACTGGAGTTGAGGATGTTGTTCTGGTAGTGTATCACTGCTTCTTTTACCAAACCGAAGCCCCACACTTCATTCTTAGCCTGCAGTTCTGCCACCATGGATAGTGGACTAATTAATGTTTGTTTTTCCGTCTTTGGAACTGTGACAGAAGGACAAATGATCTTATTATTATGTAAATTGCCCTGCTATCTCATCCCAGTAAAAGCAATGGCCTGAGCTTGGAGCAAAAAGAGTGCCTGCAGTCATTGCCCGATCAAGCTGCTCTATCTCGGCCAAGTCACGCTTGCAGAGGAACCCTTGCCGAGAGCTCGCCGCGGGAGTCTGCCTTGCTCAGCAAACACGGTATGCACGCACACACGGGCACACAGTTAGTCTCACAATCCCTGTAATTCATAAGCAACAAAGTGGAGTGAGTCAGAAAGAGTACAGGAAGTAAACAGGGGCATCTACAGCATGTACTGTGACAGAAATGAACTACTTTGACACTCCAATTAGGTGCGGAAGGGTGCATAGGTGAGTCTGACTAGAAGAGTAACAAAGGAAAGTGTGACCGTAATCAATTCCCTTATTAAAGATAACGTGAATAATTCTCTGCTTGGAAAGTACCCAGAGCTCTCAGAGGATCCAAACATTGGAGCCTATATACCCAAGATAAAAACAAATGCGCAACTGGAGAAGCTGTGATAAAAAAAAAAATAATAATTATGGGCAGATATCAAAGGCTAGTAACTTGGTGCATTGTCTCAACTGCCACTCTGCTGTTCTTAAAAGGTTCCCTCTGAAGCATCTTTTGTCATGCTGCGTCGTCAACAAGTGGGTCGTGAGACCAGAACAAAATTCTCAGCACATTCATTTGTGGGTTGCACATGTCCAATTAGAGCTAGTCTTGACCAGCTCCCTGTTTGATCGCAGCGCTCAAGAAATTGGTCTCTATTTCATATGGCAAATACTGCAGGAACTAAATAACAAAGGAATCGAGGAATGTTTGGCTGCAGTACTCTTTTAGAACAGCACAAGCCAGTTATCATTGGAAAAAACATGCCTACGAAAACATTTCTCGACTTTCAAAGTAAAATGTTCATAAGTGGTGATAAAAGCACATTCAGTTTTATCAGATACAGACGAATGCGAATTTGGCGATGCTTTATTGTGTTGGCTGCTGTATGTATTGTAGCAATTCAGAAATTAAATGTTTATTGAGTAGCCCAACGTAATATTTATAAAGGTTAATGTTCTGTCACATTTGAAAATAACATACCACCTGCACTAAATCCTTCCCTAAACCTAACTGATAGTGTTGACACAGGACAAAAACATAATCATACCATTTTAGCTTGCTTTTTCGATTCTTTAAGCTTTTTTGTTTTAAGCTTTTTTTGTTTCATAGGATAATAGACAACAACTTCGCATCGCAATTGCAATGCTACCAGGTGAGCTACCAAGCATGTTTCCTATGCCTATTTGCATTTCTGATACTTGCAGTGTTGGGGAGTTTCTAGTTACATGTAACGGTGTTACGCATTTTAATTACAAAATAAATGTAACTGTAATCCATTAAATGAAAAAAATTAATTAACTAAATTACAGTTACTTATGAGAATGTTAACCCTTATATCTAAATATTTTCTGTAAAAAGCTACGATATGTTGAATAAGATTCATTTGTTACTTTACCTATTTTTGGTTGACTGCTCTAAAATATGAGTCACCAGTGTTTCAGGAGTTTAGGACACGGAATAGGACACATGCTTATGCTTTTTATTACCTTATTTATTTCAGTTGTGTTTATGTAAAGGCTTTATTTTGTAAGATTACATTTTTTTTCAAGGCATTGTTAGATGCCAGCATTTCATGTCGTTTCTGCTCTATGCAAAGATTTGATTTCAAAACAGTATCCTAGCTTTTTATCTATTTCTTGTTATGATTTAAAATCTTTGTTTAACCTCAGAACGATCTTCAAGTAAAAAGAAACAAGTGCTAAAGTCTGATTTTGTGTTGGCTGTTCTTTAAAATTAAATGATTATAATCTTAATTCAAGTGATGAGTGATTTGGAAAGTCTGACAGTAATCAGTGTTGGGTACTACTGTAAGTTCAACCCTGCCTGTTTTAAATGTTTTTAACAGCTGACATTTCAAATAGGGTAACTTCCAATCCAAAGTAACCTTTGAGCCATGCTCATGTGGGCAGTATGAATCATTTAATGTTAAAATGTGTATGTTTTGTGTGTGTGCTGTGAAATGGGCCATTGAGCAGTAGTCTTAACCCACTTTAAAAATGAAGTCAAAATACTGTAATTAAAGATGCTAACTAGTACACAGTGCTCCAGGACACTTCAGACTGCCTCATTACAGCTAGATTCCTTACAAATTATTATTATGCTTTGACTGGGTTTAGAAAAAGCCCTGGAAACTTCACTGAATATATAATATATTTTTATTATTTAGCACACAAAACATACTGCACATATTTTGCAATGTCTGTTTCATCAATGAATTGTCATTTTGAGTCAAACCTTTCAATGAATTGTTCGATCCAGTTCATTAAACCAGTGATATTGGGCTGTCAAGTTGACTCGGTGATCTTGCTGCAATGGCTAAAAGCCCACTGGAGGAGAGGATTATTAATAAATAATGACTTCAATTAGTCTTTTTCTTAACCAAATCTATTGCATGACTTCAGAAGACTTGACATACAGTGCACAAGCTGTATGGATTACATCTGTAATACTTTCATGGTGTTTTTGCAGCTACCATTCATTGTAATTGCATTAAAAGTGTGACCAACTACATCTCTTTTTATGTTCTACAGAACAAAGAAATTCATACAAGTTTGGAATGACATGAGGGTGAATAAATGATTACAGGATTTTCATTTTCGAAACTTTCCCATTAAAAAGGGATTTTTTACAGCAGAACAAGTGTCTGCCATTGTGTGCAGTTACTCAGGAGAGGATGGGCCTGGAAGCCATAATTACTTATTTATACGCAAGTGTAAACCACCAAGGAGTTTGTCAGTCATTACTGTGGTTTTCATCATTGCATCTGAGGGTAATTTCCTATTACTCCTGCAGTTCATCAGAAGGGCAAAATCTTTCTATGAGTTTAATTGCTAATTAAATACTACGAAATGAAGTGAATTGCTCCATTACCAAGAAGTCATGTTGTTTCCAATAAAAGGGCCAGTAAGTCCTTGGTCAAGAAAAAAGGGATTGATCATTGAAGTGTTTTTTTAAATGTTTCTTAAATGTCTTGTGGCGTGAAATGCTTCACCCTAATGAAGAAGAATTGTTATTCATTAAAATGTATATAAAAACATAGGTTAAAAGAAGAATTTTTGGCCAATTTCAACATCAAAACTATTAAATAATTTTTGCATCCCAGCACTTTGAGAGAGATTCGCAATCAGACAAATCTTTAATCCCGGCAATATGAAGGGAAGAGGCATGAACACCAGCTCTTTTCATCTTCTTGGGAAATTAATAACATACATCTGGATGAAGTTGCGGTATTGTATCTCTAGAGCTCTCAGCAAACTATCATGAGGATACTGGGCCTTGCCTCCATTAATGAGGGGCTAACTTTGCATATATTCCTCTGTTACAAGATGAGACATCACATGAATATTCAGTTGCTCTATTTTGCAGCATACTTTAAGATCTATGGGGAGATATGTTTGGTTTGGTGTACTCACAGTAAACACTGTGGCAAATCCTAGTGGGTATATGGTGCTTAGATATACAGTATAGGTAGTAATCACTAATCCATAATTGTAAACCCTTGGATAAAATGCGATCGTTTCAGTTTGCTATGTTAAATATTCAAAAATCCCCCTTTTTTGTCCAGAAATCTATTTAAGGGACAATCTTGCACATATATAGCAACTGTTTTTTTTTAATGATTTTGTTGTTGGAACTCAAGACTCCATCACCAATAAATAAATGTATTGAGTAGAAGTGTTTAGACCCTTATGGTTATCTTGTTTTACATCGAAAACATACACTGAAATCCTGTTCTCTGTGATATTTAATTTTAACCTCGCACAATGAAAATCATCAGATAAGAATAAAGACAGAGAGGAAAAAAAAAATCTGAAATCCAGCACACCACTTAAACTTGCTTAGTAACTACATAACTTTATGCAATGTTTTGATCACAAAATTATACCTCAGGCATTGTGCATACAAAATTAATCCACAAATATAATAGCAAACAAAACAAAACTATATATATATGTGTGTGTAATGTGACATTTTAAGGTTAAATAATATAATATAAATCAATAATTTTTTGCTAAGTTTTGTTAAGTATTTATACTTTATTCCTTTTTAACAAGATGTTGATTAAAAGCATCCCTGCAGCATGATGTTGCCACCATCATTTGTTATCACAAAATTAATGTAAACCAAATTCAACAGAACATCAATGTAATATGTATATTTCAATAAAATCAGTTTTGTTCAGCACTGTAAAAAATAATTCTGTGGCTTAGTAAATATTACAGAAATTTTTAACTTTATTAACTTAATAAAATCTCTGAATATCGTGTACTTGATTGTTTGAGTTAAACATACCAAAATAATTGAGTAAAAATCCAACGGTTCATTTTATCTAAAATTTACAGATATATTTAAGTTGTTTTCAATAAAATTATTTAGTATTTGACTAACCAATTATTTCTTTATAATATACTTAATATATTTGTGAAATTTCTATCAAAATATTTGAGAATGTTGAATTAAACTGATCTGTTTCAAGAAACAAAAATATTACTTAATTCAAATCAATATTATTACTATATTTAACACACTCTTAAAATTTGAGTAAGTTTACTCAATTAAAACAATGCACCCCTCCCCCACCCTCTGACGTGACGACAACTCGACGGTTGGTTGAGTCAGTGAGCGCAGGCAGTTTGAACTCTCCAGTCTCCAGACAACAGCTCTCTTCTCAGCGTCGCAGATTTGGTGCATTTCCTCTGTGAAATTCAGGTTTGTGTATGTTTTATTTTATCTATAAAATCTTTACTGTGCTTTAAATCATATTTAATGCAAAACAACATACAGAGGCGTAATTCGACACCTAAACGAGAGCCGCGCCTGTCTTTTTGCATGATTGAAACGCTTTGCATAAACACATGACTTCATTCCTAATGATAATAAATATAATTATTATCATTTAGATGATAAAATGTCCTCAGAACTGTCACTGTTTGTTTATTGGCAGGTTATGTCAGTCACTCGCAGTATCTATCGGCTGTGAGTGAAACGCAGAACGGCGGTATGAAGTTCAAAGTTCACCCGCAGAGGCGAGTCCGTCTCCGGCGCGAGGACCAGCGCTGATCCGGTGGATATTGGGTTGATTTGATTACACTTGAATTAGGTTACCTGAATTTTTAAATATTTAATTTTTACTTATAAAATATTTGTTAAATGAGTTTAAATGTAGGCAATATTGTATACAGTGTAAAATGTGCTGTATTGCTGTACTCATTGACAATAAAGGAAATGTCATGTTTACCGGTGGTTGTGTGGAGTACTATTTTACAAAGGTTTAGAGAAAATAAAAAGTTAATATTACTCATTAATAAAAACAGTTAATATTACTCATAAATATTGTTTTTAAATGTTTAAATGTTCAATTATTTCTACTCAATTTTATTTGTTAATGTACCAGATGCAGTTACTCAGATTTACTTAATTTTTTTACTTGCATTTACTCAATTCATACAGTATATTTCATTGATTTCACAGCTTTAAAATGTACTCAATTTTTTTGAGTGTGAAAATGTTTCACCAATAAAATTGAGTAAATAATAGTTAAACTATTTACAGTGAGGGTTTGAATCCTCTTGCAAAGCACTGTATATTTCAGAGGCATTTGGTAGGTTCATTTAGAGCACACTAACAAGGAGTTGCAAATGCAAATATATATTTCACTGTAACATAGAAGTTGTTCCTTTAGTGTAATTACATGACATGTTTGTGCTCAGGGGTTGGACAGAGCTATCAGACTCCAGTAAATAAGGCTAATTTGATACCGTTGGCATCTCCTCTGCATCCATATTAAATGAAATGTAAGTAGTCAGGCGAACAGCGTGTGCTCTGTGTGGCAGGACGGGAAATACGAAAATCAATAGAGCTCATCTAGCATTAGTGGAACTATAAAAGGTCAGTGTTAAAAAGCACAGATGAAAGTGGGTTAATAGCATGAGCAAGGCACTGTGTGTAGCTAACATACAGGGTAGAGGCCACTTAAATGTTAAATTAAAAGGTAACAGTGACTTTCTATTTGACGATTCTGACTTGAGTTTATGTCTCACAATTCAGACTTTTTTTCAGAAAAAAATCTAATATAAACTCAGAACTTTAAAAAAGAAAGTCCAAACTGTGAAAAAAAATTATATTTACCTAGTAATCCATTCTGAGCCCTTATCATGGATCACTAAAGACTTCAGGCATGGCAACTGTCTCACTTTATTTTATACCTAAAGAATCCCTTGAGAACCGCAGTTAACCCTATATGGTAATTAAATGTACATATTTCTAAATATATCAACACACTGAAAAATAAGCCACACGTTAGTAACTTCACTAATGAAAACATCAATTAAAGTAGGGCTGAATAAACTGAATGCAAGTTGGAGCCAAAGACATCTGCAACAGCCTTCACACTGTATCCCAGAATGCCAAGAAAAACCCTAAGGGATCGTATTAGTGGCAATAACGTTAATTAACATGATCCATTTCTGTGCTTTCCTGCTTAGGGGTCTTACAGTGCAACCCTGACCACCAGCAGATGCAATCATATGTGCATAATGCATCCGTCCATTATTTTATTTGAGCCTTGAAGAACTATGGATTCTCAAAGGAATCTGAGGAAGCTTCTTGGTCATTCTAAGCATTATATATATATATATATATATATATATATATATATATATATATATATATATATATACAGTACAGACCAAAGTTTGGAAACTACTATTTTTAATGTTTTTGAAAGAAGTTTCTTCTGCTCATCATCAGAAAAAATATTTAATATTGTGATATATTATTACAATTTAAAATAATTGTTTTTAAATTTATTATACTTTAAATTATCATTTATTTCTGTAATGGATAGCTGAATTTTTAGGATCATTATCACATGATCCTTTAGAAATCATTCTAATATGATGATTCATTATCAAAGTTGGAAACAGTTCTGCTGCTTAATATTTTTTCAGAACATGTAATACTTTTTTAGGATACTTTGATGAATAAAAAAAAAAAAAAAAAAGAAGAAGCTATGTTTTTAAAATATAAATATTTTGTAATAACAATATACACTACTGGTCAGTAATTTGGTGTCAGTAATTTTTTTTCTTTCTTTTTTTTAAAATAAAATCAATACTTTTATTTATCAAGGATGTGTTAAATTGATAAAAAGTGATAGCAAAGAAAATATATTATTAGAATATGTATTATTAGAATTTTTTTTATTATTTTGAATAAATGCAGTTCTTTTTAACCTTTTATTCATCAAATATATTAGACAGCAGAACTGTTTCTAACACTCATAATAAATCAGAATATTAGAATGATTTCTAAATGATCTGTGTTATTAGATAGCTCTTTAACCAATAGTTTCCTCTTGAACAGTGCTTTATATATACAACCCTAATGATTTATGGATTTGACTAATTCTATACTTGTTTTTATTATTCTGAAACTTTCTACTGTTTGATAAATTTGTAGAAAGATTTCAAAAGACAGCTTTACACTCATGTAAGCTAACTCTCATTTAAGCAATGCATAACCTTAGCTCTTTTACTTACATACTGTTACCTTCCATCCTGTCTGGCATTCTTTAATTTCCTTTCCTACTGTGCAAATAATCAAGTTAATCAAGTTAACAAAGTTTTATGTACCTGAACCGGTATTTCTGAATGTCTCCCATTATCTTTTATAGCAATTCTCTCTTAAATTACAACACATTCGTTTTGAAAATGTACAGAGTTGAAACTGTTCTGCGTAAGAGGAACGGCCCTGCTATCACTGACTGCAACCCACAAGTCGATCACTGAAGCAAGAAAGCAGGATGGAGGGAACTGCTCTTTGCATTTAAACCACGGCAGCTCCAAACGCTGATTAAAAATTACTCAAATCGTGCATAATGAGTGTCTGGAGAAGACAAAGGGAAAGACAGCTAAAACAGTGTGAGCGTCAGACTGAGAGAGAGAAGCAGAGAGAATGACAAAACGGCAACATGTGGCACTTCACAAGAATCCCAGCCATCAGTCATGTTGCATGATGTCACAGAACAGAGTACATAATGTGTGTAATTATAATCAGGTCTGACAGGCTCACACACAAGTGAGTTTCAGGGGAGTTTTATTTAGCAGCCCCCAGTTCTTCTGCTACTCTCTGATCTATCATTCTGCATCTCCCAGGATTTAGTGAACTGATATAAATCTCGTCAGCTTTTATGAGTATGTTCACAATAACCCAACAAAGTGCTTGCTTAAACTGCGTGGTTTATCTCAAATTAGCTGTGGTGAGCAGATTGAATCGACTGAGAGTGTACTTGAATTAGAGCAATTTGAAGAATGCATAATTAATTTATAATTGATTGCAGATTGATGGGAATTCCACAATAAGGATGAAATTTAATCAGCTCTTCTATTTTGGAGTGGATGGTGTAAGTATTGACTATAGTTATAAGTATTTGCTCATATCAGTAAGGCTATGGAGGCAAAAGTGGGCCAAATTGGATTTTTTTCATAACAGTGTGGACAGCACAAACCACACTGAATTTGATAATTTCTGATTCTTTTATATGTGGTCCTAAATTAAATACAGGTCTGAAGCAATATCCGAATTCATGGGACTTTTACATCAGTAGCCTCGTTTATTTCGTATGCAAGTCACTTCAAGACTGTGACCAATTCACATTTGAATCTGATATTAGCCACACACACACACACACACACACACACACACACACACACACACACACACACACACACACACACACACACACGTTTGTTTTTGTGGAAAGTGGGGACATCCCATAGGCGTAATGGTTTTTATACTGTAGAAACTGTATATTCTATCGCCCTACACCAACCCTACCCCTACCCCTAACCCTCACAGGAAACTTTGTGCATTTTTACTTTCTCAAAAAAACATTCTGTATGATTTATAAGCATTTTCGGGTTATGTCCTCATAAGTCACCCTCTCCTTGTAATACCTGTGTCATACCCATGTCATTATACAAAGTTGTTTCCTGATAAATCACAAAAACAAGAGCACACACGTGCTGAGTGTGTGTTTGTGTGTGTGTGAAATCTGAGCAATATAAATAAATTGAAGAGGCTTGCAGTGTGAATGTAGCATAAATTAACTTTTCTTTACTTTTTAAGGTAAATGGACTAAGGTAATGTCTCACAGTGCAAAGATTTCATTAATCTTGAGTGGAAAAGTGAACTTAATTTGCCCCTGGTACATTAGACATTATTCCTTGAATGAATGAGTCTAACAAAACTTCTCATTGTATGTGCCTTCGATACTGCCAATCAGCACAATTCAATTCAATTCAATTGAAAAATTGAACAATGACTACCTCACTTATCAGTGCAGGCCATACACATATTTAAAGTATAATTTATTAGAATATGACATGCTTATACTGCCTGTGTCTGATAGTTAAGCATTCACCACTATTGTGTTAAATGTTCTGCACTCTAGTTTCTTTTCTTTTATTATCTCCGGCAGAGGAGAAATGACAGCAAGGCTAACTTTGACTTAACACTGCACGCTCTACCTGTCCACTATTATGAACAAAGCAAAGTGTAAACCCAAGACCTTATTCTCTGAGATCAACAAACTTCTCAAACCAACAACTACCTTTCCTAATGGTTCTTCTTACCTCTGTTAAAATTTTCTGAAATTTTTTACACATAAAATTGACAATATTTATCATTCTTTTTCTTCCTTTGCTCTTCCAGAACCCTCTGCGTCTCATATACTCCATCCACTCTCTAACTTTACACTCACCAATACATCTGTGGTTGAACGACTGATTATTAACTCTAACTCCTCTTCCTGTCGGCTAGATCCAATACCAACACACCTGCTCAAAAACATTCTGCCTTCTCACATCATATATACATGATCCCCTTTTGACTGGTTATGTACCGCTTGGACTAAAAGTAGCCATGATAACCCCAGTAACCAAAAAACCTGGCCTTGACAACACAGTCCTGAATAATTTCAGACCAATTTCCAGGCTTTACTTTTTGTCTAAGGTCCTAGAAAAGGTGGTCACCGCTCAACTACAGACTAATTTGGACAAAAATAATTTGCATCCACCATTTCAGTCTGGATTTCGTCCTCTCCACAATACAGAGACATTAGCATCGATAAACACAATGTTCTTTGTCCACTTATTTTTTAATCTACATGCTTCCTCTGGGTCAGATCATCCAGTGCCATCTTAATTTTCATACGCTGATGATATGCAAATCTCTTTTACTGCACAGTCCAATTCTGTTTTTCCTCCTTCTTCTTTAACATCTTGCCTACATGATCTTAAAACATGGATGGGTCAAAATGTCTTAAATTGAATACTGAAAAAAACTGAAATTCTGTTAGTAGGCCCTAAATTCCTGGTCTCCTCCCATTTTGACTTTCCTTTTAACATCGATTTAGTTCATCCCTCCCCCATATGCAATCTGTACTATACTGCAATGTGTACTATTTGATTCGACATTATTTTTTGAACCCCAAGTCAACCAGCTTGTTAAGTCCTGTTTTTTTTTCTTCATTTTTCGCAATATTGACCATATACGACCCTCACTAAATTTCAAAGATGAAGAAGCTGTTACTCATGGTGTCATAACTTAGCATCTGGACTATTGTAACTTCTTGTTATATGGCCTACCCAACAAAGGTCTTAATTGCTTACAGCTAATTCAAAATTCTGATACTCATGCCCTTACATTTACCAAACAATCATATCTCTTCTGTCTTACAGCAAATACATTCACTCCCTGTTAATTATCGTATTCAGTTTAAGATACTTGTCCTAGTTTTACGGCTTGTCATTGTTCACCATCTTCTTACCTTTCTGAATTATTTACCCCATGTCCCTGCTCTTACTCTGAGATCGAGTTCTGAGAATTTGTTTGCAGTACAAATTCTGTCTATCTAGTGTGGGTGGTAGGGCTTTCGGCATCTCAGCTCCTAAGCTCTGGAACAAACTTCCTCAAAACCTCTGTGCTATCTCTTCAGTCCAGACCTTTAAAACTGATCTCAAAACTCACTTTTTTACAATATGTTTTGCTAACTGATTGTAGCAGACTGCCTCAATTTTCAGTTCTATGTTTGCTTTTGTTACTATACTTACTTTTTTGTTACTATGATCGAGTTTTACATGAAAACAGAGTGAATTCAAGTTAGCTCAAGTTAGGAAATTTCCAAATCATCAATGGCAAAAAGTGATGACTGGGAAAAGATCAGAAGTGGTTTACTGATGTTAGTTTAGTCATTCTCTCTGTGTTATATCAATATCGTCTGCCTGTTTAAAAAAATAAATATATCTTTCCGGCATTATTTTTCATACATGTTACTCATCTGTTTTAAACTTCAACAATGTTTTATTACAGTCAATACATGATTGGAATAAAGTATGCTTTCAAGGTCTACATTTTAGCATTTAATGCATTCCCCAATGATCTCATGGCCTTAGTGTTGCTAGTGGCAGGCTCTGCTATTAGAGATACCGGGGGCTTTTAAAGCATAAAAGCATAAATGTGTGTGTGTCAACTTGTCATACACACTCTGCCCCTCAGGATATATGACTGCTGCAGAGTCATGGGATGAGAAATATACTCTAGCACAAAAGGCTGCAAATTGTCACCTGGGAGCAAACAATAAATAACCTCTAACAGATATAGACAACATGCCAGAGAATTTACTGCGTTTATAGTCTCATTTGTCGAGACCGGACTCTCTGCAGGCGACATTAACACGATTTTGGTAACAGTTAGGGACTGGACCTCTGCACGTCCCTTGGGGCAGAGAGTTTAGTGTCCCGTTTATTTAACAGCTTTGAGTCTGACTTCTCTCTGCACTAGGACTAGGATATATACTGTACGTGTGTGTGTTTGTGTAGATGTGATCTCATGCTGCCTCATTTTACAATCCTGTGCATTGTGTAGATACTGTCTCTGTCGGTAGAATTTAGATGACAAGTCTGCATTGGTTGCAAGCTTTGAAACAATGTCACCACGGCAGCTTGCACAGTGGGTGCAAGGACCTTCACGCTGTTCTTTTGAAATTACACAGATGTTTTCCCTGTCAAAAAAGATTATGATGCATCGCATGAAAGCTTATTAACTAACCAGTGCTGCCCAGGCTATTTTAATCTTCCCTACTTCCCAATTTAAGACTGAAGCATAAATAGAGAATTAAAGTTATTGAGTGAAAGTTATTAGAGTTCTTCATGTATCAGCGCGTACAGCTGAGTGTTGTAGAGCCGGCACTGATAAGGGACAGTAGCGTCTGGCTATGTTTACACTGACGGTCATTTGTTAAACCCACACAAGACTGTGTACCTGACAGAGCCTCCTTCTTTCACTGGTGATAGTGGGTGACAGGATTGAATAATAAATGTTCATTCTTCAGGCACCTATCAATGTGGACATAACAATCTTGTTTTATGTTGCTAAAGACCACACCAATGGCTCTGAATCACTTAAAGCCCTTTATCTACCTTTTTTTTTCAATGCAGAAGTAGGCTCTTTTTAAATTGACAAATACCGGCACCTCCACTTACGGGAAAAATAAGGTGGATATTGGTCAAATTTTTAAAGCACAGCCAGTTTACTTCACTCTATATTGCTTCATTGCTTTGCTGTACATGTTCCTCAGAGATATAATGATGAGAGCAAGCCATGATTCAGGAGAAGAACTGGCACAGAAATGGCACATCCGACATGGACTTGGTTTACACATATCTGTGAAGTCTACAGAATGGCAGGGTGTTCTATTTTGCTCAATCAATCTATGCAGGTGAGAATTTGGTAGTGGAGGGGGAAAAAAGAGTATTTACTTAAAAAACAAGGTCATCGCTGAATTATGCAAGATAGACCTCAACTAGCTTGTGCAAGATAAAGTTCTGATAGAGTTTGTGGACTTAGAGGATGTTTTGTTTTGTTTCGTTTTCCAAACCATTGGGGTTGACAAGAAATCAGCACTGAAGTGATAAGTGTGGTCGAGGGAGTGTTTTGTTTGAATTAGGTTGTGTTGTACCAGGAAAAAAGCTATTTCAGTTGACCACCGTAGCCGAAGTGAGTTAATTAAATCTGATGGTGCGAGGGAATTGGATCAAAATGTTAAATCAGGTTTCTTTTCTTCAGAATCTCTGACTTGTGTAAAACTGTAAATATGTTAATTGGTTCCGCAAATTCCACGAGTTATTCTTTCCCAGGTTACCTAGTGTGTTTTTATCTCTTTTCCCCCTCATTTTTAGCTCTTTACTGACACTATTGTAAACAAGTACACATACTTTTAAAATTATTATTGTACAGTAATGGGTAAAATTTACATCACTGTGGGACAGTCATTTTTGAAAAATGAATGAATGAATGAATAAATAAATAAATAAATAAATAAAAATTAATAACAACAACAACAAAACTAATAATAATAAACATCATATGAAAGATTATTTGTTAAAAAAATCATACAAATAATAATTTTCACAGAATAGCTATATATTAAATAGCTATATATTATTATATTATGATGTATTTTCATATTTATGAATTTAAAGTCTAGGTTAGAGACAAGGGTAAACCCATAAAATCTATAAAAGGCATTTGAAATGTAGCAAAAATAATTGATGACTGCTTGGTGAAAAGTTTCGAAGACAGATTGAACATGACCTTTAGATATTAAAAAGAATTCTAGTTTTTAGACAAGGGCCTTTAAGCCAATAGCATGCATATGTGTGAATGCCCTCTTCAATTAAGAGCTTACCTCCAACCATAATGGAATTTTAATAGAAATATCAAGTGAGGTAGTCTGATTCACAGCTCAATTAATAGTATAGGAAGGCTGCCATGCATCACATTCAGCCCCAGTGTCCACCAGCACAGCTGCTGATCATGTGACCACAGTGATGGGAAGCACACACAGTCTATTTGTTTGTTTGCTGTGAATTCCAATTTCCTGCATGAAATCACACCCAGGTTGCCCTTTAGTACCACAGCAGCTAATCGATCACATGAAGTGCAGACAAGAGCCTACCATTAGAACACATTTCACTTACGCAGACACACACACATGCTCACACCGGTACGCTTGCCTATGACCACTCCAACATTCACATTTTGTGGTCCTGATGCAAGCCAGACACACTGAAGGCTCATTACGTTAATTACCCAGCATGCCTCATTAATCCACTGTGCCAGTTTCAGACTTTCTGCATCTAAGGGATTTCCTATAAAATACGAATGCACAACAGAGATGCAGACAGATGCTGGTCATGGTTACTGGAATATACATAAGGTGGTACAGTCTTACACATTTAGTCATCCAGCATCTTTTTATCAAAAGTCCTTCTCATTCTAAATTAATTAATGCTTGGCAGCTCTAACTTTTGCACCTGTTTATGCAACATAGATTTAAAATGTTAATTTCCTATTGCTGCCAGATGGATTTAGAAGATTTAGGGGTGGGAAATAGGACCAAAATCTTATATCACAATATAATAAATTTTAATTATCATCACCATTTAACTGCCCAACTAACATAATAAAAAAAAACCTTTAAATCTTACTGAAGATTAGCAAACAGTAAGTGATAAAATAACAACAAAGGAACTAATTAAACGAATTAGCAATAGGACAAATAAAAACAGTATAAAAAATCTTCATAATCTTCTCTGCATAATCTTCACTGTATAAATATGCATTTATGCTTCTTTTAAGTTACACAAGTGATTCAGTCAAGAGCAATTTGTGATTTTTTTTTTGTCTTTGATTGTTTAATTAACACTGACACAGACAGTAGCAGGTATATTAGGCTGCTGTCACTTTAAGACCTAATGCACAGATCCAATATACTGACACGCATTTGATTTTCACCCAGCTGTTTGCATTCACATAAGACATAACCAACTGTGTTTGACACATACGTGTGTGGTTCAAGTGCAATATAAGCCACCAAAAAGAAGTTGGTTCAAAAATTAGACAATGTGTATATACCAAATTACAGTCTCTTTTGTAGCTCATTGTGCTTGAATGGCTTAAAATCACTTGATTTAAAACCACAAAGCTTAAAAACAAACTTGTGATGTGCAGCACTACAACATCATGTGAGCTTAAATAAGATAGCGACGATAATCCAAAATCTCTACCATTTGACATATTCCTACCAGTTTATCATGTCTAATGGAATATTGCCCACCCCTGGAATATAGCACAGAAGTCTTATTGACTATATATTTCCCCGACTAGTCCACAAAATTGTCATGAATATGATGAATTCAGTCTGGGGAGTAGAAACCACTATAACTGGGAACATTTCCCACTCACTTTTTGGGAGATCATTCAGGGCATATTTTAAGAATTTATTTTTGCTTGACTGCATTGCAAGGAGGAAAAATGTAACTGGTTGAATTAAATGACAATTTTAAGACAAAGTTGAAGCCTCTGCCATGTGCTGTGCACTCATGAGATGCTGTTTTTGAGTGTTCATATACAAGCCAAAATTCTTGTAACCCCCCCCCGAAAATAACCAAGTGTCACCCAGAGGCTGACAGGAACTATAAGCGAATAGTACATATTTGATAGAGGCAGCACCCTGATAATTTTAGCTACACTCTTCGTTCACACACTGCTGGATTTGACAGAAACAGCAAAGACCGCTGATGCTGCATGGCATTTTGTCATTTACATAAGGTAAACACTGGCCTGCTGACTAGTGGGCAACATTTCTGGATGACTAATCGACTAGTTAAATGTGTAGTCGTGCAAGCTCTAATGGATTGCTTTTATGTTTTACAGATTTTTCTTGTTTTACAGTTAAACATATTTAAATTTGGCTCAACCTTACTTGACTAGGGATATCTTATATTTCAGTTAATATATTGTATCAATTATAAAAATGTTATATATATATATATATATATATATATATATAATAGAAAAAAATCAAATAGTGATGAAAAAAAAAAAAATAATAAAGTAGTTTCTGTCTCCATTACAAGTAGGAGTGCACATAAGTTTTTTAGCCTGGTTCTCATATGAGAACCTGGAGATTTAGTTTGGTTTATATAACAACAAAAAACAATAAAAAATAAATTAATAATAGTGATAATATTATTGCACTTTATTTATTTTTAAATTAATAAACTAAAAGGTAAAGTGTGATAACACTATTTTATTATGATATAAAAAGGGACTATTAAATACAAATGTAATTATTTTATAGTAAACAATTATTTTTATTATTATTATTATTGTTATTTTGATTTAGATTTTCATTATTTTCAAACTCAAAATAAGCAAGCTTCTATTTTGGTACGTTGCTGAAGAGTAAGTATATGCGCTTCTGGGTTTAGCGCATATATGAAATGTCACAGTTTTGCATTGTGTTTTGAAAACGGCAGCGGGTAGCCTAGATTTATTCTTTCAGTTTGAGAAGAAATCTTATACATTACAGTTTGTCTGTCTAAAATGGTAATTGTGCATTATTAGCTATCGACCATGTGGGTACACAAATGCACTTGCAGAACTTATTTACACAGCGCATTTTTAATTTTGGTTGTGCTTGCGGACCTGCGAACCACTTATGTGCACCCCTGATTAAACGAAACCGATCAACCAGTACAATCAAATTACATAGAAAAAACAAACAAACAAACAAACAAAAAAAAATTATAATGAAAGTTATCGACATGAGGGTGAACATTTTCTTTTTTTTTTGTGTATGTGTACTATCACTTTAAACGTGTAAAGTTTGTAAATATGATTAAAATGATTCACAAAATAATTTTTGATACACTTGTTGGAGTGTGTGTAATTTCATCCACCTTTTTCTTGTAGGAAACATCCAGCAGCAGATCACAGAATTGTGCCATGAAGAATTCTGTTTTGTAAGTGTTTTGGCATTCACGGCTGTAGTGATCATCCTGAGCAAACGACCTAACCTCCAGGCTGCTGGGGCGATGACAGAGCAGTTTGTAGGCAAGCCAGTGACAGCTGGATGCGCCCAGCAAGGCAAACACACCTCTGAGCTCGTACGACTTTCTCGGGGCCACAGTGCTGACGGAAACAGCATTGCAGTACTAGCTCAGCTGCTTCACCTGCCATTTCTAACACACAGCGAGACACGACAGGAGAGTTTCACAGTACTGCGGGAGAAAGAAAGTGAGATAGACAGAATATGAATCAAAGCACTGTTTAACGTCAAAATTCATTC
Organism: Carassius carassius; assembly: GCF_963082965.1. Taxonomy (NCBI): domain Eukaryota; kingdom Metazoa; phylum Chordata; class Actinopteri; order Cypriniformes; family Cyprinidae; genus Carassius; species Carassius carassius. Next base: position 16,407,567 of record NC_081785.1, on the reverse strand, counting down.
TTTATATTTTTTATATGTATGTTATTGGCCTCATTTTGAATGATTCATCTGTGCATATGCTTTATTTGTATTTATTTATTTTTAACCCAATAAGTTTTAATTTTGAAATCTCAAAATCCAATCAACAACTGGTGGATAGGACCAATTACCCAGCCAATTTGAACTAATTATCGTCACTTCAAGTTTTACAGCATTAGTGAAGAGTTCATGCATTATTTATAACTTAACTCAAAAATAATAATATTTTCTAAAGTGATACAACAAAGTGCATATATATAATATATAAATATGCATATATATATATATATATATATATATATAGCATCATGGTCAGGAAAGGTTTCCATGGAGAGGCAGGGTTATTTTTGTTAATTAAGGCTTTTGCTCTCATGAAGAATAAGACATGTCCATGCTTTCTTGCAACCTCGCTGTAATTGGATATCAGTTGTCTAATTGGTCAATGCTTAGGCTTCACTCTCACTAATTACAAATACTAATAGGCTCTCCAGAATTGCCCCATCCTCTTTTTGCATGCCACTGACAAACCACACACTGAACAAAAAAATTTGTTGGCGTCATCTCACCGCAAAGGCTCTTCTTAACCACGGCTGTCTCTTTCAGGCTCATGATGGATTCTGTTTTCCACAAGAAATGGCAGAGAAATACATTCTGGTGCAAGAAACGGTTTAGACAAAAAAAAGTTGTTGGTTTTATTTGATTCCAGCAAAGAAACTGCCCTGGGTGGTTTTTAGGTTGTTACTTTTCAGAAGAGCCTTTATAATATTTTAGCTCCTACATATGGCTTAGGTCACTCTTTCAATATAAGTCTATAGGATTTTGGGCTTATTTATGGTGAGAGCTGTACAAAAAGTTATAGTCTCCTTGAGAAGTCTCTTTAACAAGCTCCACAATTTGAGTTATCATAGTTTAATACTTGAGGGTAAGCATTTATTCAAATCCCTAACCTTAAGAATGTCAGATAGAAACAGTGACGTTGCCTTAGCAAATACCACTAAAAAGTGATGCAACTGAATTTTGATATACACATATACCCTTAGATATGAATATAAAAACTGCAATTTCAGTCTGAGCTGAGCTGAAGCCTTTCAGGGGAAAATACAGCAGTAAGTTCTCAAATATTCCTTCCGGTCTGTAAGTATCCATTTCTTGCTGCATCTCTCCAAGGGCAGGCTCATGATTTCAGCACTTAAATCATCTCAGTCACAGACTTCTCCAGGAGTTTGGGGAATATGACTGAGATGATGCCACCACAATTAATAAGCCACACAGGTTCCAGCTCAGCCTACGGGAAGAAGAAAAAAGCTGATAATAACAGCCCCTCTGTTCTCTAATAGCCAGCACATTGTGAAGATTTTAGATTGGTGATGCACTTTAAGAGACTTTCTGCTGCACACACACACAAGCTCTATCCAGAGGGAAGACTATAGATGCTGGCCACATCTGCATCCAGTGGCTCCATATTATGAGGTGTTGCCATGGTAACTTATGATCCTTTTCCTCAGATGCATTTATGAGAGGGATCCCAAACCACATGTGTTTGTGCTAACTCCCTCCGAAAAAAAAACCTGAGACAAGTAAAACAAACCACATTACACCTAAAAAAAACCCCTTCATGAATGAATGAGAGGTGTAAACCAGGGAAAGCAAAATGCCATCATCTCAAACTCCTCACATGCAATCCATCACTTCTCCGAAAAGCCAGGGAACCTTTTCCTCCCTAATGAAAATGTCAAAAAGGCTGTGTGTATGGAATACTAGCTTACTATTTCTCAGTAATGCACTGAATGCACTATAAACTGCCTTTTTTAAAATAGTACCAACAGACATTGTTCCATGCTAAACATTTCACACAGACATTCACGTCACAAATAAACAATATTAAAATAATATTTAGAAATAGTATCTAACTAAGTTATATATATATATATATATATATATATATATATATATATATATATATAACTTAGTAATTATGTGTAAAAATCAAGCATCAATGCTGTATTCAATCAATTGCTGGTATGCTGTTCAGTATGTTTATAGTTTGGCATGTGGAAAACTCAATTGGAATGCATTCAGAGCCACGCTGTTTTTCTATTGTAGCCATATTGTACAGCTTCTGTGCCAGGGAGCCATTGTCTCCTGCCAGGTCATTAGCACATTTAATTAACAGAGAGCGAAGTGGAGAAAAAGAGCTGGAACTGTGGACAAAGATAATTGCTTAACATATATTTGCTTTATTCCATATGCTGCACATGGTAATAAGATTAAAAGGGGCTGAGTTCCAAAAATATGCCTCAATTTAATGAGCCTATAGCTAGCATAGCAACGGATTGAATGCTCAGAGTATCTCTTCGTTTTCCTCATTTAATCAACTTTAGCAGGGGTGTAGCGATCCTTATTACTTACATAAATTTCCACACTTAGCTTCACTGAAAATCCTCACATTTTGCGTTTCTGTTGGCACAAAGAAAAAAAAAACATCAATAGCAGGACACAAACAGTATGTGGGTTTTTAAAGATGCCAAGTCAGGTTAAAAGTAGTTTTAAAGTCAAAGACCTTTTAAAATGTTTCAAGACATCTGCATTTTTTTTAAAAAATGACTACATCTAGCTGTTTTTGTACCAAAGAACAGTGGTATGAACAAGCCTCATTATGGCTAGCACATAGTTACATGTTTTTCAGCAAATCATTAAGGACTACTTGGTGATTGTTACATAAACAAATTAATATTCATTAGCCTGGCAGATTAGGTTTATGATGTGTTACCCCCCCCCCCCCACCACAAAAAAACACACATAATTCCCCTGAATTTTAGCATTCCATCTGAGAACCTACCATTCACATTTTCTCCTCATTTCTATTGGTTAGATCTAAGACCATTTAAGTTGCTTTGTTCTTTTTGATTAAAGGGATAGCTCAGCCAGAAATTAACATTCTGCCATCATTTATTCACCCTCATGTCATTCCAAACCTGTATGACTTACTTTATTCTTGGGACACCAAAGGAAAAATACTAGTGAAAAATATGGTGGTCTTCTCCATGCAATTATAATGAATTATAATGATTGACTTTTAAGCTTCAGAAAGAACACAAAAGCACCACAAGGGACCATTCACACAGAATATGTTTGCATTTAAGAAATATTACATGCAGGGCAATGTAATGAAAAAATGCAAAGTCTTGAGGCATTTTTTTAAGAGATTAACTTGTGTTAACTTGACAGCCATATTTTTAGATTGCTATGTCATGTGCATGACTGCAAAAGACTCGAAAGCAGCAGTCAAAGATGTTCATCTTGTGCATTCTTACATAGAAAAACAATGAAAAAGCAAAGTGGTTGAAGGCACAAATTTGTTTTGTGTTGAACTAGAATCAGGTCGATTCATGATCAAATCATTCAAATTATTTTTTTAACTGAATCAAATGATTCATTAAGAAAAAAAAACTGGGGGCATGTAATCTAGATTGATGGTCAAAGAGATGCACAGCATGACCATCACATTTAAACCCATGATAGTAATCATGATCACAAGCTCTTTGGATTGTCTTCCCCCCACCTAGAAGAAAAGAACAAGACTGAAATTTCTTTAAGGGGACCTTTTTACCTCTGGTCTCCACAGAGTGTCCTTATGTCAAAGAATGGCACAGAAACAGAACTCAAAAAGACTTATAAACGAATATCAGTCCATTGCTTAACTCCATATCACATGTGTAACCCACACATTTGACTATCATGTTTCTAAGCAATTATTGTGTATGTCTTTTTAATAACTATTGAATAGCTTAAGGATTCATATTCATGTTTCGTATGTTTGAATATTCTTGCTTGAAACGTTTTTTGACAATCAATTAATGTATCACATTATTGTTATAGGAATCATGTCCAAAATTATACCCTGCAAGAGCAGGAAAATTGATTGATAAGATAACATTTGATTTATGAATGGGTGGAGAAATATACAATGCCCCGAGCAAAGATAATATCTAATTGGTTAAGACACCATTTGGGAGGTGTCCCACAGCCCAGTTTAAATACTCAGGACACCTTCAAATGTTGCTTATTGTAATTCTGAGTCTCCGAGTCTGACCTTGAGCGCCCGCCTTGATGTTATATGGCTCATTCAATGAATCGCTGTCCGTCTCAGTGATCAGCTGAGAGAATCAGTGATTCTGTCCAAATTCCCTTTAAAATCTTAAATGATTCCCTTTGAGCTAAATTGACCTGTTTCCCTTACACTTTTTTTATTTTATTTTATGGAGCTTAACAGCCCCAGCACTCATTCACCTACACTGTATTGAAAGCAGCAAGCATATTCTTCAAAAATAAATGTTGTCAGAATCCCTTTAAGACCAATTTTTTTTTACCCAAAATGATCATCAATGGGACATATTTTTCTTGGGCTAATGATTGTGGCCCCTGCAATCTGCTTACAGACGAAAGATATACGTTCACATTAATTTATACTACACACATCTGTCAACTCAAGAAGCTTGGTTACAATCAAAGAGGGATGGAGCTTGCAGAGATGCTGAGTGTTAAAAGCAGAAACGAGACGACTGCAGCTGTGTGATAACTGAAGTGTGAGCTGGACAAACCTGCCGAGGAGGCATTAGCTGCCTCTGTGCTCGGCATCTGCAAGATTGGATCCTTTCCTCATTACAGCCAGGACTGACAGGTCCTCAAAGATAGCATACCTCAGCATTTCTGTCCAATTAGATCAGCCTTCTTCTAATATGACCCATTCCCCATTACATCCATCAGATGTTCCCATTTATCAATTAGCTCTCTTTAGGGGCACGTCTTTGACTATGACTGCAGGGGTAATCAGCCTGACTAATTCTCAGCAACTGAGACTTTCCAGATTGGACAGATAGTATTTTGCAGCGTGTGCATATCACTTTAGAAACATCTGTCTGGTCTGCCTGGGACTTGCTGCCGCTCTTTTCCTCTCACACTGAATTTCTGCATTTCTCCATCTTTGCTTTAACCTCCCCATCTCAAATTACATCTGTGTGTTTCAGGCAAAGGCCGTGAGAGCGTAAGGAGTGACAGCACAAAGGGAATCACTCTCACTGCTTCTGCAAGCCAGGCGCCCTGGCACTGAATCCCAAACCTCACATTTCGTGCCTACAGCGGAGAACACACACAGCTGAATAACAACGAGGATCAGTGATGGAGTGATGACCCAAAGCCAGCAGTGGAGACAAACAAGCTAAATCTCAGCAGATGCTCAAACTCCCACCATCCTCCTCCTGCATGCTGCCAAATAACTGAGCAGTATTTCCCTTCAAACTACATTTATATGTACATTTTGACACAGTGTACAGTAATGACTTGACCTGCACATGCTACGAGGGTCACGATAGTGTGATGCAGCCATAGTGGAGGTGACTCTGTGCAGTCGTCCATGAAGAAATGAAAGGTCAGCACTTTTGCAGGTATATAAATCCATCATGCTCTCCCCTTCCTCAGGGCTGGGGAAGCTCTTCCAGAAAGAGGTGTTCTCTGGGGCAGATGGCATCTCAGTAGTACCGAAGTCCCATTTATCACCCGGAGCCCTCATCCCTTCCCCCTAGTAGTCAAGAAGAGGACAAAGGGAAGGATTGTAATGTTTTTTTATTATGTGCACTGTGTTTGTATGAGGTATCCTAGTGTGTCTTTGTGTGTGACAGCATTTGTCTGTTCACAGACTGAGACATTAGCACCTCTGTGATGGTGGATTTTGTCTTTACCAGTCTCGACTTTTACACCACCTACTCATTCGCACCTACGCACAGAAGCGATGCAGAACCATTACTCTGATTGCATTGTGGAATGCTGATATTTCTGCATTATTTTTTATTTCTGCATTACCTATATCTGTTGTTTCAAAAGCAAATAACTCAACTGACCAGCACTTTTTGAGCACTTTAAAGGGATTGTGGATAATGTAACATAAAATGTAGTTATTTAACCATAATGTCAAAGTTGCTCTTTTGCATAAAAGTTGCTGAGGTTGTCAAAAAAACAAACAAAAGATAAATAAAATAATACAATAATAATAATAGTTACAAACAAACACAAAAGTAACATAAAAGGGATGGTTATTCCATCCAAAAATTTACATTCTCTCATCATTCATGCTGTCCCAGATGTGTATGAATTACATTAGACTTGTAGACGTGCATTTGACAGTTACCTGGAAACAATGTTTTATAAGTAATGTTCTTATGTAAACACATTGTTTTGTTTCAGAAGAAAATGATACATCAACTGTGGTCGTGTGGATTACCTTTGTGTTCATTTATGTGGTCTTTGTCAACTTTTGGGTTATTATCCACTTGCATTATATGGATTCAAAGAGATGTTTTCTTTTTCTACAAATCTCAATTTGTGTTCAACAGATTACAACAGGTGTGTTCAATATTACTTTCATTCATTACACTCAGACTGATATATTTCAAATGTTTATTTCTTTTCATTTTGATGATTATAACTGACAACTAAGGAAAATCACAAATTCAGTATCTCAGAAAATTAGAATGTTGTGAAAAGGTTCAATAATGAAGACACCTGGTGCCACCAATGAATGAATATAATATACAAGTTTCACCTTTTTAATGGAATTCGTGAAATAAATAAACTTTTTGATGATATTCTTATTATATGACCAGCACCCGCACTATAAAAAAGAAAAAGTTAATTCAACTCAAATTTTCAAGGAAATCGACTGCACAGAATTTTTGAGTTGAAGATGTCAACCTAATTTTTTAAGTTTTGAAGAACTACAATTATTAAGTTGCGTCAGTTTATTTATTTATTTTTATTCAAGTTACTGGAACTATCAAGCCTGTAAAAGCTTACTATTTTGAGTTCAGATTACCAGATATTTTACTAACAGAAATATTCCTGTCACAGCAGCTGAAACAACAATTACTGTCGTTGAGGTAATTAATTTTTTTCTGGAAACAACATTTTTTTTTTAAAGTCACCACATTAGAAAAACTTATGTTTGTTTTCAAATGACAAAGGTGAAAGGCTACGATAATCCAATAAGCAGACAACACTGTCTTTGTTTGTAAAACAACTTAGAAAACTATTATATCCAGAAATTAGACATAACCAGTTCAACATACTCTAGGCCTCAATACCAGACACACAAACCTCAAGAAAGGTGACAACCAACACATGTTAAAAAGATGAGCTCGTTACATCACAGTACAACAAATAACTAACAATAATGATAAAACAATAGTAAAAATGTTGAAATTAAGTCAACAAACAGCAAAACAATAATGCTATAACAGTAACTCCATAATTTATTCACGCTGCAATGCATCCTGGGAACTCACAAAGCCTTAATATTTCAACAATATGAAATTCTTTGTTCAGACAATTGTGTTTGACTAGTTGGGGCAACATTTTTGTTAATTTTGTTGGTCTGACAAGGATTTTTGTGTATAGTTTCAAGAAAATAGCATTTTTTTTGGTATTTGAGACTCAAAAGGTTTCATAAACTGGAAAATGAGAAGTTTCATTTTTTACAGTGCTGTTGAGACCTTACAAATAATGCAATATTGCCAAGATGACTGATAAACAGTTGTATAGTGCCTAAGTATTAATTCAGAAATGTGTAAATCCTCAGCTGAAAAAGCCAAATTATCTGAACTTTCTGAATTATGTGAACTAGAATTAGAAGGAATGTTTCTCTTCGACAAAGATGTCAGGGAAAGTTACCGCTGGCATCGTGACAAGATGGCGGACGCAAATTTTGAAACTTTCGAAAGGGAGCTCCTGGGAAAATCCTTGGAAACCCCATCGCAGCCGGTTGCCATGACAAATTTCAAATGAGCATGCGCTGATAAGTTGACCTCACTCTAACTGGGTGTCAACTACAACTTCAAAATAAAATCAACTCAATTTATAAAATAAGATGAACTTTTCCTCAGAAACGTCTGAAAGTGAGTTCAAGTGGCGTAAACAGATAGTTCAAGTTCCAACTAGCAATTTTATTGTCAGTGAATGCAAAAATCTTAGTAAGGTGAACAATTTTGAGTTGTCATTTTTACAGTGTGTACTTTATGGTGCTATATTGACCTTATTTGGTGCTTGAGAGGCCTAGTTGCAATCAATCATTGTTGTATATATTCTTTTTGTGTCCCATGAAAGAAATTAATATGGAATTGCATAAGGGTGAGTAAATAATGACATTTTATTTTTGAGCAAACTACCCTTTTTGCAAATTGCCTTTGAAGATAAACTTTGATATTTGTTATAATGAATGATTTATCAAGAGTTTGATATATAATTCCATGACACCCTCTATATACATTGCTAGTACTGCATAAATTATTTAAGACACATTTTAAATGTTAACTCTGAAATGTATTTAAAAAAATCAAGACTGGTTTTTTTAAGCATTCAGATGACTCACATCAAAAACCTCCCAATTTCCTCAACCTCTAAGTTTCTCTGAAGTTTAACTTAAAGGATATCCTTTCCAAAAAAAGTACTGCCTCAGCCTTGTGTTTACAGCACGAGCTGATGAATATCACAGATCACGATGATAGCTGCTGTCAATAAAATCTGCATCAGTCTTGTAATATCAACAGTGCATCTTAATTTTTCTGAGACTGTCCTTATCAGAGGACTACAGTCACAGTCAGGGAAGAAATCCGCAAGAATGTTGCAATTAATTAAATTAAAATGATTAATCATTTGTGCAGTTTTTCAGTTTCGAAGTATTCTGTCATATCCTAGTTTAATATGTAAAAACAAGTAAGCAGTTTCCAAATAGTTTTCCCTGAAAGTTCAAACACTATGCTGCTGGCTATCAAAACATTGCAAGTTTGTTTGAGTTCACTGGCTCAACCAATGGTGTGAGTTGGGGGTGGGGCTATATGTGTTTCTTTGGCCAATACCAGACAGGATGACTGTCCAGTAAACCTGTTTGAAATTCATCATTTGTTTAAATCAAAATAGGCATATTATGTGTCTGTTTAACTTGCTGTCATCTGCTCAACCTGGTCTCACAGAATTCCGTGAAATGTCCACGGGCCCTTAACTCAAAATCTGTGAAATCATCACGGAATTGCCACAAATTCCGTGACGCGGCCACGGATATATCTCCAACGCAAGTCAATGACACTGACCTTCCGTGGTCCACACACGGATACCCGATTCAATGACGGAGTACAGAACTCGCTCAACGGACGTACTTTCTCATTTGGAAACGCAACATTTGAAGTATTTGTTTCTTTTCCAATGCCATAATGACGTTAACCAGACAGTTATTGTGGTTATTGCATTGTCCTGCCATCATAAAAATTCACTTTGATTCTGTTAGCCTAACTAAAATCTGTGATACGAGCACGGAGTCTGTGCTGAGATCACGGATAACTCTAACGCAAGTCAATGACACTCATCTTCCGTGGTCCACACACGGATGCAGTCTCACGGCAGTTCGTGATTTGGGCACGTAATTTAATCTATTTATTCGTGGCATGGACACGTTTATTTCGTTATTTTCGTGATTGCAGCACGTTTTTTTAAACTAATGCATTTCAATTGGAGGCATCTTTCGTGCATCAGCACGATACTTTCTGATTAATTAATTTTTTTCCCCCACAGGACAACAGAAGAAACTTACTGAAACTTTTTTTTTTTTTAAATCGGAGCTTAACTTACTGTAACAAAACTGAGCAACATACTGTATTGCTGGTGACAAAAACACACATTAAAACTTTTTTGGCTGTAAAATGCGCAATGGTTCTTTTTTTAATTTTTTTTATTGATTTTTATTTTTTTCATAGGCCTAGGTTTTTTTTTAAATTACAGAATTCAATATCAAGTCCTTGACACATAACTGTAACACATTTTCACATTTAGAAACAATATAGTTTAAATAAAAAGAATAAATAAATAAACTATCTTTTTTTTTTTTTTTTTTTACTTTAGACTCTAAAGTTTAAAGTTTTTATTAAGGTTATTGTAAAGGCTGCTTAAAAATGCTATTGCTGATGAGCCGCTGATCGCTGTCAGATTCTGCGATATGAATGTCCGCGTTGGATTGTGGCTAATGGGCTTAGAATGAGCCCCGCTCGGCCTGTGTTCTGGCTTACTGTAATATTTCACCGGTAATAAGACCGAAATAATATAATTAAAATAAAGAAATGAATCAATACAATGATAACATCTAAATAAATGTTGATAGATGTAGCCTTATAGTTTTAAAAATATCAATAAACAGCAAATCAACACAGCTTCGAAATAATAACCGAAAGAGACCTAAATAATAATAATACATAAATAATATACTACAGCGCCGCCACTCCCACCACGCGCATCACGCGCTTTGCGTCAACCCATTCACTCCCAAAGCGTCAAAAACTGAAGGCTGGTCAAGCGCCTCTAGCGTCACTGACATGAGATGTTTATCGCTATGAAATCACGTTCAAGAAGTCTCATTCAGCACACATCGCGATACTTGCCATCAGTTTACAAGAGCCGCAGGTGGGGTGAGTAGTAGTAAATATGCTCTTTTAATGCCTGTTATAAAATGTATTCTGTCTTCTTTATTAATCAGATGAGCGCCTTATGTTTACTCTCTGTATTATATCGGTCATCCGAGGCTGTCTTTGAGTTTCATTGTGTTTAACTAAATGAACACAGCTGCTAACTGGGGTGATTAAACTCTATCTGTCACGTGACGTGCCATAGACCTGGGATCCGTTTTATATTCATTTCAGGTTCAAAGATGGAAGTTGTATTTGTAGTAAAATCATGGTAACCATGACACCTACAATAGTAGGTCAAACCCAGTAAACAAGACATTTACCATGTTTTTTACCACAGTAACTGTAGTTTTACTATGGTTTCGTGATAGCACAATAATCACCAAAATAATTATAGTTGTACCACTGTAATGATAGTGTTTAAATGTGCTTTTATATGACATATTTCACAGTAATCACATTTACTGTACCATGCTTGTAATACCTTTTTAATGTAAATCAAAAAAAAAAAAAACATTTTTCCCATCTTGCAGTTCATTCATATTAGTTTATATCTTAAATATTTTGCTCACAGATCACTATTAACATTCTGTATATAATTCTGTTTTATTTTCTCTCCCCTTGTATTTATTTTTTAGCTGAAAAGATGTAAAGGAAGCAGTCAGTCCAGTCGTGTTTGTGGAGAGGTATTCCTTCAGAAATGGAGAAGACAGAAAGCTGCAGAGGCAGGTTGGTCTGTGACTGTGATAGTTTGTTCCTTTTATCAAACATTCCTGCTGTTATCATTTGCACAGCATTTGTTGTTTCTTAAACTGTTGTACGGTCCAAACACCCACACTTGCCATCTTTGCACATTTCCTTTATTTGGCCCAAGTGAGCATGAAGATCCCAAGTGTGTGTCGATCTTAACATGACAAAGTTCGTTTCAACTTTGCATTTTAAAATAAACTTCTAAATGTTTTTCCAATAGTCCCTATTAAAGATGACAATTTAATTTGTGGTGCTTCTAATTAAGTGATAAAAAAAGTTACAAATGATGTACAAAATAAATATACTTTTCTGTGCACCAAGAAAACGTGCAACACTTTGTTTTACTACTAAATTATTCTCAATATCTAATTATTATTATTAATATTTCACATACATTGGAAAGGTTTGCGTGACCTCCTGTGAGATCTCTGCAAAAAGTCTCACGATTAATTCCAAAACATGATGCATGATGGGATACACTAAGCGTTGTAAAGCGCTCCGGAGCAGTATTGGAGAGGTTTAGTTTGTGTTAAGGATGCTGCGCTTTGGCATTATTAAGACCGGGGACAGTCTTGTGCATGCACTGTCACGTACACACACTCTCAAGGGACCTCAAGTGTGGGTATTTGGAAAGGGGAAAAGTCTTTAAAATGATCCCTAAATACAGTCGCACATCAAAGTCTTAATAATTCAGTAATTCAATTTAACACTTGTATGATATTGTACAAGCCCCTGGACAATCTTATCTGACACTGTCACAATATTGGAAAATCACACAGTCAGAAAGTTTATATTGTTCATTGGCTTCTCATTAAATTACTTCAAATAAGCCCCATCAGTTCATGTTCCCACTATACGTGATCTCCATGATTAGAAATTGCTATTAATGACTTGCTTTTATAAAATGGATGCATTTAACAATTAATTATACAGCATCTTTGCAGAGGATGCTTTCATGGTCTAAAAAAAACACAGTAATGTTGCATGTAAAGAAATAATATTTCCTTCCTTTCTGTCTTCCAGGATTGTTTGCAGATAACACTGTAGTTCTCCATCATGCACAAGGACTCACCTCTAAAACTCTTTATCCCCCCCCCCCCCCCCCCCCCCACAGACAGAAATGGTTCCTGGATCAGTGACTTAAGACTTTGCAGTGGTTTGATTTTTGCAGAAGATGTAACTTTGTTTTAATTAAGCTTATAATGAATACATTGTGACCTTCCAGCAACCCATATACTGTACTGTATACAGAACCAGTGATGATAAAAATAGTTAAAAATAGTATTTATCATATTGATAAAGCATTGTGTTCTCTTTTTCAAGCGTCATACAGTAAACTGTACTTCTGGTGCTTTTATCATAAAAAAAAGCATCAGTTCTCATCGGGAGTTTTAGTAAAGGACATATTCATACACAGCCATCCCCTAGTTCCAGTCATGAAGTGAATGATGTTATTGTTAAAGGTATATTTCTGCATTTTTATGTAGCAGGTGTTTGTTTTCCTGAACACTTTATCTTTCTTCCATTGTTCGGACAATCAGTGTTTATTTGATGATGTGCTGATAGAGTTTTATAGATGATATTGCACACTTGACATGCATGACTTCATGATGTTATTTTGTGATTTTGAAACATTTACATTGTGTTGTATCACTTTTTGGTCAATAGAATTTTTAAAGAGAATGTATCTTTTTCTGGTGTTCTCTGAAAGACATATACCGTATTTATACTGTTTTGTTTTTTAATAAAAGTATTTGCATACTGAAAATTGTTAACGTTTACAACATAACTGCCTTTTTATTCTTCATAATTTTATTCTTCAAAAACGAGCTTGGTGACAGTGCAGTAATATGCGCTCTTTGTCTTTAAATGAGTTTGACATAATAATAATATTGTAATAAATACTGGAAAATTCTTACAAAATTATGTATGTTCATTATGCTTTTTCAGTTTTTATTCCTAGAGATCAATTGGTAAAGCAAGGCAAATCACAGAAACAAATGTGAATAATTTAATAACTTAATAATTTCACTCTTTACTTTTTATTAGTAAATGCACTTGTCTTTGGTCAGGAAAAAAATGTATCTTTTAAATTGAATGAAATGAATCTATTGGTTAGATAAGATACAACTGTGACTGTGCAGTTCTCATCACATGTGTAGTTGTAAATACACATGTGCACATCAATATTGCCTAATTTTTGTCAAGCTGAATAACAATAATTTCTGTATTTGCATTATTGTTGGAAGAAGGTGTAGACGTTAATAAAACACTATCTAATAGGTGGCAAATTTAATTTATTGTTAACCAATCTATCCCTTTAGCCGAAAAACGGAAAACAGCGCTCATGAATGACCATAAATGGTTAAGGAAGTGTGATGACGCTGCTCAGCTATGATGCCATTGGCTGTGAATGTTCCTTGTCACCGCAGGACTGTCTGTGGTTGGACTATCTTTTAACCCATATTAAACAGCGCATCATGTTACAAAAGTATGTTTTGCTGCTATTATCACATTAGTAAATATATTAAGTCAACAATGAAGTGTTTCTATGTTGAGAAAAATCACCTTTTTAGTGAGATCCTAACCCTATCCCTAAGAATAACTTCAATGAACTACAAAAAACAGCGCCTAGTTTTGCCTTTCCATAGATAGAACGACGGAGGCTTATGGGTAATGTAGTTTAAAACGTTTTATTAACGAAATGAAATAAATAATATATTTAATGGTAAACTGGACATATAAATATGTTCACTGTGTAAACATCTATGACATATTTGAGAGGCATGATGAAATTTAGTATTTTAGAGTGAGCAATATTTAAAATGCCTTTATGCCACCTTTCCATTTATTTCTGAAAACTGTGCCCAAAATTATTTTATCAGCATAGCATAAGTAGTAATCCTGCTGATTTTCTCTTTGATATGTTAATTTGACTCTGATTTACAGCCATTTGAAATGTACAGTTTTGGGCTCTTCCAGGAGGTGCTACTGGGCCCCTGGGGGTAGAAGGGCAGTAAATCCTACATATATGTATTCTCCTCATCATGGACAACAAACTGAGCTGAGTCACATTTATATCTGACAGTTTTCACAGTCCACACTTTTCTAATCTTAACATCATGGCTAGTAAAGCTTTTGACAGGACATGGTGAGGCCATCTGATGAAACATGGAAAAACTAATTAGAAAAAATCTGTGTAAAAAATGTCCTCCTCACCCCCTTATCTTGCTCCTCAGGTACTGGACATCAGTAATGTGCATGCTCTTGGTTTTAATGCAGTTCAAGATAAACATTGATCATTCCTGCTACATTCTCAGTTATCCCTCAAGTGTTTGTAACAATAAAGCCCATGGCAACATCTTGTAATGCAAAATAATTAATCTCGTAACTCCCTTTCTTTCACAAAACAATTGGCATTTGTTACTAAATATAAACAATAATAACTTTCTGGTGTATTGATGTCCCAGATGTCATTAATCTGATCAAATATTTTTATGTCTTAAGTAAAAAATAATCCCGATAATTAATAATATGTAGTTTTTCCAAGTCTAAAATAAACACATATGAGCCTACCTAGTAAAATGATGTATTTACCAAGAATCTTCAGAACACAATATTCACCATTTTCATTTTATTGAAGCATAGAATATAAAGATGATAAAAGTAGCATCAAGACAAATAAGATTCAAGGAAAATAATTATTTATCATCAAAAATACATTAACCTCATATATTAATCAGTTCACACAGATGAGTGATGAAATGTCCTTAAAAGTCACACAATCCCATCCAGTCAACTGTGATTCAGATCATGCGATACAGTACATATAAGACATGTGATACTGTTCCAGAAAATAATGATTCCTTATCATCACATCTAAACTGGTTTCATCTCCCCATCGTGATCTTCTTCTCTCGTGTCTGGAAACAGTTTGTGGTTGATATCCAGCACCGATGTGGTGTAGCATGTTCTCAGCCAGAGGATCTCTCAGTCCTAAGATCCCAGACCTGGTCAAAGTGTAACAAACAATCCAGATGAAGTTGTTTAATGGACAGAGAGCTCAGCTTATGTTCTGTGTGATTTTAGCAGGGTGAGCAACTATGACCCTTGTAGTACTGTACACTTACCATTCTTCAAGCTGTTTTAAGACCTTTTGAGAAGCCTTTTCTCTGAAGACAATTTACCACATCCTCTTCTTTCACTCCTTTCAAGAGCATCACTTGATCAAAACCCCTCATTTGGCTGATGAGATCATCTGTGCAAAGTGAAATTGTTAAAGTATTGCAATAAACAATTTAATTCTGCAAGAATTAAGAAAAAATTACAGAGGCAAAGGTCTTGCTCATGAGACTCCATTAGCATGTGTAGTTCTCAGAGACTCTAGAATCGATCTAATGTTGCAGTAAATGTGTTTTCTTCCTCTAGAATCTCTCTCCAAAGTTCCTGACTTCTCTCACAAATGTGTTTTAGTCTGTGGAGTGTAAGGCCTTGCTTCAAACCAATCAAATATCAATCCACAATTTATAACACAACGTTTACAATACAATGAGATAATGTCAATTGGTGTTTATATCAATTAAACCACTTTTATGGCACTTGTATGCTTTTAAGAAAAACAGGTAGTGTTTTTTAAAAACTTAAGATTAAAAATGTTTCAGTCACACTTTGCTAACATGCTATAATTATAATAGCTGTATCAAATAAAATAACATAACAATAAAAACATTGGAAAGAATAATCACGGCTGACATGACCAGTCCTGTGAGAGATCATCATAAAGTGCTGTAACACATAACACAGCATTGCTTCAACACACACATACCAGTGGACTTCTGTTTGTTTGAGCACAAGATGGCCGTCTTCATTCCTCATCCTGAGCAAATCATTTCCTTGGTCTTCCTTCTCTTCTGTGAAACAAGATAATCTCTACTTACTCTGTGTGTAATTAATATTGCTCATTAAACATATAATTAAGTTAATTTAAAGTAAGATTCAGACCAGAGCATTTGATGAGTAAATGTTAATTCAAAAATATTTAAAAAAAAAAAGGTACCTGGGAAGAGCTGATCATGGCAAGATTCACTGAGACTCAGTAATAGCTCTTTTAGTTTTTAGGAAGGTGTGTGAGGGTTGGCTCACCAAAAACTTCTGAAAAAGAAGAGCAGCATTATCTGCAAACAATCCTGTAAGACAGAAATATTATTTCATTACATGCAACTTATTCATTACTTATACATTATTTTTTAGACCATGAAAGCATCCTCTGCAAAGATGCTGTATAATTAATTGCTGTATAAGTCATTAATAGCAAGCTATATTCATATGAGTTGGTTTAAAAATTAATACATGCTAATAGGGCTGTTATCAGTAGTGTAATTGATCTGGTTCTGACAAATTAATCAAAGATTTAATATATATCACTTGACACATTAAACTAGCATTTCTACTCGTGGAGATCACGTATAGTGGGAACATGAACTGATGGGGCTTATTTGAAGTAATTTAATGAGAAGCCAATGAACAATATAAACTTTCTGACTGTGTGATTTTCCAATATTGTGACAGTGTCAGATGAGATTGTCCAGGGGCTTGTACAATATCATACAAGTGTTAAATTGAATTAGTGAATTATTAAGACTTTGATGTGCGACTGTATTTAGGGATCATTTTAAAGACTTTTCCCCTTTCCAAATACCCACACTTGAGGTCCCTTGAGAGTGTGTGTATGTGACAGTGCATGCACAAGACTGTCCCCGGTCTTAATAATGCCAAAGCACAGCATCCTTAACACAAACTAAACCTCTCCAATACTGCTCCGGAGCGCTTTACAACGCTTAGTGTATCCCATCATGCATCATGTTTTGAAATTAATCGTGAGACTTTTTGCAGAGATCTCACAGGAGGTCACGCAAACCTTTCCAATGTATGTGAAATATTAATAATAATAATTAGATATTGAGAATAATTTCTTGGTGCACAGAAAAGTATATTTATTTTGTACATCATTTGTAACTTCTTTTTATCACTTAATTAGAAGCACCACAAATTAAATTGTCATCTTTAATAGGGACTATTGGAAAAACATTTAGAAGTTTATTTTAAAATGCAAAGTTGAAACGAACTTTGTCATGTTAAGATCGACACACACTTGGGATCTTCATGCTCACTTGGGCCAAATAAAGAAAATGTGCAAAGATGGCAAGTGTGGGTATTTGGACCGTACAACAGTTTAAGAAACAACAAATGCTGTGCAAATGATAACAGCAGGAATGTTTGATAAAAGGAACAAACTATCACAGTCACAGACCAACCTGCCTCTGCAGCTTTCTGTCTTCTCCATTTCTGAAGGAATACCTCTCCACAAACACGACTGGGCTGACTGCTTCCTTTACATCTTTTCAGCTAAAAAATAAATACAAGGGGAGAGAAAATAAAACAGAATTATATACAGAATGTTAATAGTGATCTGTGAGCAAAATATTTAAGATATAAACTAATATGAATGAACTGCAAGATGGGAAAATTTTTTTTTATTTTTTATTTACATTAGAAAGGTATTACAAGCATGGTACAGTAAATGTGATTACTGTGAAATATGTCATATAAAAGCACATTTAAACACTATCATTACAGTGGTACAACTATAGTTATTTTGGTGATTATTGTGCTATCACGAAACCATAGTAAAACTACAGTTACTGTGGTAAAAAACATGGTAAATGTCTTGTTTACTGGGTTTGACCTACTATTGTAGGTGTCATGGTTACCATGATTTTACTACAAATACAACTTCCATCTTTGAACCTGAAATGAATATAAAACGGATCCCAGGTCTATGGCACGTCACGTGACAGAGTTTAATCACCCCAGTTAGCAGCTGTGTTCATTTAGTTAAACACAATGAAACTCAAAGACAGCCTCGGATGACCGATATAATACAGAGAGTAAACATAAGGCGCTCATCTGATTAATAAAGAAGACAGAATACATTTTATAACAGGCATTAAAAGAGCATATTTACTACTACTCACCCCACCTGCGGCTCTTGTAAACTGATGGCAAGTATCGCGATGTGTGCTGAATGAGACTTCTTGAACGTGATTTCATAGCGATAAACATCTCATGTCAGTGACGCTAGAGGCGCTTGACCAGCCTTCAGTTTTTGACGCTTTGGGAGTGAATGGGTTGACGCAAAGCGCGTGATCGCGTGGTGGAAGTGGCGGTGCTGTAAATTAATTATGTATTATTATTATTTAGGTCTTTTTCGGTTATTATTTCGAAGCTGTGTTGATTTGCTGTTTATTGATATTTTTAAAACTATAAGGCTACATCTATCAACATTTATTTAGATGTTATCATTGTATTCATTCATTTCTTTATTTTAATTATATTATTTCGGTCTTATTACCGGTGAAATATTACAGTAAGCCAGAACACAGGCCGAGCGGGGCTCATTCTAAGCCCATTAGCCACAATCCAACGCGGACATTCATATCGCAGAATCTGACAGCGATCAGCGGCTCATCAGCAACAGCATTTTTAAGCAGCCTTTACAATAACCTTAATAAAAACTTTTAACTTTAGAGTCTAAAGTAAAAAAAAAAAATAAAAAAAAAAGATCTCTGCTAGATTATTTATTTATTTATTTATTTTTTCTTTTTATTTAAACTATATTGTTTCTAAATGTGAAAATGTGTTACAGTTATGTGTCAAGGACTTGATATTGATATCTGTAATTAAAAAAAAATCTAGGCCTATGAAAAAAATAAAAATCAATAAAAAAAGTAAAAAAAGAACCATTGTGCATTTTACAGCAAAAAAAGTTTTAATGTGTGTTTTTGTCACCAGCAATACAGTATGTTGCTCAGTTTTGTTACAGTAAGTTAAGCTCCGATTTAAAAAAAAAAAAAGTTTCAGTAAGTTTCTTCTGTTGTCCTGTGGGGGAAAAAAATTAATTAATCAGAAAGTATCGTGCTGATGCACGAAAGATGCCTCCAATTGAAATGCATTAGTTTAAAAAAAACGTGCTGCAATCACGAAAATAACGAAATAAACGTGTCCATGCCACGAATAAATAGATTAAATTACGTGCCCAAATCACGAACTGCCGTGAGACTGCATCCGTTTGTGGGCCACGGAAGATGAGTGTCATTGACTTGCGTTAGAGTTATCCGTGATCTCAGCACAGACTCCGTGCTCGTATCACAGATTTTAGTTAGGCTAACAGAATCAAAGTGAATTTTTATGATGGCAGGACAATGCAATAACTACAATAACTGTCTGGTTAACGTCATTATGGCATTGGAAAAGAAACAAATACTTCAAATGTTGCGTTTCCAAATGAGAAAGCACGTCCGTTGAGCGAGTTCTGTACTCCGTCATTGAAACGGGTATCCGTGTGTGGACCACGGAAGGTCAGTGTCATTGACTTGCGTTGGAGATATATCCGTGGCCACGTCACGGAATTTGGGGCAATTCCGTGATGATTTCACGGATTTTGAGTTAAGGGCCCGTGGACATTTCACGGAATTCTGTGAGACCAGGTTGCATCTGCTCTTTTAAAAACAATGGTGGTAATATATTACTTCACTCTCAATCCTTTTTTTAGGTGACTCCAGCACTGGACAGTATCTGCAGCCTCTTTTCTAACAGCCTTGATCCTTATATCCATCCAGCTATGGCACAACATCAGGGGGGTATTCCAGAAAGCAGGTTATGTGACATACCCGGGTATGTTTAAGAGTAAGTAAATGGATAACCTGAACTTTCGGATCCAAAAACGGAGGTAACTTTCAGGTTATGTTAGTTGTCATAGCAACTCACTCTCTGAACATAACCTGCTCCAGAGAAGGTTATGTTCCAGGATTAGTTCACTTCAGCGAGCCTTCAGTGGGCGTGACAGATACCGCACAACATTATATAATATTAGAATATGTAATATAGCCTATTATATATATATATATATATATATATATGTTAATTAGGAAGCGCTAATATAAGTAATAAATAAGGTAATATATTATTCTAATATGATTATTTATTCTATTGGCATATATAAGAGTTATCTGTAAATTATGTATTAAGAGGTATGTATAAATTATAAAACACTATGACAAGGTAATGTTTAACTTATATATATTTATATATTTTATTTATTATATGTTATATCTCACTGCATGGAGTGGCATTTTTCTATAATGTATAAATTCTAAATCAAAATACATATCTGATATGACTTAATGTATAATTAGCATAAAACAAGCAATATAATTCACATTCTCAAGTATTAAAGATTAAATGGAAAAAAATAAAAATGATTGCACAGCCATCAATTAGGTGGCGATATGCTCTAAGCATGTAAACAACTAATTAACAAAAGAAGAAGAAAGAAACAGCATGGCGCGCTTTTTCTTAGCGTCCGTTTCTATAGTGACTCGTCAAATCGTCGCTCTGTTGAGAATGTCTTGAGTCTTAACCAGGAACATACTCTGAGTTGAATTAACTTACTCCCGGACGAGTTTTTGGAACCACATACCTCGAGTAAGCAAGGTTTGGGGTTAATCAACCGTGAGTTCAGGTTTTAGTTCACGGTAAGTTAACCCTGCTTTCTGGAATACCCCCCAGATGAGTTGTTTGTGTGTGTGGATGTTTTTATCTTCCCTTTCATCACTAACAAGCCTGACACTTCCACATTTAAATGTGTGTGTTTGTCTTTGCTTCTGCATGTGTTAGAGAGTGAGAGAGAAGGGATTTGAATGCTCAAAGATTGATTATTATTTGTGTTAAGTGATAATGACAGTTCTTTGAGGGAGTTAAATTTGATGCATGAACTGTATGATCTGTATTCATTCCGTTTAATACATACAGTATACCTTGATACAAAAACCAACAGCATTATACTGTATCTACTGACTCTATTGGACTCTTTTTGGAAGATGGATGCTGCTGAGTGGCCTCTTCAAATCAGCATTGCAAAACAGCTCTCTGTACACAGAATACAGGCCGACGAGAGAAAATTACTGCATTCCAGCAGAGTGGCTGAGTGAAACCAGAACTTATCACACAATGATGGCAGAGCCAATATCAGGAGTGATGAGCGCATCCATGAGAAAAGAGAAAGGCAATTAGATCATTTAAGAGGGCATACTTTTTTCTGCTGCTGTTTCTCCTCTCACACGTATAATGATCCCTGATGTGAAATATCACTTTAGCCTGGAGATTAGTTTTGGTGGAATGGTAAGTAGCACAGTGAAAATATTTGGAGAGAACCATGTACAGTAAAGGGTGTTGTGTGTCATTATGAGTAAGTCAATCTGTGCACACAAAAAGCACCACACAATAGTAAAGCCCGTCATTCCAGACAGGGCTGTCTCATAACAAAAGTTTTTTCACATATTTTATCTTATGATTAGATTCTTTCTTAAAAAACAATAAAATAATGTTTTATTATCTTTATATTATAAATATAATAATATAGTCATTGCTATAGCAAGCCAGGCAAGATCATAAAAATTGACCTTATAATAATAATAATAATTCCTTACATTTATATAGCACTTTTCTGAGCACTCAAAGTGCTTTATAGAAGTGTGTAATCTCCTCAACCACCAACAGTGTGTAGCATCCATCTGGATGATGCGACGGCAGCCATATTGTGTCAGAACACATACCACACACCATCATGGTCGAGAGGAGAGCTAGTGTATGGGGATGGCTAGGAGGCCATGATGGTCGGAGGCCAATGGCTGAATTTGGCCATTATGCCGTGTTACACCCCTACTCTTTTTCGAAAGACATCCTGTGATTTTTAATGACCACATAGAGTCAGGACCTCGGGTTAATGTCTCATACGAAAGATGGATAATATTAAAACCATATAACCACTACAAACCATAAGCATTACAACTGCATTAAAAAAAAATCACTTAACAGCACACTTTAATTAAAATAAAAACCATGCAAATATAAGTAAAATCTACATACTGCACAGAGAGAGTTTGGTTAATTTAGAGATTAATTGCCCACATTTTTTCTCTTGCTCTTTTTTTTTTCTTTTTTTTTTTCTCTGGTCTTTATGTTGGCACTTCTTGAATTCATTGCCCAGACTATTCTGGAAAAAATGTGACAAGCCTTTGGAAACAGAAGTGGTGGCATTCAAACCTGCTTTAAATACAGAAAGTATCTAAAATAGCCGCAAAGTAATCATTTATGTGACTTATTCTGTGAAATTTTGAGCTTGAGCACTTTTAAGGAAGGTTTGAATTGAGTGGATAATAATCCTATACTCCATATACCAGCCATGCCACACAATATGAATAAATTATGCAGATTACCAATATTTCTTTTTTGTTTCGCTGTTTACTGCTTATACTGTTGCTGTGTTTACTGTTGCTTGGTGATTGAAGTCGTTTGGTGATTGAGAGCTTATCTTATGCTTAGTTTTATTTTTGGTTGTCACCGTAACTGTGGTTAATGTTAAGGATGAGGATGAGTTCCGTGTATGTCTGCTTGTTCAAGCAGTATATTGTGTTGCCAGCTGTGTGCCAGTGTTTTGTGAATGGAAAACAAGGAAGGTTTATTGACTGTACTACAACCATTTCATGTATAGCTCTCTGCGGACTTCAACTAGTAGTAGTGGTGTTTAGCCTATGAAAGAATCATTGTGCTTAAATCAACTGAGTGAATAGTTCAATGACTTACTCATAATAATAGTAAAACTGCATTTTCATGCCATATATAGTGCATAGTAAAATAAGTTATGTATGCTAGTATTTTGTTTCTGCCATCCAATAGTGAAAGTAGTAACAGTAGGTAAATAAATTGAAATAACTTGAAATGAACATTGTCGACACCAGTGGCAGTTTCTCCATTAGGGCGATTGGGCGACACACCACCAAAGGAAAGGGAGGGATTTTTTCCTTTCACATTCAACCACAGTGTTACGCTAGCTTTCACTATTCTAGACTGTTTGTGCTGCCTCTAAATAGTCCAATCAGCGTCGATTCATGTTATGTGTAGTACCGCCCCTTTTTGGGCGATTTCTGTCAAACTGAGAATCGCCCCGAGTGCTCTCATAGACTTCCATTCAAAGTTCAATTTTGAACTGCAGGCACTGCAATGCAATCTCAATGAGTTCCGGGAGGGCTAGCCCTAATGTGCTTTCGTCATCGTACATAACCTTAACTTGTGCAACAACTGGTGGGAACAGTGACATCCAATAATATACAGTAAAAAACCATTTGAGTTTTAACAACAAGAAAAAAATGAAAAACTACTTTAATATCTTTATCAAATGTGAAAAAAACTGAACTTGATCGACATCACAGTGAACGTTACCTCAGCGCAGATTAATTCTATTGTGTCATAGAAAGAAATACCATTCATTCATCGTAGCAATAAGGATTAAAGAATTAGGACAACCAAGACCAAATTTAAACATCAAACAAGTATCTACAAAGGGTGGGAAGTCGTATAAACAAGGATTTTCGAGGACGTGGTATGAGCTGAGAAAAAGGCTAAGAGGCAGTGAAGTAGCTGACGCTTCATTCTGCTAATTTACTGCTTCATTTTGTTCCATCGCGAGAGCATGACGGATATCGCACATCGTACAGGTGTCGCCGAAATCTCTCGGAGAAGGTGAAAAAACACGAAAGAGCAAAGATGCATATGGGTAGTAGGGAGCAGTGTAATATAAGTGAGTAATTTAGGTAAGCAGTGTAATGTAAGTAAGTAATGTTATATAAATGAGCAGTGTAATATAAGTGAGTTGCGTAAACAGTGATTTATGTGACTTCAATTATTTCTTATTAAACTAAAAATCGAAGTAAAAAGTTTTTTTTGGAAAAACCACATACTGGCATCACTCTTTATTTGCTGCTGAATTGTGTTAACATGCATATAGAAACATAAGGAGAGCAAGAGATTGATTCCTAATGTCAGTTTATTTTTAATTAATACTATAGTAGTTTAGTTCCCTTTACATCTTTAACTAGCCGTTAATTTATCAATTGAATGGGTGACCTATCCTCATTATTTAAGCAAACATCTGCCCCCGCTGAAAGAATTGGCAGGAGCCGCCACTGGTCAACACAATATTGACACTTTGCTCTGCCAGTGAAATCTGATCTAAAGAAACCAAAGCATTTTCAACCATTGTGTCTTATTGTATGAGCATTGAGCTTACATGAATGAGTTGAGTGAATATTTCAATGACTCACTCATAATGACAGTGAGATAATTCAGAACCACATACAGTACTAGCATACTACTCTACTAATCTTGCCATAAAGAGATATGTTAAAATATAAGCTGTATGCCATTCTGAATTCCACCAGTCATTTATTTTGTACCTAAATAAGTCATTGTTTGAACAATTTGTTTTAATTAATGCTTCAATGACTCACTCAAAAAGAGACATTCAGTTTTCCATAGCACATACTGACATTCTGTCAGGAAAACATTTTATGGTGCTTTTGTCAGTTTTGAATTAAGTTACATGGTCCTAAAATACAAAACATAAAATAAAAGAAACAATGGCAAATACGCAAATACGTCCACAGACTTGTGTAGTATGTCCCATGTGGAATACTACACAAATCTGAAAAAAAAAAAACATTTTATAGGACCGTCAAAAGAGTAGGTTAAGATTATTCAATCCTTTTGTCTACTTGTGAATCTTGTCTGAGATGCAGAGAGGGTCAGAGCTAGTCTTTAATATGGTAAAGAGTGCTGCATATCCTTCAGCTCCATGCATGAAAGAGAGCAAGAAGAGGGGCATCAGAGAGGACCTGAAGGGAGGAGAAATCATTTAGTGTTGTGCTTTTTTAATTTGCTGGACATATGCACACAGTCCACCACAAGCATACCAACACTTGCTTCACTAACAATCTCCTTGTCATATATTTTGATCCACACACACAAAGACAGAAAGGGGGAAAAAAGGCAGAAAAAAATAAAAAGCCATCACAGATTTATGTGAATTCACAGTCACAGAGCCTTTTAGCATTCTGTGAGTGAGGGCGAAAGAATCGCTCTCAGAACAGCAGCTTAAGGACCATTACTTGTTCATAAGAAAAAGAATAAACAAGAACCCAGCTATATATATTTTTAAAAGAAAGATGTTGTAGGAAGTGAATCTGCATTTGGGAGTAAATCTGCATTCGATATCCAAGCAGGTTTTCTGAAAGGACTGTTTTCCTTCATTGCCTTTTAAGTGCCTTTTGGCCTCGAGTTTCTCTGCAGGGCAAAATAATATATCACTCTTCACAGCAAGAATGCACGGGAGGGAATAGAAGTTTACACACTCCAGAAATGAATCACTCAAATGCTATGCTGCAAAAACCAGATTGAGAATGTGACAGAGTGAATCGAAAGGATTTATTCTTATACTTAGGTGTGATATATATGCTTATCGTTCATACAAACAATATAATATATTCTAAGCAACAGTGATCCATTTAAATATCAATAGAGACATTATTTTACCCTGCAGCAACCAGAACTAACAAGGCCACTGATTTTAGTAGCAAATGAAGACGTTAACGCCCACATGAACCTCTCAACACACTGCTAATTAGTTTGGCTGAGCTGTAGAGGGCTAATGAGAGGTGGTGTGTGAGCCACACGGTGTCAGACTGCTACAGAGATAGCAAGCGAAAGGGAAGCCGAGCGTGTGAAATCGGAGTGATGTTTAATTAAAACTACATGTCCTAAATGCTGCCAGCCCAACAACAGTCCAACACTCTTCCAATAATGTCTGTCCGTCATGATGCCTCCTAATGAAGGTGTATTTGGTTAGGTGGTTCAATACTGAATTGAACTTGGGAAAGACAACTCTCTCTCTCCTTTGTTCTTGATTTCTCTTTCTTTGCTCACTTTTTTCTTGGTTGTGAAGAGCTTTGTGCACTTTTCTCTTTGGCAGAATCTCAAAACGAATGCATTTTCTTCTATTATACTATAAGGAGGCCTTCAAGTTGCAGTCTTGGGTATTTTCTCTTATGGATGCTTTTACATATGGGCAATCCTGCGTTTACATTCATTTCATTGGTGAGAAGGTTCATTAGAGTGGGTTACTTCATTTCCGAGTCTTTCTTTTGTCCATGTGTGCGAAAACATGATACATTATTCATTTATTTCGTAACACAGGTCCAATTAGTTGTGTTTGAAAAATTCATAAGGAAAATTATTGTACTCTAAGAAAGGAACATTGTAATTTAATGTTCATAAGATGTCTTGGGGAAATTCTATATTTAAGATGCAGGCAGAATCGGAGCCTTTAAAGTTGCCAGGTGTCTATATTATCATGGCTGACTCATAAAAATTGTTTGAAAAAGAATAATCTCACAATATGTTTAAAAGACTAAAATCATCTTTTGGTGTAATTGCTGTCCTGCAGCTATGCCCAATTTTCAGAGAAACTGAGCCAAAATACTCAAACTAATGATCATGAAATAGTTATATTTCAGGTACACACTGTAAAATGATGATGTTAATATTTTTGACCATAATTTGATTACATTTTTTTAATTAAAAAAATGTTTGATTCAAATCTATTCATTTAGCTGTGGATAGTGTGGTTAATACTGAATGTATGCAATAAACATGGAGCTTTTTTTATTTTACAAGCATTTTCCTGTCTAAACACACATTTTGCTTCCAATCAATTTTTATCGAGTCCAATTTGCCATCTTCTCAGCCTGCGTTGGGTCTTAAATAATTGCAGTTGTTTGATTGTTTGACCTTTTGTCAGTTTCATTTACACTATTGTTGTTAATTTAGTCACATTTAGTACATCACAGTTTTGGTGATGTCAGGCATTTGCTCTTGTTAAAATTATCAATTATTTGATTGTTCCCTTGTTGAGTATCTAATCATGTGGCATGTTACGGTATTTAATGAGTGTTAGTTTCACATGACAAATGTTCAGGTTATGTTGTCAGTAGTCTAAAACAATAATCACTTTTTAATTTCTCATTTAAAAAACATAACATGAAGTACACAGTACTGATCGAGTTAAAACCATTCAAAGGAACTGATACATCTTCTAATGCCAAATTTAC
This sequence comes from Carassius carassius, assembly GCF_963082965.1. Lineage (NCBI taxonomy): Eukaryota > Metazoa > Chordata > Actinopteri > Cypriniformes > Cyprinidae > Carassius > Carassius carassius. Next base: position 16,380,239 of record NC_081785.1, on the reverse strand, counting down.
ACTGCAAAGGCTGCACAGAAGTGCTTCTGAAGTGATATTTAAATGTCTTTCCACAGCTTGTTTGATGCTGCTCGGAAGTGGCATGAATGCATTTACACAGCAATTGTAACTGCATACTTTCTAGGTGCTGAGATGGGTCAGAGTCAGAGTCTTCATACATAATTTTAAGCAGACACAGAGCACCCTTAACTTGACTGCAAAGATGCTTGTTTAGTTATTTAGTTATTTCTGCATGTTTAGTTATTTAGAATAATTGTACAAACTGATATTTAGTAGCATTCTATCCATAAGCATCCTGGTTCTATTAATTCCAATTAATTCATATATATATATATATATATATATATATATATATATATATATAATATGATCTGTTATATATATATATATATATATATATATATATATATATATATATATATATATATATATATATATATATATATATATATATATATATATATATATTGATCTGTTCAGTGACTCATTTTAAATAATTTCTTTTTAAGGAAATATTTTGAAGCTCCGTACTAAGCGTTGCATTTATTATTATTTTTTAGTAGCTATAAAGTATGCTTTTACAGTAGATGTAGCACATGCACAATATTGGTGGGGGTTTCATTTAGCCTTTTCATTATCCGCTAAAGGAGGAAGGTAGTGGGCTGACGGTCTCCCAACATAAGCAAATTGCCAATAAATTATGTTCTCTGCTGGGAGGGTGAGGGAAGCGACTGAATCACTGATTCAAGAGAGGGAGAGAGAGGGCGCGCGAGAAAAAGAGAGAGTAACGTGGATCGGACTGACTAGCACCGGCCCGCACGCGCGTGTCTATTTCCTCTCTCAGTAGTGGGTGCACACGCGTTTCAATAGTTTTGACAAAGGATTGCTTTTCTTTTGGAGGCGACATCTGTTGTTTTCCATCAGCGCGCTTGATGCGGATTAAATCACTCCACAACCATCAATCTCGTCTCAGAGTGGATCAGCACCTTGGACAGCGGATGCCAGAGGTACAGTCTGCTGAACTGTCTGTTCGGATGAGGGAGGGTTTCCCTCAAAATCATGAATTACCCGTTGTGCAATGAGCTGTGGCGAGCACATAAGGCGCGTTGCGCTTCCTAAATTAATATCAACTTAATTGAATTGAATGGCAATAAGTTAATGGCTTGCTAAAAGCATGTGTGAATAATAATAATAATAATAATAATAATAATAATAATAAATAAATAAATAAGTATTGTGATTTATTTCGGCGCTTCTGGGTTCGAGTTTCAGTGCAGTTTTTATCCTTGAAGTATCCGTTCATATATTCATGGGACATAGCGTTCTTAGCTAAATAATAGTGTTGTTAGATTGCATAACTGTTGGTTAAAGATTGTGGAAAAGTATTCGAGGATTTGACATATGATAGGCCTAATCACTATTGTCCAATAATGAGAAGGGTAGGCCTATTGAATTTATTTTATTTATTTTTTTAGATTTAAGTTGTTGTTGTTGTTTTTTTAATCTCGTTAATATACGTTATAAGCCTTGAAAAAGTAATTGTGATTCGTCCAAGTGACTCGAAACTTTTGAATCCAATTCACCAAAATGATTCATTCGTTGCAGTTATATCGTTACGCTATGTGAGCATATGAGCGAATCATTGAATCGTTCATTCCGAACACCAAGTCGAATCGAAACATGTTTTATTAAAAACTGCGTGTCTGCAAATCTACTGTGATATTTTAAGAGCGTTTAATCATAATAACTGTACCCACAAATCAAATAAAAAAGTTCGTTCTTTGTCACCAGGTGGGCATAAGTTTAATCGATCTATAAGACAATAGGCTATATTTTTATATAACACCATTTACGTTAGATTATGCCATTTAATAAATTCATAAGTCTTTTAGATTAAAATCATTCTAACACCACCTTCCTTAAAAAAATAAACTCATGTCTAACTGAACGAACTACATGCCCCTCTCGTTCTGCAGATTCTTCTTCACAAATGTCCACGTTCACGTACGAAAGGTACGAAAACGATCACGAGAACGATTCGTTCACTTGCAATGTTTGTTCAAAAACGCGATTCGTTCCATTAAACCCACTGGCTCGAGAAACCAGTCTCCACACACTACAGATTCAATAAGGGAGCACGATTACTCTTGAGTCTTTCAAACAATGGCCTTGAGGTTTGCTTCTGTTGCCATTGACTTAATATCATTCTAGTCCCTCGAAGGGTTTAAAGGGGTTTACAAACCACCCGTCCATCCGTTTCCATTTACAGTACTGGCTCAGAGCCTGCTGGCATTTTTCACGCGCGCTGCAATGTGTTCTGAGGCGCCTCACGTGACACATAAGCAACCTGAGGGATCCTCGAACCCCCTCAACTCTCGACCATGCATGCACTCAGCCTTGAATACAAGGTTGGGTTTATGTTATACCTTATAGTCTTAGCTACAAAAGAGCCCTTCAACATATCTGTTAATGCACGGGGGAAAAAAGAAAAAAGAGACAAGTAAATGAACACAAAGGTAACAAACAAAATATTAACAAATATTGTACTACGTAAATACCGGGCAGAAATATTACTGGAAAAAAATATTTGTGTAAATGGACTTTGACTCAAAACCTTAGGCCTGTTGCAATATTGTGACAACTTCCCTGTCTGAGAACTCTCCTGTTGAAAATTTGTTGAAAATTTGTTGATTTGTTGAAAATTATTACATTTTGAGAAAAGATTATTAAGATAAATATGACTTTTCTTTGAAATAATGTGCAGAGATCATCTGTTCACAGTTAGACCAGGAAAGAAAGTAAATAGGGTCAATTTTATGATGACTTTAAGTGACCTCTCCCATTGATCTGATCAGGGCACACAAAATCGCTGCAGGCAAAGAAAGCACTTGTACTTTATCTTATTTCCTGCACACCCCTTCCATTATCCTGTCTGTCCATTTGTCAGTATGACCGGTACATTCTTACCCTAGTGCCAGCAGGACAAGTTCCACCTGCATGTTTCCAATCTCCCCTGGGGTTTCATAAGTGTGACATGACTGCCTCCATTTGCAGGCAGACAGGCTAACTGCCTCCCTGCCAGCACAACCCCCCCGCTGGCTAATTACTGACACAATGTCAGCACGGACAGCTGGCAAGGCCATTTTGTGTTTGAGTTTTGCATCTCTAGGAGGTCTGGATACTTGCCTCAAACAATGCAGCGGTGTCGATGAGGCAGCATGCTGAATGCACAGCCCGTCAGCACTGTGGAATGATGGTTAAGATGGTCTGTTTGTGCTCATTAGAGATAGTTGGATTGCTCTGGAGTGTGTGTTGTAATATGCTGAAACTTTAAAGGGCTAGATGTCATTTTAGATCATATGTGATCACATATGCCTACGGTGCACTGTTGACTACATCAGAAACAGGACTGAGTTTATCTGCCACATAAGCTTCTTCTTAAATGGAAGGTGACTTGGTGAATTACTCCCAAGTCAGTAGTAATCATACACAATTCCAATAAACACTGTTTATGTAATGCTGAAGTACAGGGAATGAATGTTCAACATTCTGCAGTTATGTTCAGAATTTATTAGCGGAGTGCATGCCATATCCACTCATTAAGTCTGACGTCACGCGTCACTGCTTCTGGGTCCATACCCTGCCAGAAGAAAACAACAAATGGTGCTGATATACACTCGCGATGTTAATATAATGCTACCAGAAAAATTATAATCCTTACCCTTAAATCCATTCCGAAGTACATTATTTGTTTCTGGGACGCTGTGAGCACAGAGACTATAGTGAACCCCGTAAGTTTTTAAATGTTTAGCTTAAATGTTTAATATGAATACACAGTACTCATAAGCAGCTGTTGAGATAAAGTGAAATGAGTGAAACAGCATTTCTTACGTCATGACTTAATAAGTGGATATTTAAAAAAAAAAACATATTAACAGTCTAAATAACACAAATGTTAAAGTATGTGGAACTTTATATTCCATCAGCTATGATGCATATGGTTGGCTATATTGCCCTAAAATCTGCTCTTAAAGTAATAGCTCTTAAAATATAAAGTAATATTTATATTTTGATAAAATTTAGCATTAGATCACTTGTTCACAGATGGATCTTCTGCTGTAAATGGGTGAATGAGTACATTTTCTGCATATTTTTATTTTTGGGTGAACTATTCCTTTAACAACTTTATCACTTACGGGATGTTGCAGTGTCCATAATAAATGCAATACATGATTGTTTTTGGCCATCAGAGAATATAAAAAAAAATTGCAAAAAAAGGCAAAAGGTGTGGAAAAATTAGTTTTAATTAAGGATGCATAAAACACTACTAATAAAACTAGCCATTAAGCATTTAACTAACATCTCCATGTTGTTCCAAACCCATAAGACTTTGGTTAATCTTCAAAACACAAATTAAGATACAGTATTTTTCATCAAAAAACTGAGAGGTTTCTGTCCTTTAAGAGCTAACCAAAACTTAGAAGATCCAAAAGGTTAAAAAAAAAAGTGTATAAAAAAAATTATGTTATCTCAGGAAAAGAACATTGCAATAATTGGACGCCAATAATTTTGTCCAATGTGAACTATAGAAGAAGAAAAAAACACATTCATTTCATAATGAGAATTTTCCCCCACTTTCCATTGTTTTATTTTAAAGATAGGTTACAAATTTGTATACAATGTGAATTTTTTAAATAAAAAGATCAAAAGGATAAAAGATGCAGATTTATTTTCACAGCCCTTTTTGCTCATATTTACCAATGGTGCCAATAGTAGTAGAGGGCACTGTAAATCCATATGAATTGAGCAGTCTCATGCTTTATATAATTAACATTTAATTAAGGCTTTTTGCATCTTAACAATGATCTACACACATAAGGTAAAAACAGAAGCTCAAACAAGTGTAAGTGATGCACATCATATAAAGCAACAACAGCGCATATGCAAATTATTTGAGCACTTATAAACAAAAACAGTCCACTAGGTAGTGCACATGCACCGAATGCATCCATCCAGGCTCACGGTAAATAGAATATACTTTGAAGGACTTGAACGCTCAATTGTGTGCAGCTCTTCTATGTGAGAGTGTGAAATTTAAATGAGTTTACTTTCTAAGAGTCTTCAGGGCCAAAAGTGCCCATAGCTGATGAACCAATGTCTGTATGTAAAGTGGGTCTGGCTGAATTAATTGCAAAAGTGTAAAACTTAGGGTTAGAGGTTTAGAAAGAACCCAAAACAGCATGTCTAAGAATATCAATAAAGTGCTGCTTTGCAACCACTGTAATCAATAGCATTAGTCTAAAACCCAAAAATGTGTTCTGTCCTATTTTAGCACAGTAATTCATTGTCCCTTCTGAACATTAGTTCCTATGACAACCTAGTGATCTACTACTTCTCTGGCATTATGTCAACGGTACAGTAGCCAACATACTTTCGCAGGACAAATGTTGTCAAGCAAATAGAGTTCTTTCAGTGTGCAAGATGTCATTTTAGAGCTGAAAGCTCATAGCGACTCACACTTGCCTTCATGTCGTGTGCTGTTAATGAACATATTCTGCTGTGACAGATATATTAGGCAGGTTTGTTCCTCTTCCCTGATGCTCAATGACAGTTCATAACCATTTCCATAGAAATATCAGACAATTAAATCAACTTGGGAATCCATGTGGCCTGAAATATTTCCATCCAGACTGACTTTGTTCTACTATAAAAATTCAACATGACACTTTTTCTTGCTATACTGAGCACTATTAAGTCATCTTTTCAGAGTCACTTAAAATATAGCTATTATAGTTTTGCACCTGAATGGAGTGTGGCTGTGTGGTGTTTCTGTTGATCTACCTGGACAGGAGAGTGCAGGTCTTCCATGACAGCAGCATAAGGGCAGAGACCGCTGAGTCTCAGAGCAGCAAGTGCTTAAGAGCATGTGGGGCCTGAATTGAATCACCTTTCAGAGAGGGAGAGGGAAAGATAAAGTGAGTCAGAGAGAGACAGAGGCAGCAAAGATAACATCTATGTCCCACAATGTGTGATTGCACTGTTTACTGTCTCTTTTGTAGAAGATTTTGAGCTCTAAGTCGTTCCATTTGTTGCCTTTCAGTGTAGCAGGCATAAAAATGGTGATGCTTGTGTAGCTAAGAGTCTGTTTCTAAGCTTGCTGAGATGCATTTAATTTTCTTTCCCTAAATGTTGGAAATGGGTTGCAATGTTTGCATGCTAAAATTAGGATTCTAATATATTTATTTACGCTAATTCTTTGTAAAGCTAACAAGTGTATCTGAGACCAACTAAACATTAGAGGAGAACAAATATATAATGAGAAAATAAATTCTCTGCTCATTTAAATATGGGGGAATCTTGTGGTTATGATCTTTTATCCAAATACATATTATGATGCTTAAAGAGATAGGTCACCCAAAAATTAAAAAAAATGTTGTTATCATATACTCACCCTTGTGTGTTTGAAACCAGCAGCATGTCCTTCTTCTGTTGAACACAAACAGAGATGTTTTATTTCCATACAGTGAAAGTGAATGGTGACCACCGCAGTAAGCAAGATTTTAGTGAATAATAAAGGAAATTTCTGGCAGTTTCTCACACATTTCTATCATGTGACTGCAGATTACTTTAAATACTGTGTTTGAATGACATGGACTACTTTTATGATGCCTTTTTTTTGTTTTTGTTTTTTTTTGTCATTTTTTTTAGCTTGGCAGTCCATAGTCCTAATCCACTTACATTATATGGAAAAGAGCAGCAAGAACGTTATTTTAAACAGCTCTTTTTGCATTCAATTGAAAAAAAAAAAAAAAGAAAGTCATACATATATATCACAACTTGAGGTTGAAAACTATTTGCTTATATTCATTAGACTTCTAATAATTAATCCTTAATGTCATTCCATACACATAACTTGCCCTGATGTGGTTTAATAAAACATGATGCACCTAAAGCAGTAATTCTGTATCTTTAGCCACCTGCTTTGGTAAATATCATGAACATAATTAAAAACTCTTTTTATTAGACCCTTCAGCAAAAAATGTAAATGTGAACCAGACTGCAGTCAAAACCTAAGTTCTGTGCTCGTGTTGGAGTAAATGACAGAATGATTTTGGATTTTAACTAGCAGTCCTAAAAGGTCAAATGTGTTTTCCTCAGTCACTGTGGGCCATATCAGTTTCTACTCTTTCAGCTTTACACAATACTGGTCCTCCGTCTCTCTTTAACGTGCCTAAGCTGTTGTGCTGCAAACACCTTGGGTTGCTCAAAGCTCCAGCTCTTATGTGAACAGAATAGAAGAGGCACAAGAGTGGAAAAGAAGAGATACTCTCTTCTCCCTCTTAGCACAGCACTGGGGACAGTTGTGTCATGCTGAGATAAAGAATCTCATGGACGTGAGAAGAATCCCAATGCCCAGTCTGCCAAAGTTCTGCAGTTTAAAGCCTCCCTGTCATCACCCCCCAGAAAGACATAAATAGTAAGCACAGAGCTTTCTGGGTCTCGCCTCATGCCTTTGCCTGATTCTGTGGCTAAGATTCCCATGGGAATGACTGAGACAGTGGAACAATGCAGCTGAGAAATTAAAAGATAAATCCTGCCAGTGAGACAGGCTCTGCATTCTAATATCTAATATCTATTCTAATATATCAGAATTGAGTTGTAAGGAAGCCTCTCCAGCATTTGTGATTTTGAGTTTGATTTACTATTCTGGGCAAGATACAGCTATCATCGTATTCAAACTCATGCATCATACTCCCATCAACATTTATATTTACTAGGTTTGTTTTTGTTGTGAGCTCCAAAAAAAAAAAAACCCCTCCAAATTGCATATTTCAAGTCTTCTCAATAATAATAATAATAATAATAACAACAATAATATATATATATATATATATATATATATATAGAGAGAGAGAGAGAGAGAGAGAGAGAGAGTATATTTTATATGCAGGGGCATTTACATGACCATATTTTTGATTAAAGAGATAAGAACCAAGTAGGACAGCTGTAGTACTTAAAAGAAAGTGCTCTGACAATCTAAGAATTAAATAAAGTTGTACATATTTCACTATGAAAGTGGCCTGATCATTATGTGCCATCAGATTCTACTTTAGAATAAGAATCTGAACTAAAGATTTTTAAAAGAAAATAACATCTAAATATGCTTTGCTGGATATGTCTTTTCTTTTCCTTTTTCACAGAGTAGCACACAGCATTTAAGAGAGCTATTAAGAGAGGTGCTTGTGATTGGTGTTTCCACTTCCAGTGAAATGAAATGGCAGTGTTCAAAGAGACAAATCAATAGGTTAAGGGGTAAATGCTAAGTTGAGAAGAAAAACTGCTGTTTTCGACAAAAGCTCTCCATGGACTCAAAAACTGTCACTGGAAGCCATTATTTTGCAGGGCTGCATTGAGACTACTTGATGGCTCTTTACATTTCCATGTAAAGTGTCAAGTACTTTGTGAATAATTGTTATAAAAAGAGATGTTGTCTGTTTTTCAATTTTTTATAAAAAATTTTTAAATGACATTTGTTTTGATTAAATGGTGTGTGATGTCTTCATCTGATTTTGCTTTTAAAGAGTGCCTTTGGGATTTAAAGTAATTTTAGTTAATTAACCTTTTCTTGTCATGTTGATGCTTTGGTGCACTTTATTTTGAATACTACTTAAAAATTATGTAAGAAAAAGTATATCAGAAATTAATTCTCTTCTAAATAATAATTAATTAAATGTTAATTATATACAGTAGGGCAGTGTTTTGTGATACTTGTATTTTGAACTATTAATAAAAGAACGGCTTCATAAAATACATTTGTTTCTTGAATTGGATTGCACCGGTTGTGTTGAATGCTTCTAATTCACTAAAAATAATTGACGTATACGAGTCATTTGTTCGTGGTGTTGTGTTTGTTTATTCAGGCAGCCCGTGAGGACAGCTCACTGAAAGAAGTGCCTTCTGTGTTATACAAGGTTGTAGAGTCTGGTTTCTTTGCACACTCTGCATGACCACTCCTCTCCTGCTGAGAGTATATGCTGAAGCAGACTTATATCATCTTCTCATCTTTAAGTGTGTCTCTTTCCCAATACTTTCCCATTCCTCCAGTAGATGCAGCGAGGTCAACCATCCTAAGGCACTATGGAGGCGGTTAGACAGCTTTGGCCGGCACCCGGGGAGGTCTTACTTTGATTATTTAGGCATATGACAAGCATTTGGTGGTTGGAAAGGGATTCAACCTGGCATCACGTCTGCTGTTGAGAGGGCTTTGAACATGCAACAGAACCATTCATCACAGATCCTGTAACTGCACGCTTCATAGGAATAAAGCAGCTCTGAGCACAGCCACAGAGATGAGAGGAAGTGAGGCATTTAAAGGACAGAATGAGTGAGGTCACGGCAGAAAGAGGGAAGCAGAAGTAGTGCTTGGGGCATATCCCCAACAGAAGCAATGTACTCTCTTTGCAGTCTTCTGTGTTCCAGTGTCTAAAATATTGAAGGCTCTAGGCACTCTGTGCCAAGTGGGAAACTCATAGATCTGAAAACAGCTGTGTTTTCTTCTTGTGCTACTATGCAATAGTTGAGCTCAAAATATCATATTCATGTATTTGCTTTCTCTGTCTTATAATAGTTGTTATTTTGTCTTCTTTTTCTTTGGCCTTATACACGAATTGACATGTGATTGATCTTGTTTTGTACGTACACATTCATTTAGGTGATTTACCAATGCATTTAAACATAATTGATACTCCCAAAACATTGCTGTCTCTACATGCCAGATTTTTTTTATACTCTTATTTAGGAAGGATGCACTAAATTCATCAACGGTAACAGTAAATACATTTATAATGTTACAGATGATTTCTAGTTCCAAAATGCTGCTATTTTGGACTCAAATGAATCAAAGAATCCTGCAAAAAAAAAAAAAAAAAAGCTTTCCACAAAAATATTAAGCTGCAAAAACTGCTTTCAACATTTATATTAGATCAGCACATTAGAATGATCATGTGGCACTGAAGACTGGAGTAATTTCAGTAATTCAGCTTTGCCATCTCATGCTAGAGGTGTTTTATCTGAAAATGCAGTGCCTTCTTCAAAAATATGAGAAAATAATCACATGTACAAAATGATTCGATTTTAAGCAGCACTTCGGCTGGGTTAAATTAAAGCTCTTTTTTGCCATGATCCTTATAGCTGTGTTGATTGAGGATTGTTGACTAAAGGTCCAAAAAGATGGTGACTATAAATAATAGGCCAGTATTAAGAATAACATCTATGTTTTTTACTGTATCATTCTAGTTAATATTTTTGAGGAAAAGTAAAAAAAAATGTTTAGAAATGCATATGCTTAATAAGACTTTGGCACAACTCGCTTTAAATAGCATAGAGAAAGTACAGAACTGGTAGCTTATTGATAGAGTAAATGCTGTTCCATCGGCTTTAACTCAGAAACCGAATAAACATCAAATGGAAAATGAACTGACATTGTGCTAAAATAGCCCAAACCCATAGAGGGGGCTTAGCCTCCTCATTTGGGAAGTACATGTGACTTCTTCTTCTTAAAGGATGTGTCTTGGCCTGTCTGTCTTTGGGCAGAGACAACACAAGACAGTGTTATGAGTCTGTGTTGCTGAGCTCAGACTGGTCTTGCTGATATAGCTTCATGGGGAGCTCTAGCTCATTGCAGCTGCCAGGCTGGATGAACATGTTGATATGATTACTTGAGAAGCCTTCAAGCCGTCAAGCTCTCTATCTGATTCTGCTGAGCTCGGTTTCCTCCCCTCCGGTCCTGTCTGTTCCTGACTGACCTACTCACAGAGTCCATTCACTGTGCCAATGTGATGCGTACATCAATTTCATCCTCAATTTCATGAGAAAGAAACAAGAAATATTATTTTTCTTACAAAAATCAAAGCCAGCAAGATTTTTAATTCATTGTGACATTATTTTCATGACATATAAACTGGTTTTCATGGAGATTTTTTCCCCCATTAAATAGGAAGAAAAAAAAGAACAAGAAGAACAGGAGAAAAAGAAGAAGCATGGAATTATTAGTAAAAAATAAAAATACTAAAAATATTTTTATTAAGTATTTTAATTGTAATTTATTTCAATTTGTATTTTTAAAAGTACCAAAAATAAGAATAAGAATATTGTAAAATAATAATTATTTTTATTACAGATATTTTATTTATTTATTTTTTTAAGTATAAAGGGGTACAGGGACTGTCAGGGGCTGACAGTAATAATAATAATAATAATGATAAATACAAATTAAAATATTTGCAGATAAGATACAAAAGAGATACTGTACAATGTCAGCTTAAAGTCATTTTTTCACTGGACATTATGTTATATATATATTATTTTTTATTACAGTATAAATGGGTCTTTGGATTAAAAAAAAATAATAATATATATATATATATATATATATATACACACACACACACACACACATTAAATAAAATAAAAAGCACGAACAAAATAAACATAATTTTCTTAACAAGCAAATATAAAACCCTATGGTTTTGATTTTGATGTGAAATGTGACCTGGATTTCTTTTTGTGAGATTCACCCAACTAGAGCAGAAAGCATGCTCATTCATTACCTTACAAAGCCCCTCTCAGATTTTCAGGCACTCGCCATTTTAATTAAGTGAATGAGGGGGAGGACTGCAGTGGAAAGAGGGAGAGAGGTCAATCAATGAGTAGGAGAGTGTGAAGCAGCCCTGGACAGGACTCCAAAGAGATGGAGGAGGATGAGAGACCTGGCTCATGAGGCTTGGGGGATGACGGTCAGATTAAGGTGGGCAGAGAGGTGAGGAGATACAAGGACAACCTCATACTGAAATATACTGAAGTCACATTTTCATAAAATCTATAAGAATTAACAGTGGATTCATTTTCTGTAATAAACACTGAGTGGTGAATCAATTTCTGTTAGAATAATTGATGGCTGTATCACTTTCTATAAGAATAACGGACTGTTGATTCGATTCATATAGTGATTAGTTGACAGAGAAGATGCGGCATTTTCACAGAAAACACAAATGTGCAGAGAATGTTCAAACAGCAGTCTGTGTTTATTTTTTGTAATACCAGGCCAGATATCCATGTGTGTCCACAGAAAGGGCTTTAGAAAACTATGGTCCTTCTGATCTCAGAGTACTTTGCTGTAATAACACCAAGATGAAGAGAGGGAAAGAGCACGAAATCCTCCACTTCAAGGCAAGTTGGAGCACAGAGGCTCTTTTTTCTATTTTTCATTACTGAGCGGAAATAAGAGTCACACTTATTATTGTTTTCTTTTATTGGGGGTCTTGGACTGATGGATGCCTGTTTCCACAGCAACACAGGAAGCTCTATGCCAGTGGTTCCTGGAGGCCCCCCAACACTGCATGTTTTCCATGTCACCTTAATGTCAGCGAATGTGTGACAGAGCCACAGACTTCTGACGGTTTTTAAATAAACTACTTTGTTTTTTCTGTTGGTTAAGTATGTATGAGAAATGAAACATTAAACATCATTTATAAATTGTGTGCTCATTGAAAATTAATACAGTGTCTTCGGCTCGATGCGGAATGCAAATCACCCCATGTTTAAATGGTTTAGTAAGCTTTGTCCATGCTTTCTCTGCTAAGCTGGTTTGGAAGTCACTAGATCTGTGTTCTTATTTAGATCTGTAAATAACTGGAGAAGATGCTAGATAAAACTGGACATAACTGTAAATAACTGGAGAAGATGCTAGATAAAACTGGACATAACTGTAAATAACTGGAGAAGATGCTATATAACTGGACATAACTGTAAATAACTGGAGAAAGATGACCATTTGGAGAGATTCAAATTTTATTTTATTAAAATTCCTTTGAAGAAATAAGTAAATAACATATCTTAGAAGAACATTTTAGAACAATGGATTTTAGAAGAACTTGTGAGGAATATATGAGTTCATATTGAAATCTCTGCAGACTTATCTTGATTTGTTTGGTAAAAATGTTGAGATCTGAAAATAGTGAAGACATTGCCTATGTGAGAACACTCTGGTCTTTTTTGCTTTCTCAGAAGACACATCAGAGAAGCAGAAATGTCTTCAGTAGTGCATCATTTTTTTCTCTTGGTGTCAAAGAGAAACAACTGAGATATTATAGAGCTCTCATTTGTTATCACACAGGTTGCAGCTGCAATGCAGCCGCTTCATGTGCAATTTCTGTGCAACTGTGTTGCATTGTGAAGCTTTTAGCAAATATAGAGCACTAACTGTAATGGTATCTAGGGTTTGTCTGCTTCACGGGAGGGGAATATTCCTCATGTGTGTATTGATTGGACTGATGAGCTTGCTCTCTACTACTTCAGACACTTATTTACTCCCATGTGTTTTTGCCACTTTAATTAAACTTTTGATTTAATGCTCTCACTCCATTGCTCTCTTCACTTACAGTACAGTACATTAGGAGAGGAATGTGTGTGGATGTGCTTGTGTTTTATAGAGAACACCGAAAATTCAGATCTTCTACCAAAAACCCTGAACCACCATTTGATGTCAGTAAAAGTTGTTATTCTTGAGTTTTTAATATCCCATAATATCCCACAATATGACTTTCTGTCTTATAATTTGACTTTATATTTCACAACTGTGACTTTGTTTCTCATACTTGTGACTTTATATTTCACATTGTGATATTATTTCTCAGTTGCAACTTGTAATTTATGTCTCTCAGTTCTCACCTCTCATCTTTACTTGTCTCAAAATTACCCTTTTTCTAAAAATGTTAACTCTTAGGCAGAAACAGACTTTCATAAAAACAAATCTTATAGAGCCCTAGGATAGAAACTCAGTTAGATCAAACCAAACAGAAAAGTACTTCAAACAGATTTAAATTACAGCAAAAGGACCAAATTGGAATTTTATTGTTTCCTAAAAAACAAACAGAATATCATATTCGAAGAAGTTTAACATGAAAACCTTATTCATCTGTATATGTATAATTACATGTTAAAATGTTTAAACTATCCTTTGAGGCAAAATACATCATAAAAAATAATCCACAAATCATGCTTTGTGTGATGCATTTAAGTCTCAATCTGTGGTTCCCTCCACCCTATCCAAAATAAATAGTTCAATCTTCCGCTCAGCTGCACGTTGTGAAACTGAACAGATGAGAGAAGTTCACAAGGTCAGAGAGTCATGTTGTCAGAAATGAAAATCTGTGCTCTAGAATAGAAAAGAAAGGGAGAAAAAGGAGGCCAGATGCAGTGTAGAGGCACAATGCATAACCAAATAATGTTCTGAGGAGTTTAACAGAACAGTCATATTGAAAGAACAGACAAATTAAGTTACTGCACATGTCTGAAACAAGAGTATTCTACTTTGTAATATAATTTTTTGGGGGGGATTAGAAAATGAAACTTGATTTAAACTGGGGTCACTCAATAATTTGTCACAAGGCAATATATCTGAGCATGTCCATCAGGTCCCAACCTTACTTTACATAATGTCGCAGAAGAGGTATTGATCCATAACACAATTTATACTGAATGGAGCCAGAATTCCTTTCCAAAGCTAAATGCATTGATAAATGTAGGTAAAAATTATGATTGCAGAAACAGCAGCATACACAATACAAGATATACTGCCTCATGCACTCTATATTTTTCTTTAACATCCATTCGTTTTCTATGACTCCATGTATTTCTCTCAGAGTACTGATTTAGTGTATAAGATTGCTATCGCTTTGAGATAGAAATTAATCACTTGAGGAGATGTGTGAGCAAATAGTCTCAATGTTTGCTTCCATATATATCAAACATGAGCAGCACTGACGTGAACTAACTAGCAGGAGATTGTGAAAGTCCGCTGTATGAGTGGTGTGCAAAATGTTGCTGTGATTGAAATTTAATACAACAGACAGATCTGTTGATCAGTGCTAATCTTTTGATCAAATGTATGTGTCTCTCCTGAATATTCCAGCTGAAGAGGAGATCTAGTGACTGTGAGCTGACTTCTAATAAGAACACATTGCAGCCGTAAGATTTTCTTTATCTTAAAACAGTTTCTTCCTGAAAAAGATGCCAGCATTTAAATGTTATGCTTTTTCTTTTTTTTTTCTTTTTTTTACATTTCATGCCTACTGAAACCTACAAAGAATCAGCTGAAAATCAGTTTTCTAAAATGATTGTCATTCACGTCAAACCACCTGACACCTAGATATCAGAGTCAGTGCACACCCTGTCTGTCGCACATCCAGTAATATCTCGCTTTCCAGAAATCCGAGGGTTCCCCTGCTGCGTTAGACTCATCATCACTTATTATCACTTTCTCAATAGAAACCGTTGCTATGGAAGCTGGTGACTCAGAACTCATGGGAATATTAGGGAATGATTTTCTAGCAGCTGACACTGTCATGACTAAGTATGGATAATGCAGCATAGCGAGGTCTTGCTTATAGAAGTAATTCAAAAAGGAGGAATTTTTAATTAAAAGTGTTCAAAAGTGTTCAATCACTGTGAGAACTTGAGGAATGAAGTCACATGGTAAGGAATAAAAGAGCTTGAAATCATAATTCAGGCTTCACTGCACCAGCTAACCAGCTCTATGCACTATAAGTGACTGAATGCTTATTTCTACACACACAAAAGTATTCCTTTTTGGATATTTAAACATGACAAATTCAGTGTCCTCCAAAACAGCTAAAGCCTATTCAACTTAAAAGCTTTAGAGGAATGTAAAATCAACCCAAGGACTTATGGGATGGTTAGTTACATCTGATTGTGCTAAATTACCACACTGACCCCTAGTGTTTTGTTTTAAAGCTTCATCAGTTGGAACAAGGTCAAAAACATTCTTTTAAGAGAACTAATTTTTCTTTCTTTAATTCACAGGTGCTCAAAGCCAGCAGAGCAGAAAGAGAGCTGTGAACACCCATTTTGTCTTCACGACTGACAATAGTCCTGTGTATCCTCAGCTCTGATGCAGGAATAAGAGACCACAGCAATAGATCAGCACAGTATCCAGCTTGCTGTTTATATGGGTCAGCTGACACAGACAAGCAGACCTATGTCAGTTAGGTCAGGCAGTCGACTGGCTCACCAGTGGATACACATACAGATATATCACAGTCACACTGAATCAAAGAGATATTGACATACGATACTAGTGTGGAGGACATGTGAAGCTCGAAATGTGTTAAAGAGTGGCCATTGGACTATGTTGAACTTTGCTGAACAGGCTCCTCAGTCACCAGCATCAGTGGACAACAGTTTGCACACCATGATATAACTTTCTACTTTTTGACGGATACGATTTGTTCGTTTTTTTTTTTCTTCAATAAACAGACAGCACCATGGTTCTGCCATCACCTGACAAGCGTCATGTGTGTTTAACCACCATTGTGATCATGACCAGCATGGCCTTCATGGATGCCTACCTTGTGGAGCAGAATCAGGGCCCGCGCAAAATTGGGGTCTGCATCATCGTCTTGGTTGGAGATATTTGCTTTCTTATAGTCCTGCGTTACGTGGCGGTGTGGGTTGGTGCTGAAGTGAGGACTGCGAAACGTGGCTACGCCATGATCCTCTGGTTCCTCTACATATTTGTTCTGGAGATCAAGCTCTACTTTGTCTTCCAGAACTATAAGGCTGATCGTAAAAGTCTGGAGACAGTAGCTCGGAAGGCGTTGACTTTGTTGCTCTCAGTTTGTGTACCTGGTCTCTACCTTGTCCTGGTTGCGCTTGACAACATGGAGTACGTAAGAACCTTCCGGAAGAAGGAGGACATGCGGGGTCGACTCTTTTGGGTTGCGCTTGACCTTCTGGATGTCCTGGACATCCAGGCTAACCTTTGGGAGCCACAAAGGACAGGTCTGCCCATCTGGGCCGAGGGTCTGATGTTTTTCTACTGCTACATCCTGTTGCTTATCCTGCCTTGTGTTTCTCTGAGTGAGATCAGTGTGCAGGGCGAGCATGTGTCACCTCAGAAGATGATGCTTTACCCGATCCTCAGCTTGGTGACCATCAACATTGTCACCATCCTCATTCGAGGTGTCAACATGGTGCTGTTTCAAGACAGCAGAGTCTCGACCATCTTTATCGGAAAGAACGTTGTTGCCATTGCCACTAAAGCCTGCACCTTCCTGGAGTACCGGCGACAAGTTAAAGAGTTCCCCCCACAAGATCCAGCTGGGATTGCCATGGAGATACAGCAGAACTCTTTGCCACACAATCAAACTCTACCAAACGCCACGACCACCCTCCCAAAAGAGCCCTCACCGGCCCGTGAGGTCATTGACACGTGACCAGAGCTGACAAAAACATCAAGACATTACAGTTAAGAGGGAAAGAAGAAAACCTTAGTGAGTTCAGACCGGGACACGTTGAAGTATCCTTCTTCTGCTCATCTAGCCTGAGTGTTCAAAGGCCATTGATGCTCAGATGCACAAATGGTGGTTCACAAAATCTTGATTTTAACCGGATTTTGTAGTTTCAAGCAGCTGTTTTATGATGTTAGATAGGGAGTGTTTTTTACAGACATTTGTGTTATGGTGGCTCACCTAGCTCTCTACGTGAAATCTCCACAGATTTCTACAGACTGCACATCATTTTCAAAGTTCAAAGTTGCTTTGCCCGTTGTTTTAATTTATTAAATAATTTGGCTAGTTTGAATATGCTTTCAGCTACAAATGAGAGTCCAGCACTCTCAAATGACCATTTTTAAATGCATTTCATACAATGCAGCCCCCCCCCCAAAGTGCATAAAATGTGAGGAAATCCCATCAAGGCTTGCTAAAAAAGCAAAAAATGAGAAACAAAGCATACCAATATCAATAGTTAAATCCACTTCTCCTACCATAATCTGTAAGAAGATCTGAAGCAAGAGCTGAACATCAACTGAAATTCAAATTAATGTTTTGAAGCTTTATGTTATTTGAAGAGGAAAATGAGTTGTGTGTGTGTGTGTGTGTGTGTGTGTGTGTGTGTGTGTGTGTGTGTGTGTGTGTGTGTGTGTGTGTGTGTGTGTGTGTTAAGATGTGAGTTTTAAAATGAAACATCTCTCACAGGATTCTTTTCCTGGAGATTAAAATGGGAACCAGAAACTTTTAATTTGCCAAAATTAATTTCCAGTCTTTATGAGTTTTATATGTGGGTATAGAGAGAAAGGAAGAAAGAACGATAGAGTTCATTAAAAAAGCTGATTATATTGGATGGTAATACATTAATTCATATGCAATTCAGTCGTTTTTAAGGAGATTGTATTATTATTATTATTATTATTATTATTATTATTATTATTAGGATTATTATTAGTATCTCTTTTTTTCTTTTAGCTGTGACATTTTAAATGTTGCAAAATGTAATAAAACCTCCATAATCTTCAAACTGTGGTGTGTTTGATATTAACAACCTAAATATGCCTTTTAAAGCAACAAATGCAGATCCAGCTAACACTGAACTAAACAAAGGTAATCAAAGACATTTAACATACACTCCCACACCAGACAACACTTGTGGCAGAACTGCGGAGATCCAGTTCCACTTGGTGAGAATGGGGTGCAGAAAGTAATTTGGCTACTGTTGATTGGCTCTGGATGCCATGTAGGCCAGCTGTAGTGAGTGATAAATTACAGTTCCTGTGATCCTCAGCCCTCTCATCAATCTCGCCGTTATAGAGTTTCTATAGGTTTCCTCACCATGAAGCCTGAGCAGCAGGAAGATTTCCTATACCACAATTCTCAGTCCCAACAGAGATGCCTGTATGATCCAATAGAGCCATGAATTGTTCCTCTGCACTTCTGAACTGACACGTAGACACTTTTGACACCTGGAGATAAATGCTGAACTGTGTGAGTCAATCACTTTCTGATGAAATGTATTATCCCTAACAAACAGCCCATAAATTACTTCTTGGAGGCTGAATACATAACCATCCACACAGGATTCATCAGAATCGTTTTTAACAACTCCTCTTGGCGCTACTTGCGAGACCTGACCTTTGTAAAGCCATTTTAAAAGGCAAAGGAGATGAACATTGAAAAATTCCAACAAATGACCTGAAGCAGCGATTCAGCTGTCGCTGTCTCTTTCCTCATACTTCAAGCTTCTCCAATCAGTTGATTAATCGCCTGCTAGCTTGAGGCTAATGAGGTCATGAGGGTGTATTTAACCATGGTCCTATTTAATTTTCTGCTGTCAGAACATTAAAAATTCCATTTTAAGCACATCATAATTTGGCTTGGTGATAAATTACTAATATCATCAATGGGGGGTCCTATCTCCTCTGACGCGCAGCTCAATTTACCAGCTTGGTTCACTTCATGGTGCCTTTACAGCATCTAAAAAAATATATTAATCTAGATAATTTAATCTTCTGCTATCAAACATGTTGGCAACCTGTTACCAATGTGTTTTTTAATGCCTTACCTGCTAGGACTTTTATATTATATTAAATATGATACTAAAATGTGTCAATAATTTAATATCTCATCATCATCATTGGAAAACTTTACATTTAAGCATGTATGGTATCATCAGATATCATTTCATGCACATCAGCAACAGCTCAGACAATGGTATTCAGTTCACAAAGAAATGACTCTTATGAAGGCATTTTAAATATTTCAAAATTTTTAACAAAACAAGTTTGTGAACAGTTAGAATCAGACAATCAGTCGGTGAAACATTTAGAGCTGTCACTCAAATATTTAATGGTTATGTCTGATTCAAAGTTAACTGGGGAATGTTAAAGTGATGTATACATAAAGTGAAGAATAAAACATTCAACTGTTCACAAAAAAAAGAAAAACAACAAAGACAAAGTGTGTAAATCTATTATGGCGGCTCATATTCCATGCATCCAGATAAGCCATTTGAAAACTGCATACAAACAGTCATTCAAATAGTTTTAAGTGTTTATTCAAATCATGAGACCAAACACATCATGCATTTTCCTTATTCAAAGATCATCTAAAAGAAAGAAAAAACACCTTTATCTACATACATTTTCAAAATGTTGGTGTCAAAAGAGTTTTTCAAAGGGATAAATTAAAGTTCTTAACATTTAGGCTACTTAACATCATATCATTCCAAAACCATGTGATTTACTTTCTTGTTGGAGAAAAGCAGCTTGGGCATTGTGCTAAATTTCCTCTTTTTGTATTCCAAGAGGGAAAGGAAATGGCATGATTAAATGATAGAATATTTATTTTTAGTTGAATTAACATTTTGAATTGGTTACTTTATCTGTGATGAGCAAATGTGTTTTTCTCCAACATAAAATGTCATTTTTCAGTATATATATATATATATATATATATATATATATATATATATATATATATATATATATATATATATATATACACACACACAATTACATAAACATTGTAATTACTTGGAATTAACTACTAAGAGTTTCTGCATATAGGAATTGAGCCATTTCTGTCTTTCCATTGCTGTCAAAAGCTTACTCTTCTCTCTAAATGCAGCGTCATCTGCTACCACTATGTTTCTCTTCTGCTTGTGACCCAGCCTTGAAGGCCAGTTGCCCGGCCAGCCCTTCACCAGCTCCTCCTCCATCTGCGACTGACTGAGCGGAAACCAATTTTCCCCCACCAGCTGTTCTGCCCCAGCCTTAGCTGCACCAAAATCTGGGGCGGTCAGCATCTGAATGCTCCAATCACGGAGTGAGATGGAGGGGTACAGCACTTCCCACTGTTCACCTTTGGAATCCTCTTGACCAATAGCAGGCAAGTTACTGTTTAGGAGAAAGAGAAAGAGAATCAGAAATGTGTCTAGACAGCAATAGGAAGCTACTCAAAAAAAAAAAAAAAAAGTAAAAAGTATAAGTATAAGAAATTATAACTCTAAAAGACACTATGACATTTCAGTACAATGTATTATGTATTTTTAAAGGTTTCCACGGTAGAACTTGTGGTACTTAAGGCGAATTTGTTTTCTATGAGAAATAAATACTTTCATGTGAAATTTTATGTCTCTAGCTCACATAGTGATGCTGGTTTTATGTTTTGAATATTGCAAATTTAATTACTAGGTACTAAGTAACCACACATCTCATCCATCCCATAATTACACAGAGTGCAATTAACTACAGACTCATCTTGCATGCAAAATTTGGTGAGTTTTCAGCAAAGGGATACAAGGCAATGTTCAAAATGAGGATTAACAACAACATTAATACAACTACTTATATTTGACAGAATAATAATCAATAATGAGCAGTTATACCTTTGCAGAGGTCGAAGTTGAGGCTGGGGAAAAGCAGAAGTCATCAGAGTCACACTCATGAGGACTAAGAACAACAGGGCAGGACGAGGAGGCAAGAATAAAGTCACCATCTGCAGACATAATATTGGTCAAATATTTCTGTACAGTTGGGAGAGGTAGAGAAGATACACGTGCAACATACGAAATGTATAGGCTATTGAATGTAATTTACTTATTTATGAGGAATGCTGACTATTGCTAGAAGATAGTTCTGACTACAGGCAGAACTATTAAACTGACATATCAGCCAATCAGAAGTGTATTTCAAACATCTATATAAATTATTCAGACCCTTTCATTCACTTAGATAGTACAGTATTTTAGAACAGACTAAAAAGATACATATTAATAGCTGTGTCATTTTATAGATTTTAAAATACAAGACAAAATTCAGTTGAATAATCATAACATTTTGATCGTCAGTTAAACGTATTTACTGCTTTCTATCTGTTCTCTATACTATTCAAAAACATAATTTTTTTTTTACCAAACTATAAGATTTTCGTTAAATTATAAAGGGCCTCTGTAACCAATTTTTGTGAACATCAATATAAATGCAAATATATTTAAATCATTTTGGTACATTAATACATTTGATCATTTGCAATTATAAAATTAAATAGTAAAATACATATTAAAATGTATGGTACCTTTGTGGAGCAGTTCTTCCTCTTGGCTGTGTGTTGCTGTGAAGTTCTTTGTCTGGAGTCAAAAATCCAATCAGTCTTCTTGTGTGACTCCAAGCTGGTTTTGCAAATCTTCCATGCAATATCTCAAAGAAGTTTGTGTTTGTCCAATATTTCTGTCTTACGCTCTAGGTAGGTATTTAATTGTTGATAAGTTGCCAATGGTACCTCTTTGCATGTACTGCTTTATCAAGTTCTCAGGTTATAGCTCAACCCCGAACTCTGTTGTGCATTGTCAGGTGTTAGTGTGAATATATACAGGGTTTGCTTGTGTGGGATTATATATACCTCTCTTTTTGTCAGAAGTTGGGGGAAACAGAAAAGATAAAGGCATGGCATGTGTCATTTTCCTTTGTTGAAACGGAAACAGTGTTGAAACAGAGAAGGCCACACCCCTGACTGTCATGTTTGGATGGAGCCTTAAAATAGAGGAAAGAATCAGAGGACAAAAGACAACTGTTTGGATGTCAGAGCACCTAATGATGTCTCCAAAAAAAAAAAAAAAGGTTGGGTTCACATATCTGGAAATTGCCACATGGTCACAAAATCATGATCAAAACTACATGTTCCAGTTTTTCCACAATGGCCTATAATGTCCTTGACTCAAGTGCGTGACCCACCTGTCGCTGGGCGTAACCTATAGGATCATGGGACTAGGATAGGATAAGGGACTTTAATGAGAATTTGAAGTGACGTGTTTGCCGTCCTCCAGCAGCCTACGCACGTGTTTGGATTCTATGACAAGCAAGTCACTCTCATTAAATTTGAAAGGTCCTGTCAAACATACATAAACCCCCACAAGACAATTTGTCGCCTTTTACGCAACCACAGATAGGCTTTTGCTTTAGAAACACTCCACACAATCTGACAACTGCTAAAACGGTCATGTGCGACCGTGTGTATATATATATATATATATACACACAAGGAACACCTTGTTTTATATAAAAAAAATGAGTGTTTATTAGCTATATATTTCATGGTTATTTAATATAAACATTAATTACCGTGAAAAAAAAACACTCATTCAACCTATAGGATGACATCCGGCGAACGAAAGTATTTCCTTTTTATTCAGCACAGAAAGGCTTGTTACCGAAGTGGACTTTAGCGAGGTCTCATTTAAAATAATGGGCAGCGGTTGTGAGTGCAAGGTTCAGACGAGCAGGTCCTGACAGTCATTATAGAGCGCGACAACAGCGACATGGGCCGGTCGGGTCAGACATGAGTGGAGGGACAAGAATGAAAGCGTTGAAGGAAAGAATCAGGGCGTGAGGCAGATGAGGTCGAGGGATTCGGCGGCGAGAGGCTGAGGAGATGATCTGAAGCACGACTTCGTTTGTATTCCATGGATCTGCAAGTTTTACCACTGTAAACCGCGACTGTGAGTCATCAGCGCTTTCCCCCCCACAAGCTAGCATTCTCTCTTCCCTCTTTCCCTCACCCCGGTTCTTTCATATCCTCATCTAAACCTCAGGATTTTTCGAGCTCACAAAAATTGTGAAAGATCTCAAATTTTCCTTAAAGATCATTTTTGTAGAGGTGATTTTTAAAGTAAACTGCTTTGAGATTTAAACACTGTAAGACAAGAAATGTATAAAAAATAGCACATAACATCACTGAAATAAATAGCCTATAGATGTTATGAATATAGAATACACAATGAATAACATCTGAGGGGAATGTGACAGTGGAACATTAAAAAAAAGGTTCACACTTTTCCTGTTATCAAACTTAGGATAACAATAGCCTTCCTATCATTAAGAGCCAACACAGAAAGATGCTTTTTACTGCCAAATTATGCATGTAATGTACAAGCCGTGGCTAACGGCAGCCACGATAACCAGCCAAACCTTGACTCCTTGAAACAATAAAATTAATTTCCTATAATATGGCTATAGTTATTTCAAAAGGTCTATAATAAATAATAAAAACAGACCATTATGTATAATAGTGTGGAGATGTTTTGCGAGTGAATCCCTTCATGAGAGGCCTATTAATAGGATTCATGCATAAAACTAGTGTAATTTTTTTGATATGCTGTATTTTTTTTTTTTTTTTGCACTTAAACTCATTTAAACCCAACAGGAAATTATTTTATTATACATTTTAATGAAATACACAAATATTCTGTGTTTAATGCAAACACCTAATTTGCCACAATCATCTTAACTGATACAAATATACATTTTGCTGTGTAATGTTAAGGTTAACATTCATATTCAAGTTTTGTGTAGGGTGTACCAAACAGCCTTATGAGACAGTGATGCCTTACAGCTAGTGATCACTTCAGTAGAATTCTCCCTAAGAATTCACATGATATCACTTCCTCTAATGTCATTTAAAAGACACTTCCCTTTCGCCGATTAATCTAATATGATTGGGGAGGCATCAAGTTTTAGAATCATTTAGATTTTTAAAGATGAATTGTAGATCATACTTTCAATTCAAATATTTTGTTCAACGATAATAAAACATTGCATAATATTTCAACAGAACTTCTAAAATAGCAGATTTTTGTGTTTAATACACCATCAGACGCTAACTACTTGATGACTTTTATGAACTGACACTGTAATCAGGGGTTGCAGATGCATTAAAGAAACGATCACATCTGGAAGGGAAGAACAGCTTGAAATCACACATTTGCATCATACACCTCTGCTATCATCTCGTGTATTATTACGGTCATATTTTTACCTTGCTGCATTCCTCTATCATTGATATGCAAAAAACAGAGCCGAGCTCACCTTCCTCCAGAGAGGCTTCACTGCCCAGAATTCTAGTGTTTGTAAAAGCGCAAACATCCTTCCCACACGTGTCAGTCTAGAGCTAAAGCCTTGCTTCTCTCTTAAATCTGACAGGTAAAACACCCCCTCTTATTTTTTGTTCATGCACAAACAAGATGGATGCTGTTGTTAAATCTCTCATACTAATATGAGGGTTTCTTAAAAACTATCTGTGGGCAGTGCTTTTCTGAATCGCATTTAGATTTTCAGGGTAGCAACTTCAACAGTTACTATAGTTGTAAAAACCCCTAAATTCACTAGAAACACCTCAATAGTCTGATTTGATGAGCAATTTTGTAAAATAGTTGAAAACCATTTGCCTGTTACCACACATAAATGTATTGTGGTATAGAAAATTCTCTGATTATTACCTTTTTATTGATCATTGACATCTTTTATCTTATTTGTGTTGCTTTGCTCTTTTGAATCATGGTAAAATGCATGGATATTTCATGAATTTTTGCTTTAATTTACTCATTTAGATGATCATATTATATATAGTGTTACGTATTAGAACGTAATTGTTGTGTCACAAGTGTTAACCTGTGTGTGGTGTGTATTTTCTTGTCTCTCTCTTTTTCGCTCGCTGCTCATTAGAGCAACAGGTGCAGCTGCTAAGTGAGCGCAGATGAAGCATCTCAACGTGTGGATATAAGCAGTGAGGATTGTCTGTTCGTCGAGCTCACCCTCCTGCTTCCTTGGTGTAGATCGTGTGTGTACGACTGCTGCTTAAAAACGGTGTTGTGTTAACCCCGAGAGAGCTGTGCTGTGTCGTGTCCCAGATCATGTAAAACTCCTGGTGAGGAGTTAGAATTGGTAGTGGTATTAGGCCGGTAATTGTATTGGCAAACTAATCATCATTTATTTAAAGTAACCTGTGAGAGAGGTTTTTAGGCCTTTTTATTTCCTTTATAGTTTTCTCCTGTTTAATGGTCAGCAAGGGAGGTAAGGATTTGTATTTTATTTATTGTTTAATTCAAGGGAAGAGGATTTAAAACTTAGTTAGAAAACTCCTTTTTGTTTATTGTTTTGGCCATCTGAAACCCTCTCAGCCTATGTTATTCCTCAAGTCTCATCCCAATGTACAAATAAATCCCACTTTTCTTGACTTCTGGGTTGTGTGCTGGTGTGTTTGTGGAAGCAGGAGATTGAACTCTGGGCAGCACCCCTTTTCTTTGGTGTCTCTCTCGATGTGCGTGCATGTGGCATGTAACAATAGTGATGAGTTGGAAGTGTTTTATGGGAATCTAAAGTGTTTTTATTTTCAATAACATCTGAAGTTGCCCTTTACATATATGTGAACAAACGCCATAAATAATAAAAGTATTTATTAGCAGTATACATTTTTAATATAACATACACCAATCTTTGGTTTGACAAGTGCTGTGCTCACTGAAACAGTCATTGTGTGATACATATGCATTCATGCTGCTTAAAATAATTTGCCTCAAAACCAGAGCTTATGCCTAAACTATTGTATATGTTGTGATATAAAAAAACAACAACAGTAAACTAAAATATGAATAAAATATAACACTGAGCATATCTGTATGGCCATATATGACATGAGAGCAATGCAGGTGCATAACCAATTAAGGTCTGTAAATATGCATTGCTTTAAGAAACTTATAAATGAAGAAATAAGCACCGAAACGGGTATGAGTCACAGTCTGCTGAGCCCTGAGATGTGAAAAGATTTGCATTGTTGGAAAGAAAGTTTCATCTGTAAATCATGAAACTTTCAAGGTCTGTATAGCGCTTGGGAACAAATAGAGGCTTACAAAGGTGAAGGATGTATCTGTTGTGTGTGTGCAGATTTTCTTTTTGTTTTCATTTTATTTTCAATAACGCAGGCTCCTCGTGTCAGGCTTTTTTAGGAGAATTTTTTAAAAAATATTTTCAAAATTCCAGTCCTGGACCTTTCCAGCACTTTTTAAAGCAATTGCCAGCCAGCTTTATAAGCCACTGTTATACCTGCCTACTGGAAGTTTTTCAGGCTTCTGACTGGCTTTACGGTTGAGATTATATCACCACCTGTTGGTTTGGCATGCTCTTGACAGTTTTTCATAGCATGCTTTTGAGTTTTGAGTTGTGGACAATTTTTTTTTTTAATAGAAGAAAAAAACGGTATAAAAATACCCATGTATGTGTGGACATGGCCGAAATAGTGTTAAAATAACACTCAAGCAGAGTTAAAGTTAATGAGATAATAAAGTGATTAAGTGCTGATTGAACATTAATGATGAAAACCTGCTGTTAACAAGCAGAATCACTAAAGAAAAGAGAAACACAAGAACTGTCTTGAGCCACAGCCTCAGATGAAATCAACTGACATAAAAGACATTAAATCTCTTAAGATTTCAGCAGAGCTGGTTTACATGCTGTCGGAATTATCGTAAATACGAGTTTATTGAACGCCTTTCAAGTCGTATTTACTACTGGGAAATCATGAATTCATAAGTGGGAAATAGGAAACTGAGCATTAAACAACTCAACAAACAGCATCAATAGCTTCACTCATAACCAGACTGACTTTATATCTGTCAGACATCTAGAGAAGCTCTTATTGAGGATTATCAGATATGTAAATGTTGTTGTTTTATTGGTTAAAAACGATGACACCATTATGGGGATCAGTGTTTGATATAGTTGGGCTTATGACCCTTGACTTTCTTTGAGATTTTTCTCTGCAACAATGCATATGATGTTGTAAAACAGTGAGGTCAATGCTTTACATTGAGTACATATTAGCTGCTTCTATTTGATGAGATACTCCTCGTGAACTGACCTGATTGCATCCAAAGTAGCTTACCATATTTTTTTAAAATTTATGTTTAGCGCAACTAACCCTTTGAAACTACACTATGAGAACATGTTGCAATAAACAGTTATCATGAATGATTATAAAGCCATGTTGTAAGACAAAGTTTTTTGAACTTCTGTATTTTATAGACACACACAGACATCAAGAATCAGCATATGTGTCTCAAAAATTGCATGGATGGTATCACCATAGTACAGAACTCCCATCATGTTCTGCAGTATAAATAATTATTGTCACCACTGTTGGGGATTGAATGATATTCATGTCTAAAAGCCTAAACTGATGCTCTTTATCGTTGAAGCATTACAGCATAACGTTTAACAGAACACTTTTTTCCATGTTTAGTAGTCAATGAACCTCAGTCAGTCGCCCAAAGAGAAACCACTTTGTGGTGATTATTCAAATGTTTTATAAGCAGAAAGTGTAGGCTAATCTGCTACTTTAAAACTTTTGATTCAACAACATGCAAGTTCTTGCAGCAAAACACTATTATAACTGCTTAGAAGCAAATAATTTAGAAGTTCTAAAAGGGTTAAGTGTCCAACTACAGCAAACACTGATCTCCATGATGGTGGTATAGTTTTTTTGACCAATAAAACATCATCATTTGAACCTCTGTTAATTCTCAATAAGATCTTCTGCAGATGTCTGTCAGAAATATGGTCAAACTGGTTAGAAATTATTTGATAATGATAGCTGGTGAGATTGTTTGTGGAATTGTTTAACCATCTGTTGAGATCTTTAGAAATTTGTAATGTCTTTTATTTCAGATGATTTCATCTAAGGTTGTGGCTGAAGTCAGTAGTAGTTCTTAGGGATCAGCGATACCACATATTTTGTTTTAAATACGATGTCGATACATTTAATGGCCAGTATCATCGATATTGTTACCTATACAATGCTTCTAAACTGAATTTTTAGATTATGAAAT
The DNA here is from genome assembly GCF_963082965.1 of Carassius carassius. Classification (NCBI taxonomy): domain Eukaryota; kingdom Metazoa; phylum Chordata; class Actinopteri; order Cypriniformes; family Cyprinidae; genus Carassius; species Carassius carassius. Next base: position 16,351,730 of record NC_081785.1, on the reverse strand, counting down.
GTATTTAATTATTATGAGTACAATGTGTAATAATATCATTTTTACTTTATATTTGAAAGGCATTTTAACATTCAATATGCCTTAATTGCAACTTATTAGGTTATATTTTGTTTACATATGGTTAAAATATGTTTACTGTCGTGTTAATCATGGATATCTACAAACACTATAGTTAAACTATGTTCACTTTATCATGGTTCATTGTCATAAGGGACTGCTAGTAATAGGCTGTTGCATGCATAAAATGCAACCTTTTTATTCAGAGAGTGTATGATTTATATTAACAATACAGAATTGAACATGAGCAATATGAACTTTTAATTTTCAAATTTAAATAAAGAAATGCAGCTCTATTTAAATGCACTGTCAGAAGTGAGTGAACGCTCTCTGTAATTGATTGATTCTGCCTAGCAACATTTGCGTGTGTTCAGATGAGCTGGAAAATCCCTTCCAAAAATGTTTTTGCTAACATAGGTTATTTGTCCAATTTAAGGCATATTGTAGGCATTGTGTTTTGCTTAATAAACAAAATCACTGGTAAATAAAAACACCTTATCGATATTTTTTTATTTGAGTATCAATATATCGATACTTCAGGATCGATTCGCCCGTCCCTAGTAGTTCCTGTTTCTCTTTTCTTCAATGATTCTGCTTGTTAACAGCAAGTGTTCATCATTAATGCTCAATCAGCACTTAATCACTTAATTATCTAATTTACTTGAACTCTGCTTCAGAGTTACTTTAACACTATTAGAGTGACCAAATGCACTCTGAGCAGTGCTAATTTAACTTTGGGGATCACACACATACAAATGCATAAGTTCATATCAAACTCTCTTCGGGTGCTGCTGTTGATGATGTCTGGACCACAGACTCTTTTTCAGGCCAGCGACCGAGGCGGTAGACAAAATAATACTCCTTACGTGGCTCACTGTGGTGCAAAGTGGACTTGATCGTGAGAGGATACTCCTCAGGAGCCAAAGGCATGTAATGGCCATCCACAAGCATGCTAAGGCAATAAGACTCAGGATCCAACACCTCAAACTTCTCCGCACACTGATTGCACAGGTCCTGAGCGGTAGTGTTGGGACGCAATCCCAAGGTCTTGGTGTTGGATCCAGCCTCCAGGAAGGACACGTTAATGAAGTCCTGATAGGAATGTGGAGCAACATAAAGAAAAATAAATGTAGAGTTGACTGACCAATGGTTTTCCAATACATTATAGAAATTACAATACCTGTAGAGAGGAGCGTGAAGCTCTGGCTTTGTTTAAGGTGCGGCGGCGCTCCCAGCGGTGGATGGAGTCTTGAACCTCTAAACTCAGCTGTCTGGTCACAGCTTGTTTATCAAAATTTTTAATATGCTCCAGAGCTCCATAAGTGGTGGTAAGATAATACGAACCTAGAAGAATATGGATTTGTAATGGTTATATACTGTAGCAGTAGCGTTGCCATTCTAGATAATGTTCATTGTTGCTTTGTGACTAAAAGAAATGATGAGCGTTGTAAAATATGTATTGGTGTGTGTGTTTTAAATATGCATTTCATGAGTCAATTTTATTGTTTAACTTTCATCCTACACCCAGCCTTTTAATCTTAAAATATGAAAATCTATCATTAAATTAGTGCACTGTAGAAGCTGTGAAAATCTAAAAAAAAAAAAAAAAAAAGATAAGACAATTAGAAAAGGTAAACATCAAACTTGGACAAAATATTAATTATTTCTAATAAAGCTATGAGTTAAATTATTGAACAAGTGCAAAATATTATTCCAAAATATTATTTATGTATTTACACTAAAAAAATGGCACAGAAACTATTTTCTCTAATATTAATTATAAAGGAACAGCAAGAAATACATTCTTCAATGAAAATTCGATTAAATTATTTTAAAATGTGCTCCAATAATCATTGTTTTATTTACAACTTTTGAAAAAAATTAGGGATGGACAAGTTAACATCGTATTACCGTGTTAATGCATCAGTTGATTAACGCCCACAATTATTTTATTGTGCGTTAACACAGTTTTTCAGTATTATGAAAGTCCGTTGCTCATTGGCTATGAATACACATACAGACAAATCATGGGTCACAGGAGTGGATGCTCCTGATCAAATTATTTAGGCTAAGCATCAGCATTCAGAGACACTGTCCACTGTTATCTTCAACAGAAAAGAAAGCAAAGAGCTCGTAATCATGACTTTAAAAGTTGGAAATAAGAAGTTTTCTGATAACACGATGGAGCAGAGAAGCCCTCTTGCTTAACACAGTGGAGTGAATTGTTGTGTTAACTTGGTGGTTTATTATTTTGAGTCGTATGAGACGCGGTTAGTGCTCACACTCACTGATCTATATATAACTGAACCGCACTCTAGCCCACCTCTTCCAACCAAGCCAGGGACTGCTAAATGATGTGAACACACTAGTCAAACGAACCAGGCTTTGTGGGTAAAACGCCTAGTGTGAGCACACCCTAATTTTTCTCCCGCACACACACACACACACAAGTCTCTACCCGCACATCAAGTGTTGTCTCTCGCCGACCTCTGCTGCGATTGGTCCTGTGATCATGCAGGTCTCTAATAGGAAGGTGCCTGTTATAATGTTATGATCGAGGCTCTGGACTATTTATTTTCTATAAAAACGTTAATGTCCTGGCAGTGACAAATAGCTTGTTTTATATTGTATTTAATTACATTAATGTTTATAAAATGAGATTTAGGTTACAATAAATATTTTAACTTCTACTTCGTAAAAGGAACACTGCTGTAAAAAGCAACTTATTTGTTAAAAGTATTTGCAAACCAAATGTTATTACACTTTTTCATTTAGCAGTAGGGCTACTTTAAAAAAAAGTTTACAATACACTACTTTTGAATGCATTATTAGTTTTGTACATAATGCGATTATTTGTGACTAATCACAGACAATAATGCGATTAATCATGATTTAAAAAAATAATAATAATCTTTGCCCAGCACTAGAAAAAAATTCATTTTACATTAAATACTATGTCAAATGATCCTAGGGAAACAAACGAGTGAGGCATTTTATTCCAAAAATCGTAAAAAAAAAAAAAATTAAACATTGAAATATCCACCACATAATACTTTTAAATGAAACGCATCATTTGAGATGTAGTGGAAATGTTCTTGATGATCAAAAAGCTATCTATCCATTATGTACATGATCACAGTGACTATGGGTTACTGTGTGTTCACTATGGCTTGGATCTATGTGTGTGTGTGTGTGTGTGTGTGTGTGTGTGTGTGTGTGTGTGTGTGTGTGTGTGTGTGTGTGTGTGTCCTCACCCTCTCCGAGCTGCAGTGCTGGATCCATTAGCTCCATCATGTACTCCACATCCAGCAGCAGAGCGCTGATGTTACAGCGTGCCAAGACATACATCAGCACAGGCAAGAAGTCATCAGCCCCGTAAGCTTTTCCTGTTACATAAAAAACAGGAAATAATCAAAATACATTTATTAATAAAATACCAAAACATTAAATAATTCATATCGCAGTAAGTCTTATGAGTGGAATTCACTCATACAGTATGTGGCATCCATTGCTTTGATAATAAAATCTGCATTGTAGTTAATGCTGCTATGAGGAAAAGATCAATGTGTTGACCACTAACAGGACACATTTACTCATTCCCATACACAGTCATTGTGACCTTAGACAGATTCCTGTTTAGTCATTTGCACTCCCTGCATTTTATTTGTATGTAGAACAAGAAATATATGCTGGACAGAAAAAGTACTCTGGACTGCGTCTGGATTCCCGCAAATACAATACAATTCAAAATATGCTGAGAGAGCTGTGCTGTATACTATAATAGTCACAAGACTGACATTATGCTTTATGAGCAACGGGGCCAAATCATTTAAAGCTTCAGGCTTTTAATGCTTAAATCTGGACATTCTACAATAAATCTGTTAGAGAAATTCAAAAACATATGTATTCGGTAAAAACTGTTTTATTTATTTATTTATTTTTTCTGTATAGCCATGATCTGGCAATGGCCATTATTTATGAAATATAATAAAAATAACCTAACATCTGGCTCATTTAAGTATTGAAAACAAGGCTAGCAGCTGTGAACATGAAAGTCTTCTTGTCTGTAGGAAATTTAGCCTCCTGTTTTCTGTACCTATCGCTGTGTGTCTATGTTTTTGCACTAGCTTTATCACCAGTGCAGTGAAATAAACTGTAAATTAAATAGTTGTCAATTTGTTGGCCAAACTTGAAGCCTAATTCACCCTGGGTTCCCTCAGGATTTTTTAAAATGGGTGTTGATTTCTGAGTAAAAGAAGGTCTATGACATTAAAAGACACAGTCATACCTTCAACTTTTTCTAAGAACAGAGATTCAAGTCATTGTCCATAGTTAGCTAATTTTCACCAACTGACGTTTTTAAATTGCACAACTGTTTCAAAATTCATGTCTGTGTGCAACATGTTGTAAGAAAACACAGGAAAGTCTCGGCAACATTAACCACAGACCTTATTTTGCTCAGAAATGATTGAAATTGAAATTAAAATTATTAATAAAGACCCATAAATCTGAACAGGTCTATTATAAGCTGCACAGTTGCAATACCTGTTAACACTGATATAATTAAATGTTTTCAATGATAATACAGAACACAACCACATAACTTGACTGCAGTATATTGAAATTTATTCACTGAGAGTAAATTTGTTTCGATGTTCATTTCAAAACAGTGCTATGCATTGAAATGAAGAAGCAATGCAATTTTATTTTAGAATTGCATTGCTTCTTCATTTCAATGCATAGCACTGTTTTGCACTGCACTACATTTTAATTTGGGTAATTTAGAGGTGACAGTGTTCTCTGTGAAAGTTAATTGTCCCATTAAATGTACATTTCATTTCTTCAATATTAAATTCCCTCAGGAAACCCAGTCATTTTAATATGGGTCCAAAAAGGCACCTGCAATGTAATAAAGTAAGGTTCATTTAAGATAATAAAATCACCAAAATTAGAGAAATGAAAACAGAACCAAAAATTATATTTTTTCTAATTTACAAGGGTTACACAGTCGAGACAGAACTGTAATCCCATTGGAAATATCTATAGTTTAATTAATTTGACTATTTCAGTAAAAAAAAGATTTAATGAAACAACACAAAATTTATCACAATGATAATTTTTCTGTATAAAATGTGGGGTTGTTTTTAAGGAAGTTTGTAAAACTGAAGTTTGTTAAATCATCCGTACACTAAACAACAGAGATTGTTTTGGACTTCGGAAAAGGGGTAACTCATGCCCATGAGACTAGAAAGTGTTGCCAAACCATTGCTTAAGATTGTGGTTTGGAAGTTGTAATAGAGAAAATAGATCTCATTTGTGACTGTTCTTTGGTGTGATTATTCTTTGAATAGCACTTGAATAATAGCTCAGAATCTGCAAGCATAGCTTGTCTGGGCTAATCTCAGTGCTCATGAATACCTATTAAAGAAAGCAATGATACAAGAATGGTGTGCATGAAAAGATAAAAAAGAAATACAGTCATGTCAATTTGCTCTGATAGCTAGGAAAAACAATGGTAAACAAAAAGACAACTGAATAATTGTGCGATGTTAGAAAACTGTAAAAAAAGAAATTCACAAATTCATCCATCACTTGATACAGAAGCAGTCAATTTAGGCAGATGCCAACATGGACGGGTTGCGTGAAATGCCCTCATTCTATAAATCATAACCAAAAACTACACAAGATAAAATATGTCCAACAGTACATTATTTATGGCTTCATTGCAACAAGGTCATGGCTTGTGGCAACCACATTGTGTTTTGTGCTGTGAGTACTTGGAATTGAAAACCATTAAAATTCAATTTTTATTCAAATTAAAAATTCACTTAAAATAAATATGAAATTCAATTTAGAAATGTGAAAATTCAATAAAACATTTCAGAAAATGTATTTACAAAATTGTACATTTTCTATGTAACATATAAATAATTTTTAATAATAGGCCCAAATGGTTCATGATGATATTAATAAATTCAGATGTTGAATATTAGTTTTGGTTTTTAGGGTAGGGAGTTTTATCCTGAAGGCAGGTGAAAACCACTGTAAAAACATACTTTTCAATTTCATCTTAAGCCCGGATAACTATGCCTGAATGACATAATGAAAAAATGACAAAGAATATATTGTATAGATGAGAAAATTTTTCTCAGTAATGTTTAAATGTAAGACTGCTCTATCAGATCAAATGAATTGTGAATTGCATATATAACTTTAGAGATTTTTATGATAAAAACTGTCTATATAATATGATAAAAAAAAATTCTGAAGTTATTCTTCAAATTCTTTATCTCAACTGTGACTTCAGAATGAGTCATAAAGTCAGCAATTCACAGGAAATGCATAATTTTAACTAAAATAGACACGCTGGTCAGTGTCATTTAAAGCCTCAGACTTGTGAATGTGAATCACCTGCAATTTCGCACACAAAAAAGTGATCACTTGAAATGTAGATGAAGTTTAGCTCAAATTTTGGTTGAGAATTGTAACTCGTATCACTTCATCAGAGGGAAGCATTTGTTTGCAGAACTAAAATAAAAATTAAAATACAAAAGACCTTTCAGAACAGATCAGTGGTTCATGGTCTTTGTTGTTCTTCATATACATGCAGAAAAATACAAACAAAAGCTTTAAGAGTTAATGTTATGATAAATACTACGCATGTGACCAGTCCTGTAAACAGCTCTCTGCACAATCATTGTCTTTTGCAGCTGTAGCACTTCCTTATTTGGAGGCGCTAATGGCAGCTTTGATGAAATCTGGACTAATTTTGGGGTGAGGAGGAAAAGGCGGAGTCTGGGCTGTGTAGAGAAATGTGTTACATGTTTTCTGTCCCTCTGTATTCAGAGGTTGTGCTCTTTCCTCCATATTCTATAGAACTGACAAGTTTGGTCTGAGCTGCACTTTCCAAAAGCATCGTAAATTATTTATAACATAACTACATATATATAACTTTCCCAAAGTTGCTAAATTTACATATCCCCCACCTACCACTCGCCCCCTGCCCACAATGTTTTTTTATCATATGTCCAGACCAATAACTCAAAGCTCCCTACTTAATTTACACACACACACACACACACACATATATATATATATATATATACACACACACACACACACATATACATATATATATATATATATATATATATATATATATATATATATATATATATATATATATATATATATATATGAATGCCAGGCATCATATACGTTTGAGATCAACTACACATTCATCAGGGTCTCTAATTCACAATATTCCAAAATAAGCCCACCTGGACAGCCCACAGACATGGATTCATAGATGATTTTGCAGGTCTTGAGGAGCAAGTCGATCTTCTTCTGAGGCAAATATTCTTGGTGCATGTTACCAAGCTTTGTTTGAATTTTGTCCATAACGGCCATTTCAGGAACACTGGTGTTGACCCCCAGGTCTGTGGTGGTCGTCCCCTGGACCACTTGCTGGTTTTCTTTTAGTTTCTTCAAATTTCCTGTACGGGAGTGGATATCCTTCAGTCTGTTATACACTGCCTCTCGTAAGGGTTTCAGGACACTTTTACAAAGTGCTGCTTCAGTAATGATCTCTGAACAGGAGAAAATAGATACACCATAGGTAATGTGTATGTATGTATGTATATATATATATATATATATATATATATAATAAAGGCATAAACACAAGAAATTCCATATTGTCTCCAAGGTAAAAATATATTTATATATATATTCTTTATGCATTATTTATCTGTATCTTAACTTTTAATCATAGTAATTCATGAGGACATTTTTTTATGCATTTTAATGCTACAGAGAAAGAAAAGCAGCAAATATATCTTCAGAATGTACCCACAAACACTATGGAAGTTATAAATGCTAGAAGATCCCTGCCAGCAGTGAATTGAGAAAAAGAAAGAACATTATCTTGATCTAGTGTGGTCTTGTTACTTCAAGAAGGTTTTTTTTTTTTTTTAGGGACTAAGCAGCAAAACATAGAGAAGCTGAGTCTTTACAGATGGTCTATTAAAGCATGATATTGAAGATGGTGGCAACAATCTTCTGTTTGGATGGTGCTTTGCTTGGATGATTCCAGCAATGCACATTAATTTCATCAACAATAAAAAATAAAAAAGACGCTAGATGAGTTCTGTTCTCACATTTTATGCAAATTTTAGGATAGAATCCTCAATGGGATACATCAAGATTGACTTCCAGAATGAACATAAAAATGTTAATGCTCACTTAAGTTTTTATTTGGCAAAACATGCTATGTTGCCTTTGAATAATTGGTTATGATTATGTCATAGAACCATCTGACACATTGTCGATCCCAAACATAAGCCAGTTTAAGGCAATAGTTAGTAAACAAGAATTTCATCAAAGCATTTTAGCTATGCAGTTTACACAGCAAATAATTTAGTATATTTAATAAAAGAGGCACAGTGGCTTTCCTAGTGTCTTTTGCACTTTGCACTTCCATTGCCATTTGAATGTTGTGCCAGTTTCCAGTTTCAGATGTAAACACTGCTTTATTCACACATAATTTTGGGGAAAATCTTAATTTTTGGTTAAATTAAATTAGGTTTAAACTTTTTTTACAGTTAATATATTGAAGAGGTGAATTACCCAGTTTTTCATCGGAATAACCAGCTGCCTCCTGTAGATTTTGCAGCTCTGCACTCTGGATCAGATAGCTTTTCAGTTGGGTTATCATCTGCCTGATCTCTTGGAGCATCTCTGTGCTGGAGGTGTGTTTCCGCATGGTGTCCAAAGTGAAAGCTCGATAATCCTTAACAAGGTTCCCAAAGTATGTGTTTCCATCCCGGGACAGTTCAACAATTCGCTTCTGCAACTTACGGTCTGCGTTCATGAAGCCTGTGAGGACATTGGAGAGGTTTGCCATTGAAACCATTGAAAGTCGTTGCTTGGCACGGTCTAACATAATTGTTGGGGTCCTCTTGATGACAATACCTGTCGCCACATTGGTATCCACATCCTCCTCTGTGCTGCTGGTTGAGTAGGAGTCATGGTCTGGTGGAGCTCCACCATCAGGAGAGTACAGTGAAACATCCGAGACTTTTGGATGACCAGCATTGATGCAGAGCGAGTGGCGGATGGGACTGGGGCTGCTTGAGTTTAAAGGAAGAATGGACTCCTGTGGGATTGGTCTAAGTGAGTTTACAAAGCTTTGGGAGACATGTCCGGTAAGATTCTGAGATAGTCTTTTCTTCCTGGGAGGCGCTACTGGAACATTTGTCTTCTTCGGTTGAGGTACTACCTCTCGTGTCACCACTGAAGCTTCATTTGTTACCTTAGATTCTTCCACTAGCACTTCCTGAACTTGCTGAGTCTCTGAGTCCATAGGCTTGTCCCTTTCTTCCATACTGTCATCTAGGCAAATGAGGGATGCTACAGGTACTTGCAGAATATTGCCCTCTGCTTCTGTTGAGGTGCTGCAGTGGACTTGCCGCTGCGTTGGTTCCTCTGAAGCTTGTTTTTCAGATAGCCTCCTTCGGGTTGGTATTGGAGGAACTTGATGTGAAGCCGTATTAGAAAGCCGTTTTCCTTCTTTGCCCTGAGCGGGCTTTTCACACTCAGTGCTTAGGGCAGGAGTTCGCTGTCTCTCTTGTTCTCTGTCTGCATGCTCACAGTCACTTCCTTCCCCTTTCTGGCCTGAAGGGGGTGGAGAACTGAGAACTGCCTTGAACTCCCCTTTTGAAGGTGTGGCTAATGCATAGTGTTGAGAACACTCAGGTGCACTGGGTGGACGAGGACGTAGTGGGGGTGGCCTTTTATATTTGGGCGGAGCCTGGACTGGTGTGTTGAGACTCTGGGTTCTCAAAACAGGGGTAGAAGAGGTGGGTGCCAAGCTGTTGCTGCATTCTTCAATGAAAATTGGGTTGACATGCCAAAGCCGGTCACTGCCAATGGAAAGCTGAATTTCACAGGAGCTGCTTTCTCCCTGCTTATCCAATGCACCACAGCTACCAGCAACATTTTCCACTTCCTCATGACAATTTAGAGCTGAGTTCCAGAACTCTGTTAGCATGAGAAATGTTATCATGTTAGCATTATTACACTTCAACAAGACAATTTACACACTACTAATTTAAGCTATGAACTTTGTCAGCATTATTTCATTATTCAAATTGACTGGGAATATATAGTCTTTAGTAAATATCACTTAGCTTTAGGTACAGCATTAGCTGTTGTACCATTACCCTTGTTTAGTACTTAGATTGTCAGAAATTTTGTGTTGTTCAGGAAGAAAACTAAAAGGGGCATTTCTTTTTCTTCTAATTAAAGAAATAAACTAAAATTACACTAAAAATCTCAAATGAGAATAAGAGTCATATTAGTAAAAGTTGTTATATTTTACATCAGGTAGGTTGTTTTGAGTGGGAGGTGACATGCTGAGATCATATGATCAGCTAAATACTACTAAATTTTTTGTCCTTGGCATAAATGAATCATGGTTGATTGCTAACGGAGCAATTATACAATAGTATGAGCAGGCCCACACTAGAATGTGCGCACAAGTTCAGCACATTTCGTCAGAATTGGACACATCCTACACATGCTCTGTCCCATGCACATTCATTTTTAAGCATTTACTGGGGTGGTATGGGACACTTATACATGCACATAATGAAACGTCCAGTCAACTGCAGCACTTTCATGGTATTGTACCCGCTATCTGTTCTGGCCACCCCTCTCACCTAGGGCAGAATGTAAGTCAGGGCCTTTACTGAATAAGAGATCTGTTGCACACATTTTACCATATTAACAATAGATTTATCCTGTTCAGGAGGTTTAAGTCTACAGACATGAGTGCAACTTTAACCAGACTAAAATTAGATCTATTGATATGTCTTATAACCTATTGATATGTCTCACCTGAGCCTAGTGAAGAGATCACCACCATATCCTCGTATTTGGCTACCTTTTGAATCACCTGAGGTAACTTCAGTGGAAAAGGGAGGATGTCCCTGAGCGAAAAAGATAAATGAAAAGTGTGAATGTATTGTTAAAAATTAAATGAGGCAAAATATGTAAGCATGGAGGTTTGTGATTTATTTATTTTTTATCTTACCGGCTAACACAGTAGAAAGCAATAAGTTTAAAAATATTCTCAAACACCAGCACAGACCCTTCAAGGTACAGCACTGCGGCGAAGGAAAGAAACAGAAGTGTTAATGCTATGCACACATCCATTCCCCAATGTTACCTCTTAGCCATAATTCTTCAGTTTATTGGTGGCACTAGTTCACAATGTTTGTTTGTGTGAATTATTTCCTGGTGACGCAGGAATATTAAAATAGAAACAATTCCCTGGGGAATTTCTGTAAGAGTGGGAAGGAGGATAATGATGAAAGGCAATGTGTAAATAAACATGTCAAACTGACCACCCTTCACTTACAGCGATTTTATTTCAGACAAAAAAGATGATTTTTTTCTTTAGCTTTTTAACAGCTGGACCAAAAAGACAAGACTGCTTTGTAAAGATTGTGAAAATGACCACACGTATGCACTCGCACACAAACACAGACACCAGGAAACGAAGCTATAATAGGCCAGTGCAGGACGTCCTGTAACTACAACTGCAATGCAGGGCTATAGATACAGGAAACCTGTGGCCCACAGACTCTACAACCGCCACCCCCAAGCACCTGCAACACTCTTTCAGGTCTGATTATATCTCTATACTCACTCTAAAAACATCTATACGGATTTGATCAGGTATGTATGCAAATTTGTTTGTGCGTGGCCATATCTGTGTGGTTGTGTTTAGGTCTGTATGCTAATGTGCTTGTGTGTGGGTTTGTCTCTTGCATAAAGGTGTTCTATGCATACACTTTACTAAATCAAGTTGAAAGAACACTCATTTCTCAATGCAAAATAACTCACAGGATTTTTCTTCCTTTATAGGCAGTTCTTTGACATGCGGCTCCCCCAGCTGGTCAGGAAGGCATACTGCAAGTACCATCGTTTTTTGACTTGCATCCCTCCTGACTAAAAAGATCTGCAAAATCAAAGAACTGATACAGTCAGTTTAACAGTATTAAATGGAATCGTATCAGGGTAAGTAACGGATAATATGGAGATTAACTTGTAAGGGTATGTTCACACACAAAACAAAATGAAGTGCTAAGGAAATCCCTTGCGAGAAAAGTCTGTTCGCTCGACAACGCTTCCGGGCAGCTTTTTTAAGCATCCAATACGAAGATCTGTTTTTAGAACTTAACAAAACTTAAATAGTTACTGATCATCCTAAGTGGCTTCTTTGACTTGTTGCCTAGATAGCCCTTGCTCCCTCCACACTTCCTCTGACTGGTCCACTGTTTTAAGGTTGCCGTGTGCTGCGTGATAACTTAATGCAGCATCTTAAAAAAGTGGTTTATAAACATTTTCTTCCAAGATGTTGAAAAAGCATTGAGGCAAGGCACAATGGTCAAACAGGTATTTGATTGCCTATTATATAAATTAATTTAAAGCTACACAAAACAGAACAACTATTCTCTCTCACCCCAGGAAACTCCTTGCTCAGTATATGCATGGCTCTGTCCTGCTTCATTCCCAGTTGAAGCCACACTGGACATGTCTTAATCAGTTTCTCCAGGATGCTGATAGCAGGAGGAATAGGTTTATGGAGCTTGCTCACTGGAGATGTGGGGACTGGTGATTTTGGGACTACTGGTGGTGGTGGTGGTCTGGGTTGAGGTGGAGATGAGGGTCTAACGGCAGGAGGTGGAGGTGGTCTAGGCATGGCTGAGGAAGAGCTCTTAGGAGGAGCAGAGGGGAGTTGTGCTGGGAGGGGTGGCTTTGGGACCTGAGGAGGCATGAGTTTCTGGGCGGGGGGTGGGGAGGGTTTGGAGTCAAGTTGAGGTGAGGAATGTTGTACACATGAGATTGGGGGTGAAGTTGGAAGCGGATGGGAGGCAGGGTCAGGGGATGGGTTGTCAGAGATATCAACCAATGGGAAGTTTGGAGTAGAAGTCAAGGAAGAAGGAGGACTAAGAGGAAGAGGAGAGGTTTGTGGATTGAGAGTTGCCTGAATTGGTGAAGATATGGTTGGGGAAGAGGGTTTGGAAAGGCCTGAAGGTGCTGTGGAAGGGCCGGCGGAGAGCATAGTGCATAATGACGACAAGCAGAACTTCGAGAAGAATCCAATTAATGGTTTTTAGATCATCCTGCAGACATAAGAAAGATCATACAAAGATCTCAGTGTAACAAAATTGAATATGAACATATTGCAGTCCCCCTTGAAAACATGAGGTCAATGCAGAATGTCACATGATCGTAATAAATGTGCCAGTATGGTTAAGTGGTGCTATAGGCAATGTGTCAGCATGTTCTTGTGACGATTAATTTTTTTTAATTTTTTGTCTACCAGGATGTTTCCTTCCTCCAGTTTCTGCAAAAATCTCTCCTTTACTGTATTTCTGTGCCGTTATATCTTAAAGCATATTCTTCATGGATATTTATAGCTTCTCCATTGCCGACATCGAGCCAAACAGATCAATATTTATTGTTTGCTTATTGTATAAATTGCTGGAAACCCTGCTGCCAGTATATTACCGTTAATTTACAAAAAAGCCATAATTCAGAATACAATAATAAAACTGTAAAATTACGGTACACTTTTGGAAACCCTGCTGCCAGTATATTACAGTTAATTTACAAGGACATTTTTTTAGAGTGTATGAACTTGAAACCACATGAATGAAGTCAGTATTAACATTAATGTATTTGTCAAGGACTAGTTGATTTCTTTGGCCTTTTCATTAATGTCAAATCACTGCAAAACACAATGAAATGATAATATCTATTAAGTAAAACAAACAGTAGACCTGATGAGACATAGAGATAGTCACCATGCGATATGAAAGTGTGTTGTGAAATCCATAAACATTTACCTGCTGATATAATGTTGAGGTTTGTATTTTTAAACGTGTTTACATATTTGATAAAAAAATCTTTTTTTTTAATTACAATGTAGATATACATTTTAAATAATGTTATGTTAGTGTTCCTGTAGCTCAATTGGTAGAGCATTGTGCTATCAAGTGCAAGGTTGGGGGTTCGATTCCCCGGGAACACATGATATGTAAAAATTGATAGCCTGAATGCACTGTAAGTCGCTTCTGCTAAATGCATAAATTTAAATAATATCTAAAATAATAACCGAAGCAAAAAACATTTGCATTTGAAACCTTTTAAAAACATTTCAAATATGTAAAACCATTGCGTATTTTAAGTGTATTTGAAAAGACACAGATCTGTGTGGACGGTTGTCCATTCCACATATTCAGATCAGTGGCCTAGTAAAGTGGGTTTTTAAATGAATGGTTATTATTAGACTTTTACATTAGGATTCCTGACAATCATAATAGATAAAGTTTTTGGAAGTACACTAATATTACATTGCTGCAGTTGAACTAATATTGATTTATCCTTTAAAAGATATAAAAGTAAAGACTTGTATAACTTGAACCACTCATCCAGCCTAGTGAACCTGTTCCAAAAAGTGAAAATATTTCACGACTTAACAAATACCTTTTATGCTTAATGAGAGCAAATATTCACAAGCACTAAGAGAACTACGTTGTGTGCATATACTGTGTGGATGTTTGTGCATCTGCCTACTTACTCTCAGGATGCTCCGTGTTCTGTGCCCCAACAGCTGTTTTCATCATTCACTCCTCACTCTCAACATTCTTCCCTTAGCGTCACAAATAATCCCTCTCAAGATGCCCCAGTATACAGCAAAAATTGTCCTCCATGTTCTTGCTTCACTCTTTCACTTTGTTTTTTTCTCTTTGGTGCGCTTTCCGAATAATGTATGCTTTTTGCAGATGACGGTGGACTAAATCTTTAAAACTCCACAAAAACCGAAAAGGAGGAAGAAAAATTTACGTCTCTTTTTCTCCTTTTCTTTCTATACTTCCTGTCAGCTATGTAGTCAGGAAGGGGTGGTCCAGGGTGGTCAGCCAACCCTTTACCACCCCCTTCACTCTGTCACACACACGGTTGAGCTAAAGAAACCTCACACACTAATAGACTGCACGCTCTTTCTCCTCATCTGTCTCACTTTCATAGTGAATGCAGCATAAATACTGTCCGCAGATGTGTTAACCCCAGTAACAGAGTTGTGAATAATGAGTCTGAAAGTGTGTGAACTTAAACAACTCCAGATGCTCAGGAACATCAAAGGAAGTTCCATAAGGTATGTCTAGTCCAACATATGGTTAGTTTCACCGTTAGGAGCGAATGCCATCCCATCCATCCTCGATGCTCCTAATTGTTGGATCCATAATATTTGGGGGGTTGGGGGGGTATTTGTGATGCTGCTAAAAGCATAATGCACTTTTATTAGGGGCCAAGCACCGAAGGTGCGTAGGCACCTATTGTATCCGTTAGGATTCTTATTATTATTCTGCTTCTTCTTCCGCAGCAAGTCTATGGCAGCCCATAGAACCAGTTGCGGGAAAGTTGTGCGATTTGGCACACTGATAGAGGACAATATCAACATTAACCACAGCATGTTTAGAGACTCTGACTCCAACTCTCTAGCGCCACCACTTGTCCAAAGATTAAAAGTTTCTATGCTAATAACTTTCGAATCGTAAGCCACAAAAGTACAATTATTTTTCCTCTGAATCCTTGGCTTATGCCAAGTCGAATGAACACCAAAATTAAAAAATCGCAAGGTTTAGTTTTTTTGCTATATTTTATTGTTCGTAAAACATACTTTTTCGAACTCGTCCTAGACGGTTAGTCCGATTTCCACGAAAATGGGCTCAGATCATCTTCAGACCATGCTGGCAAAAAGTTATGGAATTCAAGTTGATTCGTCCAACCGTTCTCAAATGACACGTGAACAAATTTGATGAAACGTACGCAAGAATGCATGTGAGGCTATATCTTGGCAACAGTTTGGCATATTGAGACCAAACTTGGTGTGTGTTATAATAACCATGACCTGAGACTACCTGCAGTGTTTCGATGGAGCATTTTTGCTTATAACTTCTGAATGGTATGGCCAAATCACAAAACTGGTCTCTTTAGATTCAGTGAGTCATTTCGATTCGAATGATATCCAATTTTCCCATGTCAGCCATTTTAGGCGTCGGCCATTTTGAATTATGTTTTAAAATGCTGTATTTTTTGAACGCAGCATCGTATTGTTACAAAAATAATTACAAAAATATTCGGCTCCATGTCCTGAAGGTACTCAAAAAGTTTGGTGGCAGCGCCACCTTGTGGTCAAGAGTTACAATGAAATATCACAAAAATGCTAATAAATTTTAAATAAATTAGACTATTTAAATGAAAATGATCTCCCTTTATTCTTTGGGTCATGCCAAGAGCATCGATACCAATTATGCAAAAATTGGCCATACTTCTTGTCCGCCATTTTGATTAATGTTGAAAACCTACTTTTTCAAACTCCTCCTACACTGTTAGTCAGATTTTCACCAAATTTGACGTGGATCATCTTCAGACCATGCTGGCAAAAAGTTATGGATTTCGTGTCGATATACGAAACGGTTTTCATTTAGCGCATCAACGAATTTGCTTCAAGGGTGCCAAAATGCATTTTAGGCTGTATCTCTGCAAAGCTTTGACATATTTGCACCAAACTTTGTATGTGTCATCGTCACCTCACACTGACCATACCACATAAATTTGGTAACAGCGCCACCTATTGGTCAAGATTAATAAACCATTCATTAACCATGAATAATTACACTTATAAAAATGCTAATAACTTTTTAATGCATTAGCATATTGCAATGAATATGGTCTCAAAATATTCCCTGGCTTATGCCGACAACATCGATACCAAATATGCTAGAGTAAGCCGAACTTCCTGTCCGCCATTTTGATTTATGTTGAAAACCTACTTTTTCGAACTCCTCATCAACCGTTAGTCAGATTTTCACCAAAATTGAATCAGATGATCTTTAGACTGTGCTGATAAAATTTTATGGAGTTTGTATCGATACACAAAACCGTTTTTGCATACCGTTGCGACGAAATTGAGGCATCATGCCAAAATGACACTTCAGGCCTTATCTCTGCAATGCTTTAGCATATTGACACTAAACTTTTTGTGTGCTATTGTCATCTCACACAGAACACACCAAAATGATTTGATTACAGCGCCACCTGTTGGTCAAAAGTGTTAAGCCAATAAATCCTATTACTAGTTGTTGTGTTTATTGTTTTCAAGCCATTTTGCCTAAAATAATCTTAAAATGGTTTTAATTACTCATTCCTGCTGTTCGTCTGAAGCTTGCTTCTGTAGTGCTTGGCCCCTTGGCCTGTTTCATTCACAGGCAGTTGACTCTAATTTCAAGAGCTTTCGAAACCTTAAAGAGCATGAAGAACTTGTGGTGTAAGATAAAACTATGAAAATATAAGCTCAGATCTGCAAATCATGTAATATGATTTTTTTTTTTAGGTAGAAGTCTGTGATGTTTTGCTTGACAAATCAATTTGTTTATTGGTCTAGGCTTGTTTTTACGTACTTTAAAAGGCTACTGTGAGCCTGAGAGCATGCCAGCAGATGCTTCCTGTTAGCGAGGTGTGACTTCCACAAGTGAGTGAACTTAAAGAAGAAAAGTCACAAACTTGACCCAAGAGCCCTAAGTGTCAGGTTTGTAGATGGGATCTTCTATACCTTTCACTTACATCATTGTGGTAACTGAGAGTTTTCAACTTGATAGCGGTGTTGTTCAGTAGATATTTGGCTTTAAAACCCTTAATGGATTCATGCAAACAAGAAAAAGGTGGATTCTTGGGGTAGGAGGAAGTTGAAATGGCGGCAATGTTCTGGATTTAGCTCAAATGATGACTACCGTGGAATCTTGGAAGGGGTGGGGGTCTGACTCACTCCACACATTCAGGAGACTCAGTCACTCTTTCCACTCGGCTCTTACAGCTGCTGCCAGTTCAGCAGAAACACTGTTTCACTTTTACTCATTTCTAAATAACATTAGTGTGCCCAGTACAGTATTGTATGCTATGTACTGTTTCATAAAGCAGTAACTTGAGTGGTATTCTGATGTATCAGTCACAGGGTTTGTGTTTGTGCATTTCAGACAGACTATCGGTCTGTGCATTGTGGAGATTTTTCAGTGACTCTTTCTGTAGATGGCATTAAGTTGATTTGTAAAAAAAAAAAAAAAAATGCTGATTCATTCAGTATAAGTACCACTCGAGATTTTTGTATTGGACCTGTCCCAAATGGTACATTCAAAGTCTCGTGGACAAAACTAGATGTCCCATTTGTTATTTTAGGATTCTGCTTACGAGCACATAACTTTAAGACCACTGTGCACCCACTATGTAAAGGAAATCCAAGAACTCTACATTTCTGTCATATTGACATTACATTAACATAGTCACCTCTATTATCAAAGTACTCCTGCCATGCATCTCCTGTAAAGCTGTTTTGAAATAATATGTATTGTGAAAAAGCATGTGAATTTAGTGAAACTGGTGGAAGACTGCAATGGCTCTACTATTGAGAAAGTGTAATGGTCCACTTGAATTTGAATACAAACATTTAAAGTCTTAAGCATTTAAGGGGGTTGAAATAATACAACTGAAACTAGAAGTAACAATATAATGAAATGGTGAAATGCAATTATAGAAAAGTAAAGTCAAAAACTCAATGTTCTTCAAGATTTCTGCTTTTTATTACCAATGAAATGACATGACTTTTGTTTGAGGTTACAATGATTTCTTTAAAAGTTTTTATTTTTTTCCTCACAAATAGCAAACATATTTTAGTGCTTGATGTAATGAGACATAATTTATATTCATTATAGAAAATTTCCAAAACATTTCCAAGTCTATAGACTTTATATTCCCTCATATATCCAGGTTTGGGATCTTCATTAAAAATGACAGTTGATGAGTGCATGACTTAAAATAATGTCAGCATCTTGATTTTTTCATATCAGTTTTCATTTAAATCTTGTTTTGACTTTTAAATCATCATTCACTGAAGAGGATTAGTGCTAACCATCTTGAGATTAAAGTCACTTATAATGCAAGATTAAACTTGTTAGATTTTTAAGAAAAATATTGAAATAAAAAGTCTGTAGTGGTGTAGGTCATCGAGAGCGATGCGCATGGATGACGCAAATGATGCGAACGACCAGAGTTCGAATTCGCCTTTTGCCGAACTCGCTATTTTTGACATAAAAATAGATAAAGTAAATGGCAATATCTTCTTTAAAATGTTCCTTCATATTAACATCTTGTTCACTGGACTGTTGCGTAAAATATCACAGTTTGTCATATTTATACTATATAATATCATATTTTGATGTTGGTCTGAATATCACTACATGCAATTATACAGTCTAGAATTACTTCCAAAAGTCTGCCAGTCATAGTTATCTCTGAAAATGAAGAAAAAAAGGTCTAAAATGTTGGACTGCTTGATATAGGACTACTTTAAAGACAGAAGCAAACTCTGCTGCTATTTTTAAAATAATGTGGTAGGGCAAAGAAAACCACTACAGAACATATCTAACTAGAAAAAACTCTCATGTGATGAGAAAAACACAGGCAATGAGAACAGGTGTTATGAATCATGGATGAATCTGTATGTAATATCAAGTATAAACTTCAGGGAAAATAGGTCTAAACACATTTTAGGATTACTGTTGCACAATACCAAGCAGCGTTATAAATTAAAAGAAAGTACACAAGCAAGCCTGCAAGGAAAGCCGGCATGTAAGTGGACTCTTGGCAAGATTTAAAAAATTGGCTCTACTACTGTAAAAATGTAAATATTCATACTAGTAAACGAATGGGAAAATCAACCTGCAGTGGCAAAGAAACAGCTATCCTTTACTGCCAGTGTCTCCCTTTGAGGATACAAAAGATGACAGACGGTAGGTAGTAGGACGTGGGTAATTAGTCCAATTAGTTTTGTTTTGCTTTTGTATTGCATGATCAGTTCTGAGAAAATTCTCTTACATATGCAGAGAATATGCAACATTCTTAGGCCTCCATTTTAGGAAGCGCTTTTTGTGGTTAGATTTCAAAACAGTCTAACAGCATCCTCTGCTGGTCATTTTTCACACAAATTAAGAGATTTTCTTCATTTATAATTTAAATTCTGATCTGACCTGTCATATAGACACATTTTTGACTAAAAGATTCAAGCTAAGATGTATAGAAAATGTGAATTAATATTTTATGCTGAATTTAACTTTTGGTGGTCCCTTCTGTATTTCTCTTGTTTTTCTGCAGCAGCAATTTCAATTGTAATTGTTGCAATCTGTCAAATAAAGAAAGTGAATGAATGAATGAATGAATAAAAAATATATAATTCATATTTAAATTGAGGAGTCACATTTGTCACAGTTAAGGAGTCTATCTATCTATCTAAATCAATATTTAAATCTATTGTTGACTTAGTAAACGCAAACTTAAACAATTTCAGTGTGGAAAATAGAAGTGGTCACTAAGTTGTGTCAGCTACTGTAGATCTAAATGTCTAGATTCACAGATACACTATGAATTCCATCTTGTAATTTAATAGGAGTAATTGTACCTTATCATTGATATTAACAGTTTTCTTGATATGGTCGTCAATCTTGTCGCCAAAGTCCAGTGCCATGATCTTTAAAATCTCAATGTGGTTGCCCACCTGACTCAGATTCTCTTCCATCACATCTTCTCGATGAACATTCATTATTCTTTCAGAAACAAAACAAGCATCACTTGAATTTCCAGCTACGACCTTCAACGCCACATCTATTGGATAAGCATGGAATTATACATATAAATTAACAGCTTATGTCATGTAGCAATGTATAACAAATCTCCAGCTAACTTTATCATATCAACAGACAGTCGCATTTGATCACTATGAGAACTGGACTCTGTCACTCTCAGTGCTATTTTCCCCTCACCTTTTGATGTAGGGCCCGGTGGGGGCCTGTCCATCACGAACAACTGTCGGTTGGCTGGATATAATGTTCTGCTTGCTTTCTTTTGGTTTCCTGACCTGCTTTTTTCTCCGGTAGCTCTCAGCAGACTTGGTGCAGCATATAGCATATTCACCAACAAAACATAGCTGATGAAGCCATTCTACAAGCATGGTATTTCCTGTGAAACTGGTTCACCAAGGGATTCTTGATGGTTAAGCTGTTTATGGACCTGGTGAAGATATCATTAGACCAGCATTTCATGTTAGGAATTAATATCCAAAACCCAACATTTGCTTTTCTTTTTGGAATCATACACAGCAAGTCCTCTACTTTTGAATAATACACCTGAAGAAAGATGTAGACAGGGGTTCTCAGCCTTTTTTTTTTTACTTTATTTATAAATGTACTTTTCCAGTTCTATAAAACCACACTTTCAAAATTAGGCTTCTTTATACAGTATCCTATATTCCAATATTGTGTTGTAAACCCACAGGAAACAGTGTAACTGCTTCAAATATATAACTTTTTGTCATACATAAGATATATGCTCTAGACAGCCCATTGAAAGGGCACAAACACAGGCTGCATTTGGACAGTTCATTCAGGTTTTCGAGCCTGTTTCATGTCCTACATGATCTGGTCCATTTCCTTTTCCACATTCTTTAGTTTTTCCAATATGAGGAAAAGAGAATAAACATGGGCCAGTCAAATTAGCACCAAAAAAAATCTGCAAAATCTCTCAGGCAAAAATGTTTTTGTGCAATTGTGCAGAAATGACTATATGGAACATGACATTTCACCAAGCACTGGCAAATGTGACTAGTTCAAGAGAGATTTCATGGCTAGTTACTCTCTTGTGTGCTCTAAACACCATCTATAAAGATCTACAGAAATGATTTAGTGCGTGAACAGGCCTACAAATTGTGGGATATTAAAGTAGACATCAAGAATCAGATGTACTGAGATAAAGGACTCACCCCCCTGCTCATCGAGCATAGTCATTGTTTTGACCCCAACATTCAAACTCTGCAAAAATATGCGTTTCTCAATTTCAAGTTCAACTCAAAGCAATGAAAAAATGACAACAGCATCTTTACACGATAAATAAAGATTTTAAAACGCACTTATTTAACATTGGTTGAAGGGGTTAAAATAAGACCTCTTACCTCTTCTGTCATTTGTACAATTCGTTTAGTGCTTTCAAGTGACTGACAAACAAATACACAGAAAGTTAGTCAAACTTTAACAACTTGAAAGCAGAATTTCAACAATAGAAAATTTTAAAGTGACGATTATCTACATAGTATCATATTTTTGTCCCTATTTTAGCTACTGTACAAGTGTATATGTATCTGTGAACTTACTCTGAAGATGCTCCAATTCTATGTGTTGAGATCATTTATTGGTACATGTTAAAATTTCCTCTTTACATCAAAAACATCCCTCAGTGACAGTTGTGGGTACAGGAAAAGAAGAAACTGTTTATTTACACCTCTTTTTCGTAACTTCTCATTACTGATGTAATCAGGAAGGGGCTTTTTAAGGTACTTGCCCAACCAATATCCAAACCCCACCTCAACTTTTACCTCTAATATTTATTCCAGACCAGAGCTCTTAGATTCTGAAATTGTACTGTATGTTCCCTAAAATCATGTGTATGAACTTGTGTTGATGAACCAGTGGCTGGAGCTACAGAGTTACATCTTTAAAATGATTAAAAAAAGGTATTGCACCTGCCTTTGCGATTTCTTTGCTTACTTTATATGCTGAAAATGTTAACATTACATCCAATGTTGTATTACATTTCTCAGACTCTCAGAGAACAGGGCTGGTTGGAAACTTGAGGATAGTTCCTCCAGGCTCCACAGAATATTTGGGCAGTTTCCTAAACAGCAGACACAGAAAGTCTCGTAGGGAGTTGAAACAAAAGGCACTGTCCTAGTTCTTGATGCCTCAAATAATTCAGATTACTAGCCTACCATGTAATCCTCCTGAGGAAGACCGGAGAAGAGTGAGTCCTAGTAAAACTCTCCCTGAACAGATGAAAGCTGGAATGAACAGAAAACAGCCCTCAGCTCTCAGCCATGGTAGGCTCAGAAAGACCATACTCATATTTGACTTCTTTTAAAAGAGAGCTTTTGTAAAAGTTTAAAATAATGTTATAAACATATTTGTTTTACATGGGCTACTTGTTCTACTTGCTACATAATGATGAATAATATTTGCAATACAGATATTAGAGATATAAGCAGGCATTCAAGTAGAACATTTTTGTTCTTTTAATCTTGCATTTAATCACACTTCTGTTATGATGCATGTTTTTTCATATCTGGTGAGAGCTTGGCATTAAGTGGCCAATTTCAATAGTAACCCATGCCATTTGGAATTTCATGAGCTCAAAATTTTCCCCACACAGATTTCACATCAAGTTCAAGCCTTTCACGCACACGTGTTGCATTTGTTAATGAAAAAAAATAAATACATCAGCTTACTTTAAAAAACGTGGATTCATGGTTCTATAAATATCTGATACAGTAAGAACCATTTATTCCCACCACCTGTTTACCCAGTACTAAATACAGACATGAGAGATTTAAATGTCATATGACCTACAGTGACCCCTCCCACTCCACACTGCCACCCAGTGGTAAAAAACCATTACATTTGGCATCTACAATAACTATAAGTGTATCTTACTATGCTAGCTTTGGAAAATGCACTGGTGTACATACTGGCAATAAACACCTCAAATCCCATCTTCAAATATTCATCATAAAATACCGTATTTTCCGGACTATAAGTCGCACTTTTTTTTCATAGTTTGGCTGGTCCTGCGACTTATAGTCAGGTGCGACTTATCAAAATTAATTTGACATGAACCAAGAGAAATGAACTAAGAGGCATGAACCAAGAGAAAACATTACCGTCTACAGCCGCGAGAGGGCGCTCTATGCTGCTCAGTGCTCCTGTAGTCTACACTGAAAACATAGAGCGCCCTCTCGTGGCTGTAGACGGTAATGTTAATGTGGCAGCACCCTCTACTAGTAAAGGCACTTCAACACACAAAAGGGAGAAATGGCCAAGGAATTATTATACTAGCTTTATTAGCAGTAAAACAGATACACTGAAATGTCCTTTCCTACATAGCATGGTAAATTATGCAATTAAAAAAGACACCATACATTCCCCCGCACCCTCCCCCCCAAACATTGAATAGGACTAACTGCATTCACAAGGTCCATTAATGACTTGAGATAATTAAATATGAGTATGATCAGTCATAGATAGAGCTAAACAGAAAACAAACATTATATCATTAGTCCAAACATACATCAACGGCTATAAGGGCAGCATACCAGAACATTAAAAGTTCTGTCGTAAGTCTTTGGCCCTTCATTCAGACTAAGTGAAACTATTAGGCATGCTGATTGAAGTGCAGTGAGAGGGACGGACATAACCCATCACCATCCCGAGAGATTAGACTCCATCCATTACAGACTGAGAGGACAGCAGTGAGCAAAGCCACTCGGTGTGTCCAGCATATTTGTCTCATATATTAAGGGTGAAGACTTGATTTTACAGGAGGCTTTGAAATATATCGGTGTCCAACTATTTACAATAGAACAAAACGGATAAAAAAGGCACAGATGGCATTGAAAGAACTTAACGCACTTGCTGCAATTCATTGTTGAAAAAGAGAAAGTGTGTGTTGGTTTGTGTGTGTGTGTGTGTGTGTGTGTGTTTGAGAGAGAGAGAGATCAAAAGCGCCTGAGCTTAGCTGGCAGTGTCCATTCTCTACAGAAGCTTGTTGGCTCGCTGGTTGGCTTCATCAATGCGAGCTTTATTCATATCAGCCTGGGAAAAATAATATTTTTTAATATATATATTAATTAATATGCATATTTTCTGAGCTCTGCTTCATTAGACCTCTGGCTGTTTGATGGTGTAGCTTTACCTTATCAGTGATGTGGTCAATGGTTTTGTTCTGTTTTTCGATCTCACTGCCCATATCTAAAGCCAAATTCTTGAGATTCCCGATGATGCTGCCCACCTGCTCCAGATTCTCCTCCATCTCATCTTCTCGTGCATCATTTGTTATTCTTTTGAGAAAGCAAAAATGTCAACATATATTTATGTGGCAGGGCAAAGACAACATACACAACTGGAATTATTTAAAAAATGTCCTGGCTCTTCCAAGCTTTATAATTGAAGTCCAATAAAGTGTATGATAAGTTTCATAGAATTTGGATGTGTAAGCCCCGGTGAAAAGTGATGAACGCTGAAGTGCAGTCAAAGACTATAGATATATAAAGACGGTTCACTCCTAGTGCTTATGAATGGGAGAAATTGCAACGTGCAATATGGCCAGTCACAAATTAATGCTGATTAATGAGATTTATGGTTTATAAAGTTTTAATAATATGTGACAAGTGACAGTCACCACTTATAAGCTACTACTAAATATTGTAGAACCTTAATTTTCTGTTAAGTTGCTTTGCAATGATTTGTATCATAAAAAGCATACGGTTTAACATACGGTTCTCGTTTACTTGCTTTAAACAACTGATTCAAATCAAAAGATTCAAGTGTGACACTTGATGAATTCCCATTATTTGGTGCTATTTTTCCCTTCACCTCTTGATGTAGGGGCCAGATGCACCCGCTGTCCCACCCGAAACAGCCTGTCCATTTCGAGCGCCACTAGGTTGGCTGGATACAACGCCGCCCTCTTTTCTGTCTGTACTGGAGTAGTCACTACCTGTACCCCAAGTCTTCTTATATCTCCCATCATGATCAATGGAAGTCACTCTGAAAGAAAGGAGGTTTTGAATACTCTCATTCACTCCAGAAAGATCTAATGACAATTCGTTTAATTTGAATAATATGCAAAGAGAAGTCCCCGCAAAAACACTACGGAATTTGACATTATATGATACAACATAATGCAGAATATTTTGTTATAATAGCGAACCTGTCACATGGGCACACACACAGGCCACAACATTTGGACAGATCAGTCAGGTTCTTCTCAGCCTGCCTCATGTCCTGATTGATCTGGTCCATTCCTTGATCGACTCGCCTTAGTTGCTCTGATCAAGACAGAATGAAGCCGATAAAATGGGGTCTTAACTAACCAGCATCTCCTAAATGAAGTTCTTGCAGATAATAGCAATGGTTTAATGTGATTAACAAAGTAGGTTTCAGGGACGAGGAGGAATGGAATGGTGCAGTCACTCACCTCCCTGCTCATCCAGCATGGTCACTGTTTTGACACCCGTCTCCCGGCTCTGAAAATATACATATACTTGTTTCTATATATATATATATATATATATATAATTCAAATGCAGGTGGTTTTGAGTATTCATGAATCTGTACTAGTACTGTCAAACCGATTAATCGTGATCAATCAAATCCAGAATAAAAAATTGTGTTTGCATAATATATATATATATATATATGTGTGTGTGTGTGTGTGTGTGTGTGTGTATATATATATATATATATATATATATATATATATATAGGGGTGTACAATAATGACAAAAAAATGTATTTCAATATTTTCTGTAATTTTGTTGATGATGATATTTTGCTCAGTGTTTTATTGTGCTGGTAATTTGGCATGCTATTGTGAGTTTGTTATTGTGCTCACTTTCTGTGAGGTGGTTAGTTTGCAAGAGTAACAGAAATGAACTTTTCCAATAAGTTTATTGTGTATACACGGTAAACACACATATTATGTAACTACAGACTTTTATTATGGATGCAATTAATCACGATTCATTGATTTGAAAGCACTAATCTGTACATCCAATAACAATTAAACATGCTTCTTAAGCCGTCAGGTTTCACTGGAACTCTTACCTCCTCTGCCATCAGTAGCATCCGCCTAGTGCTTTCAAGTGACTGAAAGAAACAAAATGCACATATTCAAAAGGTAGTCAAATCACTCCGGTAATGTGACACAGCACATATTCTGTTGAACATTCTTTTGATGCAAACATCAAATAAAACAATGCACTCTGAATTCTTCAGTGTGTCTGACTCATGAAGCCACAAAGGGTAGATATTTATGAGAAAAAAAAGAAGAAAAAAAAACACCACACACACACCTATAACCAGCAGATAAATACAGAAAGTGTCAGAAATGTGAAATGCTTAAATAATGCTATGAAACCATGCAAGGAACACAATATGTACACAGTGATGGGGAGGCATATTGGCATAACTGTGAAAAATAAAACATTTCCAACTAAGACTATTAAGAAATCAGCTATTGTTGATCCAACTTGGACCTCAGAAATTACATTCTAATGGTGCTTAAACACTAATTGCGCAATCACAGTAAAAACATGTAAAGTCAGAATGAAAAAGCAGGTGGGGGTTTCATGGATCTCTAGTTTACCCCCAGTCACCCATGCTGTGGTGCATGAGTACAGTGTCCCCTTCATGCTATAAGTCTTTACTACAGCACACAGACTCATGTAAGTCCCTTCAGAGGCAGCGAGAAAGAGAAACAGAGAAAGAAAAAGTCATGAGTAAAGCAAGAAAGGAGTTTGTTAACATTATCTGACTATTATAGTAGCACAAAAGATCGCAAAGTCATCAAGAAGACGTGAAAAATATAATTTTACAGCAGTTAGTGCAAGAAAAGTTTTATAAGGTTGAGAAACAGAGCAATCAAATTGCAAGTAAAGAGTTAACGACTTTGCAGTGACTTTGCTGTCACAAACAATGAGTTGGCACATACACAGGAACTTGCAAAATCACATCGAATAAAAACTAAATGAATTACTTATATGTAATATGGCTATAGTAATAGACGACAAGCACACCTCATCTGTAACATGGTTGGCTCTCAATGTGATGTCCTCCACTGACATGTCTGCCATCTTGCTGGTGTCCAAGTCTGCTGGCCCTCCTCTGGCCTTAAGCTCTGCGCTCTGGGGTCTGCAGGTCAGAGGTAAGGGGTCAAAGTTCAGTCATAGCCACACAAACAAAAGGCGCCCACAGAAAAAGCTTTCCCGTGGAAATTTACCACCTGGAATAAGAAGGAAATATCGTCATCATTACTCAGCCTCATGTTGCTCAAATGATCTTTTTTAAAAGTTCAATTCCATGAAGTACTCCAACTCATTCACTATTTTTCCCATATCTGAAAATTTTACAGACCAAAAACGTGAGTTTTACCAGCAACTTTTGTGACACAAGGCTGAGTAGATGACAAAATTGAGGCTGAGAAAGTGCAAATATATAATGAAAATAAAGACATTTTGCAGGGAAAGTGATCATCGGTTGTCAATTATGTTTTAAAAGTAATGAAAGAGTTGATGAAACATTTGATTAAAAAGTTACACCTCAGAGAACAGCCAGAGGACTTAAGCAGTACAGACAACACATTTACTCGGTGCAGATAATACGCCCTAAAACTGAGAATGTGTTTGTCTGTGCTGTTTAAAACAGTTAACAATGGTGTGAGATGGGTGTGAGAGAAATATGAGAGAAGTGTGTCGTTTCTATCAAGATTCCGTTTTGAGGTGTATTTCCTTGCAAAAAAAAAAAAAAAACCCTGATGAGCAGAAATACTCATAAAACATTAATGGATAAATAGATACTGAGTACAGGGACAATTATCGACTATTATATAGCTGTCCCAGCTTACAGTATAAAAATCTCACATGCACCGTAGTTAAACTGTGGTAATAAGACTAATACAGTGCTTATGAGTGTATAACAGGCATGTCTGGAGTCTGTAAACACATGAAACAGATCTCATATGTCTTTTCCTTTCATTTTGCAGCCTTTCCCTGTTTCAAATTCCAACAATTTAGACGCAAATTCATAAACAAACTTAAAAGAATATTTTAGCCAAAATGTTTCTCTCGAGTTGTTCCAAACCTCTATGACTTGATTTATTCTGTGTAGTACAAAAAGACAAAAGATGCTATGAAAGATAATAATGACTTGAGGTGAATTCTGCATTGCATCTGCTTTTGTTAAACACATTCAGGTTTGGCTCAACATATAGGTGAATGAACTATGACAGGATTTTCATTTTGGGGAAAGTTATCCCTTTAAACTCACTCCTCTGGGTGTTAATTTACTTACCCAATGATCTTTTTCACAACAAGAGTGTTTTAAGCGGATTAGCATGATCCTGAATGTCATGTTACAGACTTCATCCGTCCATAAGAAACGCCTCTTTAAGAATTATGCATTTCCAGCTTGTCAACAAAAACCGGTTCCTCAAGATAAGGTCTTTACGTCATGTCGCTTATACCATTTTCACAGTATTCTGCATTAGACACGCTATAAACAACACTGGACCTGCATTATGTCCATATGAGATTAAACTACACTATGAAGATCTGACAAATCCTCCACACCAACGTAAAGGAAACCACACGTATTTGTTTCTTAAACAAGAAAATCCAATCTTATCAGAGAGTATAAACGCATTGCAATGATGTTTAATGCTGCTGATTCCGAGATGTACGGTTTACACCCAACGCCAGAAGAACGGAACACAATTTCGCCAGGTAACGTTAACGTTAAATAAATGAGCGCGTGAAGAAAGTTAGTAACGTTACGTTGAAAATGGGGAAAGTCCTTGTGATTTGTCCCAAGTCTCCAAGTTCCCAACACCATTATTTACGGTCTTTTTTTTTACTTACGGTTTACTCATGATGTTCCACACTGTTATTTATCTTTAACTTATTGATAAAATGTGTGTGTTTATTTAAGACAAAAGCTGATGAGTTGGTCTCGTATTCAGTTCCGCTTTGGTGAAGCTGAAACGCATTAACATTAACATCCTCTTGTTTTTAAATACTGGACGAAACCTGGAGCACAGTGATCCACTCGTTACTTACTGAAGTCGATCCCGGGACAGGAGAAGGATAAAACTGAGATCGATAGGTCTATGTCTTACTTCAGAAAGTGTTTATTGTTCGCGCTGATCCAAACTCTTTCCGAAATTCCTTCAGACAGATCATGATCATGGTGCGCATGCGCAGTCATGTGACAGGAGACTTGGTGCGCACGCGTCACAGAGAAGCGAGTAGGCCTATAAATAGAAAAGATCATTATTAATAAGGTGGGTAGAGTACCCAAAAACTGTACTCAAGTAAAAGTAAAAGCACTTCTAGAAATATTTACTCAAGTAAAAGTAAAAGTACTAGTCTGAATGGTTACTTGAGTAAGAGTAAAAGAGGGATAAAAAATCTACTCAAGTAGTCAGTTACTAGTTACTTTGGGTCATATATACTGAGCCTATTTTTATTTAGATATATAGATAAAATGTATGTTATGTGTGTGTGTGTGTGTGTGTATAAATATATATATTTCATCAGCCTTTACTCTAATTTATGTAATTTATTATAAAACCCTGTCTGTTTACTTAAGTAACAGATATAGGTGTCATGCCATAACATATTTTAAATACAAATGACTTTATATTAAATGTGAATTTAACATTGAAAGTTAATGTGATATAAAAATTGCTACTAATCTTTCATTGTTCAGAAAGAGAGCAAATAACATTTACATAATCAAAGATCATTTTCTCTGACAGTCTAGAGTTCAATCACTCTCAGAAACTCCCATTAAAATCACTGAAACTGTTAACACTGTGAAATCAATATCTTAATTATAGATTCGTACTGCACTATGTTGTTTCTGACGAGAGAATTCGCCAGAAAGAGGTCTCCAGTCAGCGAGCGAGTGAAGAAGAAAAATAATAAATAAATAAAAAAAAACCTAAGTCAGACTTCCATTTGAAATTGGGCTTCAAAAATAAGAACAATAGGAAGATGGCTTTATAACGTCTAAATAAATACAGGTAAATGTAGAGTAACACGGAGAAATAGAAAGAAACAACTCTTTTAGTTAAGAAAAATTACACACTTTTTAGCGTGTAAAAGAGTAGCTATGCAATTTTTGGGACGTCACGTCTTTACCGGCCGCTCTGTCTCATCCTGTCACTGTAAACAGGACTGTCAATCATCTTGTCACAGTTTACATCCTCCACATTTCATTTCATTTAACTTCCTCTTTTTTTTCTTTTTTTTTTTTGTATAATGATGCATTTACAAGTTAATGGCCAAACATATGTTCGCATTGCATTGTTCCAACATGCTGTCGCAGATTAAATATAACACAGATAACATTCAATTTATATAGGTTAAATGTTGATTATTTGTAACTCAAACCTCTCGGTCACGCGCATCCACCATGTTTGTAGTTGTTTAAAGTTTTTCATTCGTGTTTGTAGTTCTGAACCGAATCCTTCGCCAAAGCGCAATGGATTGTGGGCAATATAAACCATTAGAGTGTGCACGTATCCCCACTTAAAAAAATCTACCTGAAATAGTAGAGTATCCGGGTACTTTTGTCATCTCTTTTAACATACCATGCTTTGGGACACACTTTCTAATCTCACATACTATTTAGGATGAATAGTATAAACACTGGGACGCAGGGCGTGTTGCTATCACCACGATGACGCGTAATCCCGGAAGTACCTTTTGTAAACTTGCTGGTCAGCTGTGCCAACTTTAGAGCAACCTAATCTCATCGACAATGTCTTTCAAAGGGGATAACATTTCAGTCTAAAAAGTGCAGGCTTCCTTTGTGAGGTAAAATTCTACTTGTATGCTGTCGACAATTAGGCATGCGTTACTTTGCTACACTGCTGTCGCGATTATTAGGCATGTTGTACACGACTCGTTCGCATTGTTATTTACATGTTGCGTGCTACTGTAAAACAGGATTAGAAGCTCTTGTTAATACACTCGACAACACTGTTCAATATCACCGGACAGTGTTTATATTAAGTATAATTGCGGTGTGAATTATTTTGTCGCTTGCTCATCATGAACCAAAATTCTTAACATTCTACTGTAATCTCGGATAAGTGGCTCTCAGCTGGGGCCCGATAGGGGGCCTTCCGCAGAGGCTACAAAATAAAGTTTTTTTTTTTTTAATGTAGATTTGTTTTGATTTATATTATTTGTGTTACAACCCCCCCCCCTTCAATAACTGCTGTTTTTATCAAATATATGTTTTTAATGTAAACTGAAATTACTTAAAACTTTTCAGTCTCCTCTGCTTATAAGTATCATTGTATTCTGAAGGTCATTTGGATGACACAATGGAGGAAAAGAATAAGAAACGTAAAAGTCCAAAACCGTCGACCAACCAGCCTCCTCCCCCAGTCGCTGCACGGAAAACAACGACAGCTGTTGGTGGTGTGGTCACACACTCCAGTCAGAGGACAAAGTATCGCAGGTGAGTGTCATCTATCATCATATTAAAACTGTCCAAGTTATTTCAGTTTCATATTTAACACATCATATTTTGGTTAATTCATTTATTTTGTTTTTGGGTTTTAGGGGAGTGCGAGACAAACCGAGGCCTCAGAGTCAGTCTGGTAAAAGTAACCAGTCTGCCCGCATCCAGCACTCGTTTCTCACAGATGTGTCTGATGTTCAGGAGATGGAGAAGGGGCTGCTCGGCCTTCTTAATGACTTCCACTCTGGAAAACTGCAAGCCTTTGGTAAGCTCTTACAGTATGGTACAGCTATATTAAAGTGTTTGTTTACAGTTTTGATAGAAATCGGAACTTTCTCTGAATCAGGCAATGAGTGCTCCATTGATCAGATGGAGCATGTGAGAGAAATGCAGGAAACACTGGCTCGTCTGCAATTCGACCTGTATGGAGAAGTGGATGAGTTGCCAGAAGACCAGAGGAAGTCCGCCTATGACACGAACATGGATAAACTATTATCGAATGTAAGCAAAGCAATATTAAATATCTGCTCATAAAATCCACAAATATGAGTTATTTCATGCAGTTGTCCAGAGAGTCTACTGAATTTCACTTTTTTCCTTTCAGCTGGAAGAGTTAAGCTCCTCAATGTATCCTTTCATGGCTTTAAAAGTTACGATGACTTTCCAAATGGATACTGTTCTAGTGGATAGTTACAGAAATAGTTTACCCAAAAATGATAATTTGCTAAAAACGCACTAATCCTATGGTCATCCAAGTTTGTTTCTTCATAGGAACAGATTTGGAGAAATTTAGCATTGCATCATTTGCTCACCAATGGATCCTCTGCAGTGAATGGGTTCCGTCAAAATGAGGGTCCAAACAGATGATCGAAGCACAATAATCTTCCAGTAATCCACATGACTCCGGTTCAGCAGTTATCGTCACCGAGTGTTTGTAAATCCATAACAATCTATAACAACGCTTCCTCCAGTGATAATAGTCCTTGCTGTCCTGTCACATCAATATCCACCAACATAAATGTATAGAACTCTTTTTGCTTGTAAACGGTGCTTGAGCAGTGCATATTTTTCTCGAGTCAGACAACATAATGTTTTCACTGGAGAAGGCAATATTATGGATAGATTACTTTTATTAGCTGGAAGCTGAAGTAAAATATTCTTGATCGTTTCTTACAAATGCATCTTTTTGCTTCACGAGCTGTTAGTTGATGGTATGGAGTCATGTGTATTACTTGTGGATTATTGTAAGGTTTTTATCAGATATTTGGACACTCATTCTCACTGGCTGGCTGCAAAGCATACTTTTTTAATGCAAAACATATTTAATTATTAAATTATCTAATTTCAAAACATGCATTTTCGAGTGTAGGAATATAATTATTGAATGCATACAACAAGTTGCCCTACATATTACACATAATTGCATGATCTGAGGGCAGCATACAGCCTTAAAATCAATTTCTTCTTTTATAGGTTGTCTAACACATCATTTTTTATGCCTTGACTGAGTGTAAAATCCTTAACTGTATTCCTTAGACAAAAGCTTAACCTTGCTGACTGTCAAGATGTCCCCAGAACTTCCAGCATATGAACTACAAAGGCTCTACTGTGGAGAATACTGTGTGCATATTTAGCACAGAAAAGCTGTTGAGAAACACCAGTATTACAGTCAAATCTGTGACACTGTGGATCTGAAACTTATAGAATTGGTCTGCTACTCTGCTTGGCTTGTTTGCACTGTATAGTTTTGTAGATATGATATCAGAGAAAAACTCCAAACAGTATTGATTAAATGCCCACTTATCTTTGTCATCACATCATTTCATCACTAGAAATATGTATTCATGAGGTAATGTTCAGTTACATTGTGACTTCTAATCATATGTCTTAAATGTTGCCTTGGAGTTGTACAATACCAGCACCTTTGCGTTATCACCAATTCACTTTGATGGGATTTGTATTTATATATGTCCTGTCCTAATTAAGGGAATTAATAGAATAAAAATATACAGATGTCAGACTGCAGAAATTAAGTAAAATTATATTGTATATTTTCAGCTTATAGTCATATTTACATATTTTATTTTGATTTAAAATGGCTGATTGTTGATTACAATTTTTATTCACTCATGCATCAATAAAGTTCAAGTTGTATTACCCCACATCTGATTTCTCATTAAATATATTAATTTAGTTTTCGTATTTTAACATAAATATGTAATAATAATAATAATAATGC
This sequence comes from Carassius carassius, assembly GCF_963082965.1. Classification (NCBI taxonomy): domain Eukaryota; kingdom Metazoa; phylum Chordata; class Actinopteri; order Cypriniformes; family Cyprinidae; genus Carassius; species Carassius carassius. Next base: position 16,317,176 of record NC_081785.1, on the reverse strand, counting down.
AATAAATGCAATAATAATAATTGTCTGAACAAATTCACAAGAGCTGCCGAATGAAACAAGATTCGTGTTAATGTATTTGCGGAGCTTTTTTTGTTATGTGGTCTCCAGGGGAATGAGTTTGTAAAGTAGACCCTCGTTCCTGGACCTTTACTAGAGGTCTGTTTAGAACTAAACTCCAGCCGATAATGATGCCCACATTTTCGCGAAAAACTCATATTCAATTTATGCAGCACATTTTCAAATGAAAGGAATATGTCTCCACTTGTTATTTTATCTACAAACCGGGGAAGACTGTGTTAGTTTTGAACTATTTAAACAGCACAGCACAGAAACCAAATTCAGAGACTGGACGACTGTGACAAATAAAGCATGTAACCGACAGGTTAGAAAATGTTTTATTTTTTTTATGTATTTATGTATGTATTATTGATTTACATTTGTAATGATTACACACACATCACATCATTTGTCAGCTGCTGAAAAGATGCTTCAAAACCCAGCTTAATTAAATTCTCAATTCATCATTTCTGATCTTACATGATACGCACACAAGAACCACAATTGCTCGGGCAATGAATTTGAAGTCATTATATATTTTTATAATTTCAGATTCACCAGGGATTGTTTGGCAGAATCAGTCCGCACACTCGGATGGACTTCACAGCTGTGCTGTCTCGCTTTCTGTCTCTCTACATCATGTCCTTCCTCAGTCCTCAAGACATCTGCTCTGCAACACAGGTGTGCTGGCACTGGAAGGTTCTGGCAGAGCAGGTAAAAAAATAAATCACTACAAATGTGACTTAAATTTATTAGATACCAGGCTTTTTATTAAATTTCTGTCTTAATTTTAACATTGTTAGCCAACGTTTTCTTAACTAGGGTAAATTTAGTTTGAGAATGACTGAAAAGATGTTTACTCACCCACAATACAATCTCTGTGTGATGCTCTAGGACTGTGCATCCGCCTGGGCTGGTTTCTTCCCTACAGCCCTTCAGATCATGAGTACAGGGCATGGAAAAGACATTATGTGGCTTGTACCGCAAGTTTAGATATTCTAACTCCAAGGAAAAGCAGCACGTGTTTATGTTTGACAGCACCAGAGGAGCTACAGGATAGATGGAGAGAACACAAGATAAGACAAACTATCGGACAGAAGGTAGCAGAGCATAAAACTGAGTGCCAGGTTCCAGCATTTTATGTACTGTACATACCCTTATGAAATTATCTGATTGAGGTTAAGGAGTTTTAATTCATATAAATTATCTGAGGCTAATCATCTCAGTTGGCTGATGCTCTGGTCCTCATATTCTCGTCTGATATTTCCATAAAGGTGGAAATTGATTAAAATGTTTAAGTACCTTTTGTAATTCTTCTCACAACAATATTTAAAATATTATCCTGAGCATGCTGTTTCCTTACAGTTCATTATTCATCCAGCCAGTCAAGTCTTCCTAGACCTCTTCCTCTTTTCCTGCTTGTGTCATCTAGTGTCCCTGGATATGAAGTAAAAATGTGTTATTTCTCATTTGTCTATCACTGATTTATGTCTCTTGTTGAATGATAGCCAGTTGTTTATGAACCGAAGGATTTCAACTTCAAATTTCTAGCTGCTTCTGGCCGTGAAGTGTCTGTAGTGGTGTCACCACTCACAAGGAATGACCTTGGAGGCTTTGCTTTCTCTGGCGGATAGGGTGATCCAAGGCAGGATGGTGCAAAGTCTCAGCATACTGGTGACAGGAAGCACAGAAGGGATAACTCTCACAGATGCTAATTTCCCTGATTAATTCAACATTGGGACCAATCTTACTAAAAAAAAAAACTATATATCAAAAAATAATAATAACAGGCAGTTTTGCCTGCTGGAAAAGATTTTATGATATTTTTTTTTTTTTTTTTTTATGAGGGCAGATTTTATAACCATATAAAACACACAGCTGCTGTCATATTTACTTCAATAAATTGCAATACAAAAGTAGAATAAGTCAACATAAGACAACAGACACTCTACTAAATCATCCATATCTATAGTTTAAAGGCCTATAATATAATGTAATAGAACAGGAAATAGAGTATTTGAATAGAGTATTTGATGGTTACAATCCATCACGCTCCCTAAGGTCTCAAAACGCTAGGATAGGATAGCAAGGTCCACTAAAGGAGGTAGAGCTTTTTGTAAGTGTCTTTTATTCAGGGGTTGTTTGATCGTTTAGGTGCAGGGATGGATCTGATGAGGAAGTTGCCAATTTCGACTGGTCTGAATGTCAGAGCTCCCACAGGGATCTGTACGGGTTCCTACCAGCAGATTGAGTAGCAGAAAAATCTCTTAAGAGTGGGTTATTATTATATATATTCAGTCGAAAGTGTGAACACATTATGTATTACCACATTTTAGAATAATATTAAAGTTATCAAAACTATGAAATAAAAATGGAAGTACAATTATGTAGTGACTAAAATGTAATAATAATAATTCCTCATTTGTAAGTCGCTTTGGATAAAAGCGTCTGCTAAATGACTAGATGTAATTGTAAATGTAATAAATCAAGACTATGTAAGACCTTTGTTTAGATTACAGCACTGTAAGATCTGTTAATTCAACTTCATGAGGTGCATCCTGGGATACTTTAACTAAAGGTATAGGATCAATATATCCATCCATCTATGAATGTAATAATTATAGAATATAAATATGATGTATATAATGTTTCTATGTAAATATTCTCATACAAAATAATAAAGAAAAAAATCTTAAAAAAATAATTATAATTGTCACTTTAAAAAATATATATATTTTATAAAATATCTTTATGTATCATAAAATAATATTGATTTGAAAAACATAATTTTATTTTATTTATTATTATTATTATTGTTGTTATTATTATTGCATGAGACCCTCCTCCTGAGCTGGTGCAGACAGGCTGAATGGATACAGGAAGCCTGTAAGGATCTGAGGAAACAACTGGGGCCACAGCTGCACTTCATGTGTCAAGAGATCAGAGCAAGTCAGCAAATCCTGGGCAAGTTAGAAATTAAAACACAGTCTTGTGCAGTTACGAAGGTTAAATACCTTATATCATAGAAAGGTATCGTGTGTGTGTATTCAAACCATTTTCCTGGTTTGTGTGGCCTTTCCAGGTCTGTTCCTCTGGGATCATATAAAGATGCCTGATGTCATTTCCCTTTAAATCAGAGATCATGCAGTGTTTGGTTCATGATGTTCTTGTGTTCATGTTTTCACGTGTTCATGTTCATGGCTGATGAATGTGACTCCGGTAAACTAGAAACATTTTGTTCCAGTAAATCTCAGATTATCACACTTCATAATACTAAATCTGATTCACTATTTTTACTGTCATGCTGTAGTACGATCCCTTACACTACTTGGTAGGGCTGGACGATTATGGCCCAAAGTCAAAACCTCGATTAATTGAACATTTTACCTTGATTGCGATTAATGAACGATTATTTTGTTTCTGTTTAGTTTTTTTGCCCTCATAGTTCAATTACAAGGTTTGTACTGTAAACAGGGACGTAGTTGGGGTTTGCGGGGCCCGGGTTCAGGTTGTACCAGTGGGCCCTGTTTGAAAGTGTTTAATTTGTATGTTCGTTCTGTTTATTTGTTCATCAACATGTCCGCCACGTCCCAGAATGCAACGCGGCGCCCAAGCCCTATTAGGCGCGGTCACTTTAAGAGACAATGAATTAATCCAATATAATACACATACGATTTTTTTCCCCAACTGTTTACTTTAACTTAAGACATAACTGACAGTTTTTTCTAACATACTATCCAAGACGGATATTTTCAAATTTTTTATGTATTTGTCGGTACAAGACAAATACACATCCTTTTCTGTTTGTTTCAACTGCGATTTGTTTTTGTTCGTTGAGGTGCAGGAGGAACTTAAAGGAGAACTTTGCAAACGAGAGCTCGGTTCAGTGTTGCTGTCTGTGAAACGCGTCTCTCTCTCTCTCTCCGCGTGCGCACTGAGCACAGCGCGCGAGTAACCAGCGACTCGGTTCAGCTTTTCTGCGTCTTGTGTTGGAATGCTTTAAAATCTTTTGAATGGTTACATTTGCAAGTGGCAAGGCTTAATAACACGTGAAAATGATACGCTTTCGTGTCGACACGCAGCAGCGTTCTCTCAACTGTCCTGAGCGTCTTTTTGTTAGGGCTTGTTAAGTGATGCAGATAGACACTGTGCTTTGTGCAAAGAGCTTTTAAATAATGAGAAATCCTATTTGAGACAACTTCAAGCGGTGGACACAGTACACACCTCTTAATAAATATTTTTGAATAAAGTCAAAGTTAATATCATAATGAAGAGTTTCATTTGGAGAAAGTGTCATTAAAAGAAACCATTCTTAAAAAAGAAAACATTGGTAAGATATTTTTTGTTATTAGAAGCAAAGCAGTGAAGCTTTGCTAAATATTAGAGACATTTAAAAAAAAATACTTGTCTGCCAATTCAAAGTCATGTGGTACAAGCAATGTGCGAAAACATGCAGAAAACAACAAACAGGAAATGATAACACGGAGACCTCCTCAGACTCTGTGTCAGCAAGTCAATAAAAATAGCAGATGATATTACCTATTTATGACAAGGCAAGGTTAGTTACATAAAACTAAAAATGTTTATGAAATAACAATTAATTATAGTTGTAATATAATAATTGACCGAAATTGACATTTTTTACATTATTATAAAAAAAAATCATGGTTCCCACAAAAATATAAAGCAGCACAACTGTTTTCAACATTGATAATAATAATAAAAAATGTTTCTTGCACCAAATATTAGAATTTATTTCTAAAGGATCACATGACACTGAAGACTGGAGTAATGAAAAATCAGCAGCAGTTATTTTATATTTTAATAAATTCACAATATTACTCTTTTATTTTTATTTATTTATGATCAAATAAATGCAGCCTTGGTGAGCAAAAAAATATATATTTTAATATTTTTGTTGTATAATCCTTTAATAAATAATTAAATTATGTATAATACTTTTGTAAATCATTTGATATAATAAATCATTGTCATTATCTGTTAGATAATTTTGTATGTTTTGTAGTGCTGTGAGATGCTTCCTGTTTTCCACAACTTTCTGAAGAGACACGACCGGACTATTGCTACCAGAAAGCTGAGGTACAGTACAAATTACAGCTCTGGTAGTTTTGTGATGAAGGACGAAGTTGTATGCGACTATAGCAACACTCCCACTGTACATTTAATCTCTATGAGCTGTTTCTCACACCATCCACACGAGTGGAGGGGTATGTGACTTTGCTTCAGGCATAAACACCACACACCCCATCTGAGCACCCAGAATACACACAGTTATCATCTGCCCTCAACTCACTGCTGACTTACAGAGGCTTCATCCACAAGGTGTGTTCGAAAACAAAGTGCTCAGTGAATAAATATGAACATGTATTAATTTAAGACAGTGCTTTGCTATTCACTCTCAGTTGAAAAAGAGTCTGGATCGAGACTTGAGAATCATGGAGGGGAGGCATAGAGCAAAATCCAAAGCTGTCCAGTAATAGCATAGTTGCATAGTCTTCACAGCATTCATTTATTTACAGAGATCAGGATCAGAGATCAGTTATCAGTGCACTATATGCAGATGAGTGTTGTTCATACACATACTATAACAGTAGTTTGTTGAGGAAAGCAGATACTTGATCACCAGACAGAATGTGGCATTACTGAGCTGCCTTCATGGAGACATTGCTGCCTCTCTCAGGTGACCTGAGATCAAATGACAAAGAAACAGGAGTCTCTCTGTGTACCTGAAGCCAACCTTTTCTGTTTGTAGATGACTAACAACAGCAGAAGTCAATAAGTTTGAATTTATAAGAAGCAAATATTTTTTATTAAAGTACACACCATCCAAGGTGTAAATGAATAAACAAAAGCATTACATCACATTTACAGTGAGTAAATAAGAAACAGCAATTGTTCATCAATGGATAAATGGGTGCCGTCAGAATGAGAGTCCAAACAGATGATAGAAAAAACATCAAAGTAATCCACACAACTCCAGTCCATCAATTAACATCTTGTTACATGATAGATTGTGCATTTATAAGAAAAAAATCCATAATTTCACTTCTGGCCAAAATATGAGTAATTCTTAATAATGCTTGCTCCAGTGAAAAAAGTCCATCCCCTGTTGTCCTTTCACATCAAATTCCACTGATGTATTTTTTTTAAGAACAACGGTTTGAAGAGAAATACTTACCTTGATGGATTTATTTATCACAAGCAGCTTTTTGCTACACAAGATGTTAACAGATGGAATGGAATCATGTGGATTACTTGTGGATTATTGTAATGTTTATATCAGCTGTTTGGACTCTCATTCTGACGGCACCCATTCACTGCAAAAGATCTATTAGTGAGCAAGTGATGTAATGCTACATTACTCCATATCTGTTCCAGTGATGAAACAAACAAATCTATTATATTAGATGGCCCGAAGGAGAGGACGTTAAGCAAATGTTCATTTTTCTGGGTGAACTTTATTCCAGATAAAAGCAGATTTACTCAAGCAACCATACTGATCTGTTATATGTTTGTTCTCTTTTTTTTCAGGATGTATGAGCATGTTAGTGACCTGGGATTGTTTCTGTTCAAGGATGCTCTAGTGCTAACCAAGAGGAATGTGTCAAACGTGTCATTTTGTCTGGCAGTGAACACAACTCACACCTTTCTGGCCTCTGTGGCCCTACACTTTTTAAATCTCACAGAAATCACAGATTCAAAAGTGTATGTGTCATTATTACTACATACTAAAATGCAATGTTCATGATGTTGTCTATGTATATTTACTACACAACCCTCCCAGACAAAATTTTGGAATAATTGATTTTTTAAAATGTTTTTGAAAGGTCTCTTATGTGCACTAAAGATGCATTTATTTGACTTTTCTTTAGTGTATACGTAATGTTTATTATGATGTTATAAAAATATATAATTATATGTATATATCAACCTATCCATAATCTTTTCAGATGTTCGAAACGATTTTCAGCTGGAAAGTTCAATGTGCCTGTGAATCTGTGCTACAGACAGAGAAGAGGACAAGATCAGGCTGCTGTCTGCTTTACGCAGTGATATAAATGCTGCTGTAACATGTTTAACTAAAGATGAACATAGTATTCACTACTACAAATATGAAGAAACTATGATTGATACTAGATGGACATATGCAATTGTATTATTACAAAGCAAATTGAATTGGTACGATTATAATGTTTGATTATGCATGATTAACGTATGAATTATTGCAATATAAAAGTCTGTATCTTTATCTATACTGGATGATTTTAACCTAGTGATTTTTACGTTTTTAATATATACATGTTACTTTATTGCTGAAACAATGCAGGAAAATAGGATAATCATACATGGGGCTATACATTAATTTTCATGATAATTTAAATATTAATTATTTATTTGCACACTTGTAGGGTATGAAGGCATTTATTTCAAATGAAACATATAATGTTCTCACACAGTATTAAAAATTGATATTTTTTAACCTATTATCTGAACTGTTAATCCAATGTATTTAGAATCTTTTTTACCTCTTTATCTACATCTACACAGAACACGTCTCCATCATTGTAGAGTACAACATTGTGGTATCTGCGTAGTTGAATATGTGTTTTGGTATCAGCAGGACACGCATGTCTGCTTTAGACAGGAAAATACAAAAAATATGTTAATATGAACCTTTACCAGAAAGCCAGTATTTTGGAGAACTTGGTTTTATGCACAAATATTTTTTTTGTGCAAACATATAGATACAATCCTTAAGATCTGGTTATAATTAACATATAAAACGGAAAAGAATAATCAAGTTTACAATAAGATTAGCCCTTAATATAAAAAGTAACAGATATTAAATTACTATTGCTTGATCAACCATCCACACAACATTTTTTTAAAGTCCTATAAACCCAAGAAATACTTAGTGAAATATCACCATCATATATATATATTTTTTAATTTAAAGTGCTTGAATCAATCGCATCAATTAAAAAATAATTAATATGCACCACTCCTTCATTGATTCAACATAAACATACAAGATATTGGAAAATTTTGTTTTCTTAAAATTTCTTCTAAAAGCACAGGACTTCCAAGGACTTCAGATCATGACTCCAAAGTAGGATTCATGTATCTTGAGAACACAATGCAAATACCTTTGCTTTCAAAACAAACAACATATTTCAACAGCTTGAGTAGTGTGCCTCTGTTAAAGACTCTCAAGATGCTCACAGGTGGATTGTGAGTGCAGAACCTGGTCTGCTGATGTTTATCTAGTGTAATAAACTCTGTAATAGATAACCTTTGGCCTCCAGAGGGAGTAGGAATTGTCAAATTTCAGAAGATGAACTCCTTGACCAGGATATTGGTGGCTGCCTGCATAAACCTCCTCATGGCTGTCACGACGGGAAACAGGAACAACCTCATGTACCAGTGGACATCTGCCCTGTTCTGCCTGCTCCTCTCCTTCAACTTGTTCTGTGCCTTAAATTAGGAAACAGAATTAAATAAATAAATAAATATGATATAATAAAACATATTTGATTAAGAATTTATCTTCATGTCCAAAAAATCCACCCTCTTACCTTCTTTAGTTTCAGTAGTCTCAGTGCTTGCTGGCATGGTCAAGTCCTTCCACTCAAAGAAAAGCCCAAAACCGATATCGTAGTGATCGGTGGCGAATTCCCAAAACAGGTGTGAGCCATCCTGATGAGTGGGCACCCGTACTGTCAACACCTCCCCTTGGTTTACTGTGATCACAGAGTCCTGATCGTGCACCACCTTTTCCTTAAACTCTTTAATCTGAGGCCGTGTCCACATAGAAGGAGCAATGATGGGCACTTCTGCAATCAAAAAATACATAGACATATATATATATATATATAGTATGCTAGAATAATCTTTTTACAATTTTATATAAATATATAAATAATAAATATATTTTTATTACTGTACAATACAACCAGAAATAATAGACACAAATACATAAATCGTTAAAATCTTAAAAACTATATACATGAATAATATATGCATAAAAAAGTTTTATACCTTCATTTGATGAAAAAAACCCAGTAAAAATAATATTGTGAAATATAGCTGAAAAGAACGGAAAATAAATATCTACAAACTGTATACTTATTCCTGTGATGGCAAAGCTGTATTTTCAGCAGTTATTAATTCAGTCGTCAGTGTCACATGATCCTTCAGAAATCATTATTATGTCATTTTATTATTTCTTAATATTTGTGCGATACCTTTTTTTCAGGATTTTTTTTTTTTCTTTTAATACATTTAATGGTAATGATCATTATCATTATTATTATAATGTAAAAGTCTTTACTATCACTTTTATAAATATAAGTATATACACAGCCAGATAGATAGATTCTGTTGATGGATGGATAAAACACACCTCCTGTTTTGCCTTCCACACACAAATGGAAGGCTTTTGAGTCTGTCTGTTGTTCCTGATTTTCTAATGAATTTGATTGGCTGTTGGGATTGCATGTGAGCGCAGCTTCATCCGACACAGGAGCAGAAAGAGCTTCTGGCGTTTGAGTCACATTTGAGTCTTGCTGCTTCTGCAAGGCCATCTGAAGTCACAGGAGAAATGTAAAAAGGTTTTGACAGATTTTTTAAAATTATTATAACTTGTTTCTTGAGGTTCAGTTAAAATGAAGTATAAATTATTTTTTTCACAAAAACATATTCACACATTCTGTCATTCTGTCTGATATTTGTTTTAAGGAATTCCTTCAATGCTTGTTATGTTTGACTAATGTCATTTCATAGTGAAAAATACCCCTGTGATCGCATGTGTATAATTGTTTTGAAAACATTATCGATATAAAATTACATGCAGACTATATATAATATTTGGAATTGTTTACTTTTAGTTTGAAATGTAGCTGCTGTCAGATCTAATACATTTGACAGCTTCATCTTTCAACAAAAGTTTCTGTGCAAACCCTCCATTAGACTGTGCCTCAATTACAAAACTATCTGCAATCAAATTCTCCTAACACACATATGATCCTCCAACGTGATCCGTACCTGCTGTAGGCGGAGGGCCTGGTGGATGTACTGCTGGTAATGCTGTTCCTGCAGCTGTCTGATGAGTAACTGCTGCTGGTCTGGACTGTCTGGATACTGCTGATTGGCATACTGCTGAAACTGCACAGTTGTTTGTGCATTCAGAACAGCCATGATATGTTGTCTGTACACACAGTAATACACACAGTGATGAAAACTTTTTTAAAGCTGAATTCTACAGAAACCTGAGATAATATTCGATATTCTATATACTCAATATAATGAGCATATGTTTTTGAATATATACACATCCAGTATATACTATATATATATATATATATATATATATATATATATATATATATATATTTATATATTTATATATATATTAGTAATTTATTATTATTAAAGTAAATGTATTCCTGTGATGACAAAGTGTCACGTGATCCTTCAGAATCATTCTGATTTGGTGCTCAATTAATATTAATTATTACTGGTATTCAGTTATTAATAATGGTTATTATAACTATCAATGCTGTAAAGAGTTTTTGCTGCTTAATATTCTTGTGGAAACTAATAAATTTATTTTAGTATTATATTATTAGTTAAAATAACAGCAATTACTTGGAATACTTGACGAAATTAGTTGATGGTACTGTAACATTATTAAGCTGCAAAAATATTAACTGTCTTCAACATTGATAATAATCAGACATTTTTCTTAAGCATATTAATCTGCATAATCTGCATATTAGAACGATTTCTGACACTAAAAACTGGAGTAATAGGAAGAGGATTTATATTTTATATTGTAATAATACTTCACAATAACACTGTTTTTACTGTATTCAATTTATACTGTATATACTTGTATCAAATAAATGTGTGTCTGTGTGTGTATAGAAAATGTTTACCAATGATGAGTTAAATAATGTTTACTTAATCTCATGTAACTAACTAAATGCCACATGTACAACTTTGTTTTTAGTATTTTCAGGAAAATGAAACCATTCATGAATATCGGCACTCACTTTTGCCGCTCTATCTGTAACCTCTCTGCCTCTTCTTTTCTTCTCTGTTCATCCTCTTTTAATCTCCTCTCTTCTTCTTCTCTGTGTCGTGCTTCTTCTTCCAGCCGTCGCCGCTCCTGCTCTTCTCTCTCCAGCCTGAGACGTTCTTCCTCTTCTCTTCTAAAAAGTCTTAATAGATTAATAAACTACTTTATACACTTCAGGCACTGTAACTAATGCAGATCATACCGTCTCATCTCTTGTTCCTCCTTCTCAATCTTATGTGATGTTACATATGGTGCAAACAGACTACAACAGGAGTTCAGGAGCTTCACAAAGTCCTCCATGGCATCTTCTTTAGCCATGCTGCCCAGCCGTAGCCATTCTTTCCTGAGAGACGCAGTGCCACAAACTAAATGAAGCATCTATATAGACATTGTAGGATTGTGCTATATGGCTTTATAAGAATAGAGAAGAATAAAACCTACTTTGTACTGCACATAAAATCTTATTTTACACATCCTCATAAAATATGCTGTGGCATTACCATAGTACAGTGATGGTACAGAGAATACCATGGTGCGTCGATTATATCAAGCTACCATTATGCAATGTATAATACTCTTTAATGCTAGCATTTATAATACTATAATAACCTTATACATTCATAATTTGCACAGAAAGAGGGTTTTCAATGCATATTCTTCTGTTACCTTCTGTCGCTTCCCAGTATGTCAAAGAGGCCAATTTCTGAACATGCTTTTGGATCATAGGGACCAATTGTGATCTGCTTATGTAGTGCAACCAAACGGAGATTTTCTTCATATGTTGGGTTGAATGCCTTCCCATTCATCTCTGTGAGACAATGACAAGATTTACAGTAGGTCTAACCATCGTGGACTCCTTGCAAACATCTAGGAGAACCTGAATAATGATCATTATGAATGGCATTTCAGTTCCTGAATGGGTGGAGTTATTATTAAAGTGTATCTAGACCATCTAAACAACGAGTCAGAGAAAAGGGAGTTTAATTTTGTGCTACCAATAGACAGACGGTGTGACACGACAAAAATAAAGTTGTAAGCATTTACCGGACAAACAGAAAAGGGAAAGTGAAAGTCTCGGCTACTTCGTCATCAGTTCTGTACCTTTAAAGAATTTCAGCGCAAGTTTGAAGAGCTCCTCTAAAGGAAACCCCCAGTTTCTCTCCAAACTCCAGGACTTCTGAGGCTCTTCACGAGCCTCGCATGATTCCCGGTGTGCCTCGCTGTCGGGAGCGGGAGTCTCGGTGTTAATGCCGTTCTCGCCGGTTTTCTCGATCCTGTCGTTGTCATGTTCTGCTCTGTCAAACTCCATCACGTCAAACTGTCAATGCGAGCTGCTGCTGTCACAGGTGGCCACGTAGCGCACAGAACACCTCTCTTCCGTATATTCCCACCGGAAATCCCGGATATTTGTGTTATTTTCAGCTCATTTAAAGAGCATTCGCTTTTTAGTTACGTCTGTTACCGCGCAGTTAAAACCCGATACGTTCTCCGTCGAGTCTTGCATTGCATTTGGTTTAATGCTAAAGTGTCACTTAGCCTAACATTAGGTTACCTGAGAGCAGAACGCGCTGACTGACTCAAGTCGTAATGCAACTAGTAAACTGAACCACCCTCCCCAACGTAATCTTGAGATGTTTGAAAATAATTACCAGGTATTTCAGGAACTTCTAACATAATATCACGAAGCTGATATTAACTGCACATATTTAATACACAAGTTATAGGCTATTTACTTCGCGTAGGCCTATTTCCTCGTTTCATATAGGAAAAATAACTTTTTTTAAAATCTTTAATATTAATGTTTAACTGAATTTAAAGAGTATGAATGTGAAGTGTTTTTTTTTCCCTGTAACCCATATTCAATTTTTTTATCAACAGTTTTACTTAACTGTTCAGATTGAAGTGAATTTCGTCTTATTACGAGGACAATAACGATACATGCATGTGTAAATACGGGTAAAGGACAGCAAACCTCATGAAAAACTGGAAAGCCCAGAATTTTAACAGAAACTAGGGGTTCCAGTCTGTCATGTTTTAACAATAGAAGACACAAGATAGGTGGATCTCGTCATTTTATAGCAATTTAAAGCTTTGTCATGTGATTTTATTAACAGTCAGCCTCTTTCTAAAATCACTGCTTAATCTCCACCTTTATATTTACAGATTGAAATCATTGAAAGAGGCTTTCAAAGGCAGGCGCTCTTATATATAATTTGTAACAAGATTTAACATAGCTACTGTATGAATATGCACAATATAGTCATTAAGTGAGCAGGCTATTTCAAAGTAAATTATTTGGCAAGCTCTGTAGTCAAAACTTATAAAGAATGTATTATATTAAAAACTGTAATAAACCATAAATTACTATAAGTAAACTTAACGTCATATATGATATATAGGCTATATACAGTACAGACCAAAAGTTTGGACACACCTTCTCATTCAAAGAGTTTTCTTTATTTTCATGACTATGAAAATTGTAGAATATGACATATTTTCAGTTGTTTCACACTTTTTTGTAATGTATATAATTCCACATGTGTTAATTCATAGTTTTGATGCCTTCAGTGTGAATCTACAATCTACAATACAATAAAGAAAACTCTTCGAATGAGAAGGTGTGTCCAAACTTTTGGTCTGTAATTAATTATATATATATATATATATATATATATATTCATTATTAATATTTAAAGAGGCACTATATATTTGTACTGTACACACTTATATTAGATGGTAACAGTAATGCAATGTAAAAGCTATCACATAACCTGACAAATCTCAATATTGTTATCTCTATTATTAGATAGTTTCAGTTACAAAATAATAATAATTATACAATGGGATAAAAATTACTTTGTGCACACTTCATGTACACTTCATTGCCTGTTAAATATAATGAAAATTTCACTAAGAGCACACAGATTATTCACAGAATAATCTGTTTAGGATCCAATCTTCAATCTTTCGGTTTCTTTGGAAAATAACGTTCATCACTCAATGCCTTTGTTTGCTGATGTGCGTTTTAAAATCCGAGGACCTTCAATGGCATTGTGAATTTCTGTTTGCAACCGGTTTTACTTTCATAAACATATTTCAGAGTGAAACAGGATGCTTAAAAGAATAAATAAATACAAAATGTGGGGTAGGACTTAATTGTTTCCATCAAGAGTTATGTGTCTTGTGGGTGAAATGTGTATTGCTTAAACAGTTATTTAGCTATTAGTTAACATTATGCAACTGACCAGAAGAAATATGATTAAAGATTACAATAACAAACAGTTTTTTCTTTGGAACTACATGGACAGATGAATCATACACAAATCCAGAAATGTGCATTAAGAAAGTTAAGTAAATAAGGTCCATTTTGATTCCAGCTTTTTTTTTTGCTTTTTCCTTTGTCTTACACCTGCACTGCCCATGGGGTCAAGGTGCCTGGATCTGCAGGAGGACACTAAAACAAATGCAAACACATGATGGTCAATAAACTTCAGTTGGCTCTGGCAAAAGCGGCACATATGATCTCAAACAATAAAACCACAACAAAGCAGCTCCATGAATGCCACATTTGATTACAAGCTGCATATTAAGTTGAGTTGTACATACGGATGTAATGATGCACCGCGAGCCAGTTGAAAATCCATACAAACATGTGACTATTCAAATCGGTTGAGATGTTAAATTAATTGTGATTCAATTGGAGGTAAGAGTTTATATAAATCTATCTCTGAGGGGAACCGACTGACTTTTAAAAGTTTAGATGGTATTTTCTTTTCAATTTGACTAATGCATATTAAAGCAGTTCATAAGCACTGCGCTGATTTGTTTACATATAGGTAACCAAGGAAATGCTGTATTACCTGCTGTCAGAGAGTGAATTTGCATTTTAATTTTTGTTCTATTGCAGACATGTTTTATGTAGTACAGTCTCATAAAACTAAAGTTAGACAATTGTGTTTTTTGTGCTTCAAATATCTAAATTATACATCTTATTTAGAGTGAAAACTGCTCATGCTGCATGTGTGTAGCATCTTGATTCAAAACAGTGGTTGCCTCTAATTTTAAAAGGAAAGAAGACAGGTAAAAGTGTTTTTTTGTTTGTTTGTTTTTTATTTATTTGATTTGGGGTTTAGGGGTAGTAGTTTTGTTATCTGACTCTATTTCAATTTCACAAAGAAATGTGCAGCATTTTGTCCATGCAATAATAAATGGACACCTTTTCATTTAGAAGTTGTCTTTGTATCATGAAATTGCACCATTAAATCATTATCATGAATCGTATCACTTTGTGAGTTGAGTGAATCATTACATTCCTAGTTGTACACTACCGTACCATCCTGAGATATGGATTCGGTTTTATTACAGAAGTTTTTTGATCCTTAACAAAGGCATTCATTTAATCAAAACACCATAAATAACTATTTTCTAATTTATTATATTTTAATATGTAATTTTTTCCTGCCATTCAACAGCCATTATTACTCCAATCTTCAGTGTCACATGATCCTTTAGGAATCATTGCCGATTAAGAAACATTTCTTATTATTATCAGTAAAAAATAAAATAAAAAAAGACGTGAGAAAGCTCTGTGAGAATTATATGACCCCGAACACTAAGTTGACAGTCAACAGTGAAAGTTAATACATACCAGTTTAGTAAACTTGTCTTCACAGGCATTTCGTATCCATTCAGGCGTGGCGGGGCTGTCCAGTCTGAAGGGTCTGGTCAGGCCAGACTCAGCCCTGGCAGCTGTGATGGCATCTTTAATGGCATAAAACACTGAAGCCGCCAGAAAGAGAGGAGGCTCGCCCACAGCCTGAGTACAAACACAGCCATAAGAGATAACAGACACAAACCATGATCTCACTGTGGAGTCAGTTGTTGTGATGCCTCTAACCTTTGAGGAGAAGATGGCCTTCTCATTAGGAGCATCTCTGAGCAGCGAGACCTTTAATTCAATGGGAATATCCCCAAAAGAGGGAATCTTATACATGCCAGGTCCGCGAGTGTATAGGTAACCATCAGGAGAGTAGCGTAGCTCCTCCAGCGTGAACAGACCTAAACCTTGCATGAACCCGCCCTCCACCTGCGCACACAACCACAAATCATATGATATTTATCACAAATTGATATGATCAATGTGTGATCTGTTCAATTCAATTTAGATGACATACCTGTCCGATGTCCAATGCTGGATTTAAACTCTTCCCACATCCATAACTATGGACGTATGAAGATTCTGACAGGAGAGATAAGAAAAAAGGGAGTTAACCCCGAAGTAAAGATCTCGAATATATGATCTATTATGCAGACAAGCTGTCCTTTTGTCTGTCAAACTGGCGTCTGAACATAACAGATACATGTTTCATATTTGGCATTACCTTGTGACTGCCAGCTCAGAGACGGCCACGCCATAACTGAAGTAGTTAAATGGCCTTCCCGAATTTGTGTCAAAATTATATCCAAGATCTGGAGTCCTATAAAATATAATCATTCTTAATTCTATGAGGAGCTACAAGATTTGAAATGTGAAAATTATGAAAATTCGGAAAACATACTTGTAAAACCCATTGGCAGAGAGATTGACTCGGTCAAAATAGGCTACTTTCACCTGCAAATGTGATTATAACTGTCATATATAAAATACATAAATATATATTACATGCAAAAACTAGATACTGACCCAATCTTCCCAGCAGCCCTTTTGGTTTTTGTCTTTGTAAGGCTGAAGTCTCTGTAGTAATGTCTGGCAAGCATTATGTGGAAAATTAAAGGGTTTTGTGAAATTTTTGACTAATGTAGATTTGAGATATTGTGGATTAGTTTAATGGCTGACATAAACTACTGTTCAGGAGTTTGGGGAAAACATGTTTCAATTTTTTCAAAGGAAGTCTCTTATGCTCAAGGCTGCATTTATTTAATTTATAAAAATTCAGTAATATTGTGAAATATCATTATAATTTAAAATAACTGTTTTCTATTTTGATCATGACATGATCTTTCAGAAATCATTCTAATATTGCTGATTAGTCGATATTAAATACTGGTAGTTATTAAATTATTATAAATGTTGGCATCAGATATGCAGCATAATATTTTTATATTGACATTTTTCCAGGATTATTTGATGAATAGAAGGTTCAAAATGACAGCATTTATTTCAAATAGAAAAGTGTAAAAGTCCTTCCTGTCACTTTTGATCAATTCATTATAGATAAGAAAAAGTGTACACTAAAAAAGCATCATAAACATGAATATCTGCTGCATGAGGCTTACGTAGATGGCCATGCCATTAAGGTCGGAGGAGGCGGAGGCAGCCGTAGGGCTGGTGTTGGGAACTGTGTTAGTGCTGGTCTCTGTGATGTGAATCTTTGAGCAGGGGATTCCTAGAGTTTTACTGGCCACCTGCACAACACATAAATGTAAAGACAGAATGAATATGAAGAGTTGTGACCAACATTTTGCATTACCTGGACCATTTTGTTGTGCAGGCCTTGCCCCATCTCTGTTCCTCCATGAGTTAGTAAAACCGAACCATCTGAGTACACGTGTACCAATGCTCCTGCCTGAATGAAAAATATCCATCACACACATATACCCAATCACCTCTTTCTAATAATTCTTTAGTTCCTGAGAGGAAGAAGGCTGACCTGGTTAAGGAAGACAGCAGTGAAGCTGATGCCAAACTTGGTGGGAATGATGGACAACCCTCTCTTGGTCCAACGGTGCTGCCTGGAATTGAAGTGTTAGAGCAGTTATTTATTTAAGTGTTAGAGCAGAACATTTCTACAGTAATATGTGGCCCTGAACCATCTTAAGTTGCACGTTAGCAATAGCCAAAAATACAATGTATGGGTCAAAATGCTCGATTTTGCTTTTATGCCAAAAATCTTTAGGATATTAAGTAAAGAACATGTTCCATGAAGATATTTTGCAAATTTCCTACCGTAAATATATAAAAACTTAAATTTTGATTAGTAATATGCATTGCTAAGAACTTCATTTGGACAACTTTAAAGGTGATTTTCTCAGTATTTAGATTTTTTGGAACCCTCAGATTCAAATAGTTGTATATCGGCCAAATATTGTCTGATCCTAATAAACCATACATTAATGGAAATATTATTTATTCAGATTTCAGATGGTTAATGCATGTTAATAATTTGATGTGCTTTTGCCATTATTAATATTTGTTTTAATTTAGATTTTAGTTTTAGTAATGTGAGCAACTGAAGGAGAGAAAAATAACTTAATTTTTCATTTGTAATTTATACATTTGTAAATTTTATATTTATATGATTTAATATAGTTTTTTTATTTACATTATTTTTCTTGTCTTATAATGTCATAATTTTTTTTTTTTTGGACCGAAAACATTAATGTAATTCCCACTTCACTTATATCAACAGACACATAATATCAAAGATATCTAAGAACTGTTCTAACCTATTGTATTGTTCCACGGCCTCCTTGCGCTTGTTGAAGTCTGAGAGCTGCATGCACTCCTCCCAGCAGCGATCAATGGTGAACTGGTCTATACGCTGACTGAAGGGTGTGAAATCCCCCTCCTTGTACAGGTTTATCCTCCTCACCTGGAAGTAGTAGGAGACTTGAATATTCGTGTATTGACTGTATGGACTATGAGAAAATGAAAGATGCAGAATGAACCTCTTCAGCAGGCCGACCACAGCTCAAAGCCACATCACTCATCCAGCTCTCTGAGATCATCATGACCTGCGGCTCACCAAAGCCTCTGAACGCTGAGTTAGACGGCAGGTTGGTTTTACACATGTAGCCCGTGCCATGAATGTTATGAATGTTGTAACAGTTATTCATGTGGAATAGTGTCCTCTCCAGGATCTGTACATTGAGAGACAGGATACACATTTATGCTTGGGATGTAAGAAAGAATATCTTGTCAAATAGACCACCGGGGTGTCTCATGGACCACCATTGATACTGTAGATGTTCAAAACTTTAAGATGCATACTCACTGACAATGAGAGGTCCAGTGAATTGCCTGCGTTGCTGTAGAGTGTCACATCAAGTGCCATCACTCTTCCATTGTTCATCTACCCAACCTAGACATCAGATTACAGAGTGTGTAAGAATAGTCTAGCAAGGACAATAGGGTGACCTTTTTCTTTAGCATGTGCTTGCAGGGATATCTAAATTGTCCAGGTTTTGGCTTTGTTTTCCTATTGTTTTTTTATATATACTTGCTGAAGGTAATGACCAAAAAGTAGTTTGACAAATAGTGTGCAGGAATTGTGCAAAATCGACCAATCGTGGCGTCACTGGTGTGCAAGAAGGTCAAAGAATGAGTCACACAGTCAAAGCAATGCAAATATGCACACATACAATGCACGAGGACTGTAGAGAGCATGACAACAGGAAAACAAAGCCAAAATCCAGACATTTTAGGCAGTTTAGATATCCTAGCCAGTACAGAGTGGACGTATAGTCTACCTAAAGCACAACATCTGGCTAATTTGTAAAAAAAATTCACCTTGTAATGTCCAAAGAATGGATGCCGACCACCTGTGACCAGCATGTCCTCATCGCGATCTAACGTGCAGCGAACTGGCCGCTTGATCCTAAAAGAAAAAGGCCAAACTAAATGTTTAGCCCTTCACATTGTTACATATGACATCACTTTATGTAATTAGGCAAATTGTTACATTAGTTTGTGTTATAAATATTCATACGTATGTGCGGCAACAGCGACCACTGTGGACAGAATGGTGCTCCGACTTTCTTTCCCTCCAAATCCTCCTCCCATCCTCTTCTCACGACACACCACCCGGTTGGTAGGCACTCCCAGAGCTTTAGCCACTAGGGCCTGAGGCAAACACAGCACATTATTTGCATTAGGACAGTTCAATCTATATATCACATACTATATATATCACATCATTAATAATCCTATCATATTTGTGTTACTAATCTATCTATCTATCTATCTATCTATCTATCTATCTATCTATCTATCTATCTATCTATCTATCTATCTATCTATCTATCTGTTGTAATATAGTAATTTGCCAATAGGTGTCACTGTTGTATTGCCATGTAGTTGTGTCACTACAGTTCTGTTATTCATTCTTCTTCTTTGTTTTTTCTTCTTCTTCGTTGGATATAATAAAGAGCATATGCAACTTCAATAGGTTATGGGCCCAGATCTTCGCTAAAGCAAAAAAAAAAAAAAAGGTAGTTTTACACTATTTCTTTTTTGTGAAATAGACAGTGTTGTGGAACTCACAATGGAGGATAAACTGTTTATTGAAAAGCTGAGTGGGCCAGAGAACTGGGCAACGTGGAAATTTCAAATGGAACATTTGATGAAAGCTAAAGGACTATGGGGCATGGTGATGGAGACTGACAACGTGGCAGAAGGAGCAAATGCACAGGCAAGAGCAGAATTTGAAAAACGGAAAGAAAAAGCATTTTCTGTGTTGGTGCTGAATGTGAGTACGTCTCAGTTGTACCTGATAACAAGCTGTAAGACCCCTAAGGAAGCGTGGGACACGCTAAAAGGACATTTTGAGAGAGACACTCTTGCAAACAAGCTGTTTCTGAAGAAAAAATACTTCAGATGTGAAATGAAGGAAGGAGAAAACATAACTGAACACTTGAAACGAATGAAGGAGCTAACTGACCAGCTAGGGGCAATAGGTGCGGTGATTGAAGAGGAGGACCAGATTGTAACACTGCTGGGTAGCTTGCCAGCAAGCTATGCTACAATTGTTACTGCACTGGAAACTAAGTTGGACAGTTTAACACTGCAGTTTGTTCAGCAAGCATTAATAAATGAAGAACAAAAACGAGTGTCTGCTGATGGTAACTATGGCGGTGCTATGTCCAGTGGTGCTGCTTCTGGAGGCGCATCAGCAATGTCAACACTAGTTCGTAGTGATATGCAGGCTAACTCCAAGGCAGTGAGAGCTGACAGATCCGGCTCGTGGAGATGTTACAAGTGTGGGAAAGAAGGACATATCAAGCGTGACTGTCCAAGTAAGAAAAAACAGACTAAAACTCACAAAGCCAAAAATGTAACATGTGAACATGATGAAGACTCGTCTGAGAGTGCCTTCGTCGCCAGAGAGGCAAATCAGGATAAGATGACACAACAGGTAGAGTGGTTGATCGACTCTGGAGCTTCAAAGCACATGACGTGTCATGAAGAAATTCTTCAAGATTACCAGAAATTTCCAAAAACACAGTCTGTGAAACTTGGTGATGGCAGAGTGGTTGATGCTCTAGGATTTGGTAATGTTAAACTGAGAATGGCATTAAAAATCAGTGATGTAAAAAATGTCACAATGTTTGATGTGCTGTATGTTCCCAAGTTATCCGGGAATCTCTTCTCAGTGGGAGCTGCTGTAAAAAAAGGAAATACGGTGCAGTTCAAGAAGTCTCGCTGTTACATCCGTGATAAAAATGGAAATCTCAGAGGAATGGGAACACAAAGATCTGATGGAATGTATCAGCTGGATGTTGAGGGAAGGTCGCCCACCTGTCACTGTGCATCAAGTGCATTAGTAGCAACCAGCTTGTGGCATCAACGACTGGGTCACACCACTAAGTTGAAGGAACTTAAAAAACTGGTGAATGGAGTGGACTATCCTGCAGAGAAAGAAGTTCCATTCTGTGAAGCATGTGTGGAAGGCAAGCTGTCTAGAAAGCCACATAAGCCAGTGGGAGAAATCCGTTCCAAACGTAAACTACAGTTGGTTCATAGTGACGTCTGCGGCCCCATGCAGACTGAATCTATAGGTGGATCAAAGTACTTTGTGACTTTTATTGATGACTATTCTAGATGTTGCAAGGTGTACTTTATGAAACAGAAGAGTGAAGTTCTTTGCAAATTCAAGGAATTTGAGAAAATATTATCCAATGAGTGCGGACAGAAAATAGCAAGACTCAGAACGGATAATGGTGGGGAATACACATCCAAAGAATTTCAAGAATACTTGAAGGCTCAAGGTATCCACCATGAGACAACTGTACCTCACACACCTCAGCAAAATGGTGTTGCAGAAAGAAAAAATAGGACATTAATTGAAGCAGCGAGAACCATGCTCTCTCACGCTAAATTAACAAAGTCTTACTGGGCAGAGGCTGTAGCGACCGCAGCTTACATACAGAACAGACTCCCCACATCTGTTCTGAAACAAGTGACGCCCTACCAGAAATGGTGCGACAAACAGCCAAATGTGAGTCACATGAAAGTGTTTGGTTGCGTAGCTTATGCACATGTCCCAGACATTGAAAGAAGAAAACTGGACAAAAAGGCTGTGAAGCTTCGTTTCGTGGGATATGCCAACAATGCCAAGGGCTATCGCTTGTTTGACGAAGAAAAAAGAAGGATTCTAATTCGTCGGGATGTGATCTTCAACGAGTCAGACTTTGACTTGAAACAAGAAGTGGATATTTCTTGTTCGGAGAATGAAGTTATCATGAAAACTGACGAAAGAACCCCAGTCGATGCTACTGTCGATGAAACTGCTAGAGAAGGTGGCAGAATCAGAAAACCACCTAAGAGATATGGCTATGATGAGTTTGCCGACCTGGTGACTGTTGATCATTATGCTACTGTTTGTTGTGTTGCAGAACCAAGCACACTGAAAGAGGCAATGATGAGTCCAAATGCAAAGGAATGGCAGGAGGCTGCTGACTTGGAATATGAATCACTGCTGGAAAATAAGACATGGGTTTTTAGTGAAACTACCAAAGGATCGGAAAGCCATAGGATCAAGATGGGTGTTTAAAGTCAAGCATCATAGTGACGGACGAGTGGAGAGATACAAGTGCAGACTTGTGGCTAAGGGTTACTCACAGAAGTATGGTGCTGACTACGATGAAACTTTTTCACCCGTGGTACGTTTTAGCTCAATACGTACGTTGCTGTTCTTTGCAATCCAGAATAACATGCATGTGCATCAGATGGATGTGGTAACCGCATTTCTAAATGGACACCTGGATGAGGAAATCTATATGGAGCAACCAGAGGGATACATCAGACCAGGAGAAGAAAGTTTGGTGTGCAAGCTGAAGAAGTCAATATATGGACTGAAGCAGTCCCCTCGCTGCTGGAGCAAAACTTTCACAGAGTTCATGAAGAACATTGGATTCAAACAGAGTACATCAGACCCATGTGTGTTCGTGAGATCTCGACAGGAGCTGGAGATATTAGCTGTGTATGTTGATGATCTAATTCTGATCACAGAGTCGATGGAAAGCATGGAAGAGCTGAAACTTGCTCTTAAGAAGCGCTACAAGATGAAGGACATGAGAGAACTGTCCTACATCTTGGGAATCTCTGTCATCCAAGACAAAGACAAAAACTGTGTGTTTCTTCATCAGAAGCATTACATTGAAGCCGTTCTTCAGAAGTATGGTATGCATGATGCAAACCCTGTTGCAACTCCAGCTGATGCAAATGTAAAGCTAAAAAGGGACGATGGTGTCAGCAAGCCTGTGAACCCAAGTACTTACCAGTCTATGGTTGGTAGTCTACTGTATGCTGCGATGGCCACACGGCCGGACATAGCACAAGCTGTGAGCGTTGTGTCAAAGTTCAATGCAAATCCAAATGTTTCACATCTGACTGCAGTGAAGAGAGTTTTACGGTACTTGAAGGGTACACTGAATCTCGCTCTCAAGTATGAGCGGTCAGAGTCTGGAACTTTGGTCGGTTTCTCAGATGCTGACTGGGCAGGAGACCAGGACGATCGTCGCTCTACAACCGGAAATGTGTTCTTACTGGGTGGAGGAGCGGTGAGTTGGCTCAGCAAGAAACAGTCAACTGTTGCTCTTTCAACAGCGGAGGCTGAGTATGTTGCACTTAGTCAAGCAGCTCAGGAATGTACCTGGCTTAGACGACTACTGAGTGATCTTGGAATGGATGCTACTCCTGTGGTTATCCTGGAGGACAACCAAGGAGCCATTGCAATCGCAAAGAATCCAGTTGATCATTCAAGAACCAAGCACATTGACATTCGCTACCATTACATTCGTGAATGTGTGCAGAATGGACAAATACAACTGCAATATTGTCCCACAGATGACATGAAGGCTGACATCTTGACCAAGCCATTGGTGAGGCAGAAGTTTGAGTATCTTAGGAGTGAGATTGGACTTTGTTTCATTTAATTCTGTTTAGTCTGATCTTAAAAGGGCTAGAATGTGTTTAGTGTTAAATATGTTACGGTGTAAACCAGTATAACATGGCATAATTTTTTTTTATTTTTTTTGGTTAATATAATTTACTAAGAAATGGCTTAGTCCTATTGTAAAATTAAGTGGGAGTGTTGTAATATAGTAATTTGCCAATAGGTGTCACTGTTGTATTGCCATGTAGTTGTGTCACTACAGTTCTGTTATTCATTCTTCTTCTTTGTTTTTTCTTCTTCTTCGTTGGATATAATAAAGAGCATATGCAACTTCAATACTATCTATCTATCTATCTATCTATCTATCTATCTATCTATCTATCTATCTATCTATCTATCTATCTATCTATCTAATCAAATAATTAATTTCTTTAACAAAAGAATAAAATCTTACTGACCAAATTTTTTTGAAAAGCAGCAGTTTATGTCAAAGACATATCAACCATTCAAATAATGGTAAATAAAATTGATTCATGCATTTATGGAAGCCCAATTCCACCTTGGAAGAAAAAAGGTCATTGTGAAGTATATCACAATAGCAATGCATTTTTTCATAATTGTGACTTAATTTCTCATAAACGTGGCTTTATATTGCAAAGTGTGACAGTTATTTCTTTTTTTTTTCTTTTGAAACTGACAAACTGTATTTTTTTCACTCTGAGACATAGACAGGCTTCCATAACAAACAGCAATAATGGTGTTAGCTGATAATGTGCGACATTTTATGGTAGATTAAAGGTCCCCATCTTCGTGATCCCATGTTTCAAACTTTAGTTAGTGTGAAATGTTGTTGTTAGAGTATAATAAAAAGTATCTGTAAAATTCTAAAGCTCAAAAGTTCAATGCCAAGCAAGATATTTATTTAACACAAGTCGCCTACATCGAACAGCCAGTTTGGACTACATCCCTCTACTTCCTGCAGTAATGACGTCACTAGAACTGTTTTTTGACTAACCTCCGCCCACAGGAATACACAAAAAAGGGGGCGTGGTCTTGTTGCGCTCGCACGGAGAAGAGAAAGAGATCCGTTTGTAGAGTGTGTTTATCGCCATGTCGTCGAAACGCTGTTGTTATTTTTTTTATATCTGAGTCCAATCATCTTTGTTTGGCCTTCCCAGGAACGCTGTACTTAGAGATTTTATTTTTTTTGATATTGCGTTTATGTGGTAACACAATGGTTGTATGTTCATATTTTACTTTATTTTTATTTTTCTAATTTTACTGGTTGTTGTTCGAAATAAAAAATAAAGAAATAAAGAAAGAAAGAGATCAATAGTTACAATTTGTGTTTAACTCGGTTCCCAAAAATGTTGAAACTATGTGCAGCACATTTTGCTGAGGACAGCTTCCTCAATCTCAATCAGTTTAATGCCAGATTCGCACAAAGATTAATCTTGAAAGATGGAGCAGTTCCCTCTTTGTCTGGAGAAGGCATTGTTTATGGACCACAATCGGTAAGTGTTTATTATTATTTAAGTTGGTGCGTTTAACAGTTTCTGTAACTTATTACACAAACGGCAACGCTGTTTAGCTTTGTTAACTATATGGTAGTTACATGAACACATGAACACATTATATTGCACACTGTAAACACAATCAAAGCTTAAAAAAACATGAAAAACGGGACCTTTAAGATTATTTTTTAATTTTGCTACGTCCAAGATGCTCAAACATTAAAGCACATGTTAAAGTGTAACTGCATCAATGAATGATTATGCCGTAAAAAACGACTGATCATAGAATTACCTACACTGCAATCACGTGAGATGCATGTGAGATACATTTTGCATGGGAATCCATAAACATCTGTCACTAATACATGATGTCATTTACTACAAATTCCAAGTGATACACTCTATTTTGTGTAATAAATGTAAAAGCCATTGTGTTATGGTCACCTTATGCCTGATCCACACTGCATCATAACAAAAAATTGGTTCTAAAAGGCAAATACTGTGATAATCAATTGAATAACTGTCTGTGTGAAAACATTTATCTTTATAAATACTGCACAGAGAATTCACTTAAAATATAGAAAATAAAAAACCTTATCATCTGCAAAAACTGTCTCGTCATAAATGACAGGTCCTGTCAAGTTACTTCCTGGGATGTCTTTAGCAGAGATAAATTCAACCACTCCAGGAACTGTCATTGCATCAGATCGCCTCTCCTTTGGATTGCTTAAGTGCAGAGAGGTGCATCATAGGGTGACCCACAACATCATCATTATTATGTCTGGGGGGAACTGCCTGAAAACAAGGAAATAAAGTTAAGCAATTAACAAACACAGTGCACAGATAAAGTTGCTAAATGCCTATTTATGTGTACCTGGTAGAGCTGTACACTGGACGGTGAATCCAACTGGAAGAGCTCAGTAGCAGTAGCATATTCGGGTCGGACATCTTGCAAATTAACACCCTGTAGAGTTTACACAGTTAAAAAGAATAGAATCTTTTGAACAACTTAAGAACAACTTTTGAACACACCTGCAAATTGCAAAAAAAAAAATAAATAAATAAATAAATGATTGTGTAAGTGTGGAAAACACAGTATTAAAAACCTCCATTCGCAGGTCCAGAGCCAGTTTGTGCTGGACAGTGAGGAAGAACTTGTAGAAGAGGCTGATAGTCAGTGTGCATCTATATGTCACCATCCCACCAGGAGCTGAAGGAGACAGACTCATCTCTGCCAATGATGTGCAGACTTGCTCTAGAAGCTCCTCGTTCCATTGTCTGCAATCAAATAAAAATTTTGTGAAACTGATGCATCGACTCTGTTGTGATTCTTGAATGAGGCTGAATGTCAGAAAAGAATATTAGAAATTTGCTAGAAAATCCTTTACCTGTTGAGTAACCTGTTGCATGTGGCCGTGGCAAGGACAGTGACAGGGGCCATTCCTCCATAGCTTATGCGGATACTCTGCACTATATTGGATTTCTCCTTGAACAACACATTCATCCCACATGTGACAATGGCGATGTCGTCCTCCTTGCGAGGAGACTGTTTAAAAGCTGAGAAGTACTGGCCCTGAAACACACAAATTTAATCCAAATTTAATCTATTTCATGTCAAATATGAATCAGATACAACACTGTTCAAAAGTTTTGGTTGGTAAGTGTTTTTTCTTTTCTTTTTTTTAAGAGGTTTTTGTTGCTCACCAAGTCTGCATTTCTTTTTTCATTCTTCAGAAGTCATTCTTACATACTGATTTGCTCAAGAAACATTTATTGTTAATAAAGTCCCCCTTTAATGAATCAGTGTATTTTTGTAAGATAAATATCCAGATTTCAAATGTAATAAACACTTTTTTTTTCCTTCACTTCTGCTGTTTTTTGGATCTCAGCAGTCTGGATGCCTTTTCACCTTCATTACATGCAAAAGAGCAGCCAGTAGATTTTCCAACATCTATTTTGTATTCCAATAAGTCGGTATAGAATGACAAAGTAAATTATGACAAAATTTACATTCTGGAGTATCAATCATAGAATGTTTTTCAAATGCAGACCTTTCTTGTGTACGGAATCTCAATGGACAACAGAATCTCCTCTTCAAAACTTCAAAACAGTCTTCCTATAACCAGGGAAGAACTTTTCATCCATTTCGAGAACATGTTTCTCCCCTTTAAACATCAGACAGAGATTTTTGATAGAATTTTAAAAACATACATTGAAAGTTTTTCATTAGTCAACCATTGTCATAAATTACACAGAACAAAGGACATGGACACAGTGTCAATAAAACTAAGGTCAACACCCTACAGTATATGTTACTAGGTTGATACATTGCATTGCAAAAGTCCTGTTAACCATAGCTTTCAGTATCCTTAACCCCTTCCCTATATACCACAATCATCCAAACACTGAGAAACTGTACTATTATTTAAGAGTATCCCTAATTTAGACTTTATCGACATAATTCAGACTTCAGCAGGACTAAATGGTAAATGACTGCATACTGTGGAATAAGATATCATAGGACTGTTTTCTCTAAATAAACTGCCTCTGTATTCTGTGTCAGATCATGAAACGTACAACCTTTGATCCTTGCACAGAAAAGAATCAACAAAAAAACACTGCACCTTTGGACAGTGCAGGTGCATTTCGGATCTGCTGTCCTGCAAACCAACGCAGCTGCTCAAGAACAGCTTCGAAGACTTCCGTCTGATGAGCAGGCAGCTTCTTCATCGCTGCATGCAACACCTCCCCCAGCACAGTCAACGTCACTGATGCACCAACCTCAATGCCTGTGAGCCAAACACAAGCCGAGATTAACTGTCAATATAACTGAACCTAGACAGTGAAATACCACTAAAAGACTGAAGATCAGACAATTGAATGAATATACACTTCTAACTCCATAAAATGGTAACGTATTGTGTTGACAAATACTATTTGCTTTAAACCATCCAACAACATACTCAAACAAAAGCATCCCTTTAAGTATATGACTCTCTCACCATCCTGAGTGTGCTGGATGATGTTTAGTTCAGGGATGTAAGCTGGTGCCAGAATCACAGGGTAAAGAAGGTTTTCATCTCAATACCTAGAAGAGGGACTCAAAGCAATTAAAATCAGCCTTGCATTCTGCATTATGTTCTTAGAGCACTCCACAAAGAAAAAAAAAACGTTTTTCACTTACCGTATAATATGTAACTATACTTATGAAATTTAACACAAAATACGATCGCTATGTGATATTTTATGCAATAGCTAAGCAAACAAGACGTTAAGAGTGTAACTTGAACATTAGACAGAGTACTGGCAGTTACTTAGACTATTTTTGCCTCACCACTAAAAATAATTTGTACTGTTTAGTGTCTAAGTAACACAGTTACTAGTTGTTGTTGTTGTTTTTTCAGAATCATTCAGCATTTTGACTGAAACAGTTGAATGAATGATTCATTGACTCGTTATTAAATATGTAGGAACAATGTTACATGCCAAAACAAAAAAAAGCAGAAAATCACTGACAGCTTTTGGCTGCATCTGAAAATGCATACATCCCTACAATACAGTATGTAAAAAACAATAAGTTAATTGAGTATGTCAGAATTTATAGTATTCATATGACAACAGTAGGACAATGACAGCATGATAAATGTAATACATCCAGATTACAGTGTTACTACATAACAAACTTTTTTAATGGTTGCGAAATAGACGAAAGAAGCACCCACTCTGAGAGTATCCAGTTTCGGATGCAGTCCTTGTCTAGAATGGGCAAACACAAAGCTGGGTGATTCTATATATGTACATGGGACTCACCAACTTCTGTGTTTCCAACCACTAGTTTAGCGTTCGGATAGGTCGCCTTTAACTCCAAGAGCTCTTTGAGGGAGCAGGGTTGAATCCAAAGCACTCGTTCTCCAACAAATCTCAGCTCTCTCTGGGGCTGTTTACTTAGACTCTGTAGAGCACAAATATAAAAAATTAAAGTGTTGATTCATCTATTTAATACATTAATCAGCTTCATTTTACGAAGATGGTTAATCAATGCAGATTAAACCAATTTTTTTTTACGAAACCATGAGCTCAGGTGGGAAAATAATCTCTTGTGTTGGGTCCAGTGGCATAAACTCTGACTGGTCATACAACTTCTGAGCTGGAAGCATTGAATTGACCTAAAAGTTGAAAAAGAAGTGTTGAACTATTAGTAAAGTCCTTAGATAACATTCAGTACTGATAGGTAACTGTGACTGTAAAACAGTGATCTTGAAGCATCTACTGTTGTTTTGACCTTACATGAGCGTGGGTTCAAACATGTGACTGGTTTCCTATGAGACTGTCATGTCATTGATTTCCTATCCAAGAATGCTACAGGTTTATTCTAAATGGCAAGGCTTTAGGACAGAAATGTGTTTGTACTAAGAGAAAACAGAGCATGGTGTCTGGATGTCTGTTCTACTCACATTGACATGCTCTTGTATGTGTCCATTTGTAATGCAGCAGCCATTAGTTTGTCCTTTTCCAACACAACATCCCCCATCCTGAAATTAGAAGAAGTAGATATATATATATTTAGTTGCACAAACTGCAAGACATTTGGTCATGAGGCAATTGAAACCAACAATGAATTAAAGGTTTTCTCACATTTTGCAAATTCATGAGAAATTCGGGCAACTGAATACAAGATATTTCCATTTATAACATCTGCACAGTGATTTGTTGGATTAGTTCTGTCTGTGACAGCAAAATCCAGCCGAATGTTGTGTAGTGTTAGCTTGACTTAAGTGGTTTACATTTGTAAATGATCATTTGGATATACATACATATAATAATAAAAATAGTTGTTCTCACCCCTTATTTCTAGGTTACTCTAGTAGCCTGTGTGTGTATTGTTTAGCTTGCAGGCTTTTACTATTATCTTGTTTCAAATTTTTTTTCTTGATTTTTTTTATTGTTCACGCTTGCATGTTGTTTTCACCTTCCAGTCCTTCCATACAACCTGCCAGACAGACCGGTTCAAAGCCTATGAGCTGAAGGCACTTGTTCCAGTGTTCCTCAACTTATCTCTTTGATTTCTGTGCCCTTAGTTTTGTTCAATTAATTCCCTTTTATTTGTTTTAGAACAGTTTATTCGTTTTTTTTATCAACAATGATTGCAAGTAAACATTCAATGTAGAATCCCAGGAAACACTCTTATATTATATTTATAATAATAAAAATTATTATTATAGCAGGCCTTACTCAGTTGATATTTTACCTTTGTGAATGTTCTGTAGCCTTCTAAAATAGGTCTGTAGCCAGTACAGCGACATAAATTGCCTGCGTGCAAACAATTTAAAAACAAAAAGATTTATTTAGAAAAGTTATGTATTACCTTAAGGGAAAAATTTCTAAAAAGATGCAGAAGTTACAAGACTCTTACCATACCTTGAAAGGCCTCCTGAATGTCGTGCATGCTGGGTCGAGTATTGTTTCTCAAAAGAGCGTACATAGACATCACAATTCCTGGAGTGCAGAACCCACACAGTGACCCATGTGCCTTTGCAATTCGCTCCTGGATTAAAAAGA
This sequence comes from Carassius carassius, assembly GCF_963082965.1. NCBI lineage: Eukaryota > Metazoa > Chordata > Actinopteri > Cypriniformes > Cyprinidae > Carassius > Carassius carassius. Next base: position 16,285,830 of record NC_081785.1, on the reverse strand, counting down.
TTGTTGTTAGAGCTACTGCACCACAAATGAACAGGACACAAGCATATAAAGTGATACAGCTCTTGTTAAAACTGTATGAATGGAGGAAATAAAGAGCACTTTAATGTTATAGTGTGACATGCTTTTATCATAATTATCTTCAATTCTGAAAGAATAATACAAAACTGTGACCTGTACAGGATGGAGTTTGCTCGCCACACTGCCGATGCCCTCTACGGTTGTTACTGTTCAGTGATGCAAAGAGCATAGAGGAGCCAGACAGGCATTAACCGTATGGTGACTTAAAAAGTGCCGTCAAGGACACAATTATATAACTCTGGCATATGTTTCAGAATCCTTTACTAAAGATATATAAATTATTAACAGCTATCATTAACCTGTTATGTGCTTTAAGGACAGAAATACACTTTTTAAGATGTGAGTGCATAAAAAGATACATAATCCAGTTTTGACGTGGATGATATTTGGACACCATAACAGGCTCCACAACCTCCTTCAGCACATCCCAGTTTGGTTCCCGTCAGACCCACTTCAAGTGTCAGCACTAAGGAAAACGGCTTAAAAACAATCACACTGAAAAAGGAAGTGTTACCAGATCAGTGTAGAAAATAATTACAAAGTACAAAATAATGCCAGTGTATGATTTCAGGGTCAATAACAGCAGCTGACATTCTCTGTATTAAAAAATGGGCATGTTTGGATCAATAAATCTTATTTTGTTTGACCACATAGCAGTTATGTAATTGATTACTGAAGATTTACCAATTATAAATACATTCTGTAAGTGCAAACTACATTAAAGAGTGATTTATATCCAATCTATTGTATAATATTTTATAACTTTTTTTTTTAAGATAAAACAGAATTCAGATCCAACAGAAAAGCAGATCAAAAGGATACAGCTTTTCCTAAGATATGTCAAGAGCGTTATCTCAGGCTCAGCATTCTTATCAGTGATCTGCACAGAATTAATAATGGAAAACATATTATTGGCTATACTGGCAATAAAGATGCAACACATTAAACAATGAAATAATTAAATTATCCAATTACCTTTTTTCCATTAACGAAAAAAAACAAGGTCATCCCCTGTAGTCTTAAGTTTGATTTTAGTCTCTTCCTCTGTGAACGACATTTTAATGCCCACTGTTTCTGAGAACATATCAGTGAGATGATCGCTGATATGAGTGAGTGTACAAACTCTGAGCGCTGCGTCACATGACCAGGTTCCTATCAGCTCCCAAGAAGTGTTTTTGTTTGGAGAATGACATGCAGGAGGGGTTCGTATGCTACACGAAACCTCACAAGTAGACGAGAAAATCGATTACTTCCCTTTGTGAAAACGTATGAAGTTGAGCTCAATGTCCAAAACCTGACAATCATGACAATAGAGTTAACGAGAAGATATTATAGCCTAACATAATGTTTATATTAAGTTTAATGGAGCTGTTCTATAAACATTGCGAAACGAAACATTAAATGCCTTAGCACAATATTTTTTTATATTTTTTTCCTTCAGGGCGCAGTCTGTTGTGGTTCCTCTTGCGTAAACTACACTGGGGAAAAATTAAATATAACCACTTGTATGTATAATGCAGATATATATCTATTTTATCTAGATCAGTATGTAGAATCAATTTACTCTCAGAAATTGACAGTAAAAAATACAAAGAAACGGTAAGTAGCTTGGCTATAACCAGTGTTTGGAATAACGGCGTTTAAAAGAACGGCGTTAGGTAACGACGTTATTTTTTCAGTAACGGGGTAATCTAACTAATTACTTTTCCCGTCGTTACAACATCGTTAACGTTACTGAACGTTAAATGCGGTGCATTACTATGCATTGATTTAATATGCAATCCGAACGCACCCCTGGCTCACACAGCGAGTGAGCAGGTGGGTTAATAATGAGATAGGCGATTATGATTGGCTAAGGCAGAGTCATGTGTTTCATGGTAGCCAACGTGCATGTAATGTGTACATGTAATGTGTGACACACGCATCTACAAAGCTAGTGGCCAAAAACACTTTTCTTACAAAGAGTGCAGGATAAAACTCTTGCTGTCTGTTGACGTGCAATAAATCTCGAAAGTTATGTACAAACACCTGTCTGTTCTACTTTTTTCAACTGACTTGTGAAAACTGCTAAAAAAAAAAAAAGATTCTTTGACATTTAGCATTTTTTTTTTTTTTTTTTTTTTTACAGTAACGCAAATAGTTACTTTCCCTGGTAACGAGTTACTTATATTATAGAGTAATTCAGTGACTAACTCAGTTTCTTTTTGGAACAAGTAGTGAGTAACTATAACTAATTACTTTTTTAAAGTAACGTTCCCAACAGTGGCTATTACACATTAAATTAAACATAATTTTGAAGTAAACTGATATTGTATTAATGATTTTGATTTTAACAGTAAAAGGCTGTAAAATGCTATAGTAAAAACCTGTTAACTACGGTACTTTCCATACTATATACTGGTAATAAATGTTATTACATTTAATGTAATTGTACAGTAAAATACTGTTAAAAGTATTTTTTTTTTGCATGACACTTCATATTTGATGTTTATGGTTGAAATAACATGTTTCTTAGTTTTTCTTATCAGTTGTGTACATAAGGGTTTAATCTTACATCTTACACCATGATGGGGTTTAGTGTTTGTGTAAATAAGACACTGTGCATTTTCTATATATAAGTATTGGCCTCCTCAGCTCGTAGAAAAGCTGTTTGTGAATTCTGGTTCATCATGTGAATTTTCCATCAGTTTTTGGTGGTTATCAGTGCATTACAATGGTTCAAGATATTAACACTTCAATATGTTAATATGTCTAAAATGTTGCTAACACATTTTTTTACGGTGAAGTTCTGGCAACCACTGCTGCTGGTATTTTACTGTAAATGTCACAGATTTTTTTTTACAGTGATAAGCAAATCACACAGTAAGATTAAAAAAAATGAATATTTCAAAAACGTTTGATTTAACCAACATGTAGCAAGCTCTGTTGTTGCTTTTGTTAAATAACTTTTTCATTAAAGCTGAGGTTTGTTCAATACAAATCTATGACATGAGATTTCAAATATTCAGTAACAAGAAAAGCTCAATCTTACCAACACACAATACAAACTGTTTGAGGTAGCCTATTTGTTTGCTGTTTATTTCTTCCAGAGTTTCTTACATGGCCAAAGTGAACAGAACCTGCGTACTGAGGTAAGTCAGGTCTTATTTTCACATTCCTATGACATACAACATTTATAAACCTCATAACATGCATTACATTTGTGCATTTATATACAAATAGAAAATAATTGCCTATGCTGATAACAAATAATTGTGTTAATGTTGGCTAAAGACTAATATTATATTGTATTAGAAGTTTTTTTTCCCCCATTCTTTGCCTAATTTTACATGCTTTCAATAATTAACTAATAATACAAATATTGAAAAAAAAAGACAATAATGGCAAATACCGATTATATACCCATCACAAATATGCCCCACGTTATATCTTTAACAATTGTACACACTCTTGCACACCGGTCAGAGTAATGGTAGTGGCAAAAAATGGCATGTTCCTGTGGCTCAGTGGTAGAGCATTGCATTAGCAGTGCAAAATGTCATGGGTTCAATTCCCAGGGAACAAACATACTGGTAAAAAAAAAAAATAATAATAATGTATAGCCTGAATGCACTGTAAGTCACTTTGGATAAAAGTGTCTGCTAAATGTAAAAATGTAACTCTAACCAATTAGAAATACCTTTATTCATGCCCACTGCTCCTGCCTGCAGTTATCCTTACTTGGCAGAAACTCAGCAGCAACATCATTTGGTGGTAGTGTGTGCCAGTTATTTTGATTTACATACTTTTCATAGAAGGTTGGAACAATATGTTTTTATGTTAGAACAATGATCCTGGGATTTATAGCTTCTCCAGAGTGTGAATGAATAATACAAATGTGTCAGACAATCAGCTAATTAACTTAGCATGGTTGACCTAATTGTTTAATTTGTCAGTGGCAGTTCAGCTTTTGCACACTATTTTGGTCTTGTTTGGTTATTTTGACTCTTTTAATTTTCGAACATTTAATGTTTAACATTGTCAAAAAATCCAGGTGATACCAACTCCAGGGCAAAAGAAACATGGCTGTTAAATGTTCTTCACTGTTTCCATTTGTGCAACAGATACAGATACATACGATTTGGATTTTGTTTCTCACAAAATCTGACTTTTCCATTCAGGATTCAGATTTTTTTTTCTCGCAATTCCGAGGTTACACTACGCAATTCTGAATTGTGAGTTTATATCTCCCTTTTTTTTAATCTTCTTTAGAATAAAAATTAAAAAGGTAATTGCGAATTCTCACAATTCACTTTTTTCCCTGCAATTGCAAGTTTATGTCTCACAATTCAAATTTATGTCCTGCAATTCTGACTATATATGCATATATATATATATATATATATATATATAGCAAAAAGAGTCAGAATTGTGAAAAAGAGTTGAAATCATCTTTTTAAATTCTGTGGCGGAAATGGGCTTCCATATTAAGCATTTTTGAAAATCAATAGAAATCTGGTCATACAAGAAAATTAAGTTGTTACTTCAGAAAAAAAACAACAGATAATGTGGAAAATCTCTTGAAGGCAATGACTCATGAAAGAGACATAAGAGTCTCTAAAAGAGGTATTAAATACAGTTCCTGTCGTTTTCAATCAAAATTCATGTGATCTCCATAAGATGAAAACCTCCATTGGCCTCTCGTAATTCCTCTTTCTTACGGGCCTGAACCAGGGAAAAGACCACGGCAGCAAGGGTGTTCCTCCCGAGAGAGATCCCTCTGCTGGTGCTTCTCTCAGCGTAGCTTGAGCTCTGTTCCCTGCTGCTAACAAAGTACGTGCGGACCCCACCCCGCTGTTCGCTAACCCCTTTGACGTAGATATCTCCTCTAAGCTGTAGCACAAAGCCGCGGTCAGCCAGGATACGGCTTGTGGCCTCTGGGACCTGAATACGCCCACTGAGCCCTGTGCTGTCCATTCGGCTAGCAAGATTCACAGTCATGCCCCAGATATCATACTGGGGTTTAGTGGCGCCAATCACTCCGGCGACTACAGGCCCGTGAGAAATACCTGTAAGATAGAAAAACAGCTTTATGCACAATAAAGTTGTTTCAGGAGAAGATTAATAAGGTACTACATTTTTTTTTTAAGATTACAAAGCAAACATTTTCTCTTGGAATAAAATGCATCAGTTGTATATAATAAGACCAGGAAGGTGCATCAAGAAAGTAAAACAGGGTCAAGCAACATGTTGTAATTTTAGATTTCAATTCAAAGATTGTATTATTGTTATAATAATCTTAATTACCCAATGCAATCACATGAAAATCATATTGATGGTTTTGTTTAAGCTCATTAGTGTGTCTGAACTGGCGCCGAGCAGGTTAAATTAATTCACTTCATAGCAAGTAGTCATCAAACAAATAAAGCAAATCTTATTTAAAGTGATATGTTAATTACCAGTAGATTTTTGTTTATTACTAGTAGAGATGCTAAATACAAGAATAGCACAATCTTACCGACACGCAACTGGAAGTTGTTTGAGGTACGTTTGTTTATTTGTTTCAGAGTTTCTTGCATGGCCAAAGCGAACAGAACCAGTGTACTGAGGTGAGCCCACTCATCTTCACATTCCTATAAAATACACATTAATGAAACGGAGCCTTAATTTAGAAAAAAATTTACTTTTCAGTTACTACTTAACTGCTACTTAATTGCTAGTTATATTTCTAAATTGTAAATTATTTGTGATTATTTCTGAATACTTTTTCTATGTTTTATCCTGACCGACCTGGCCAGAATTGAACAGATAGTTCACCCAAAAATGAAATTTACCCCATGATTTACTCACCCTCAAGCCAGGTGAATATGACTTTCTTCTTTCAGATGAATACAATTGGAGTTATATTAAAAAATGTCCTGGCTCTTCCAAGCTTTATAATGGCAGTGAATGGTGGTTGAGATTTTAAAGCCCAAAAAAAGTGCATCCATCATAAGAAATGCTCCACATGACTCCAGGGGGTTAATAAAGGCCTTCTGAAGTGAAGTGATGCATTGGTGTAAAAAATATAAATTGAAAAACATCCTTATTTACAACTTTATAAACCATAATCTCTACCTTTGTTCACCCCTTGGAGCTGTGTGGAGTGCTTCTTATGATGGATGGATACACGTTTTTGGGCTTCAAAATCTCGACCACCATTTGTTGCCATTATAAAGCTTGCAAGAGCCAGGACTTTTTTTTATATAACTCCGATTGTATTTGTCTGAAAGAAGAAAGTCATATACACCTAGGATGGCTTGAGGGTGAGTAAACCATGCTATTTTTCATTTTTTGGGGTGAACCATCCCTTTAACATTTTAATATTTTTTATTATATATTAATTATTAATATTGTATTTATTTATAAAAAAATCTGATTACAATATTGATCTAATCAAACATATTGTAAATGGTAAATGCTTACAATACTATCAGCAACACTGGCTGATACTGATTTTGTCACCAGTATAGGTGGTGCATCTAGTTATATTGTCAGGCATACAGCAAATCAAACGAAGCACAGACCTGTTTTCCAGGAGACAGGCCAGATGCAGCCATGTAGCAGCTGCCAATGGTTTTGATTTTCTCTAAGTCCTGGAAGTAAGGCTCTTCCAGTAGCTAAGGGGACAACATGGAAAAAGATTAAGCAAGCCTGTTTTGAAATTCCTGCCTGCATTTGAAATTTCTCACTTTTGCAATGTCTTATGATAAAGTCAACATTTGCACATTTGAAATACATTCCATTAGTAACATCAGAGTTGTCTGGTCTTGGGCTTCAACATTTTGCACAATTTCACACACCTCATCAAAGTCAGCGATGATCTCATTAAGAAGGCGCAGACATTCCACATCTTGATGAATCAGCTCTTTCTTCTCGTAATAATCTGTAAAGCCTGGAATGGAAGCAAACATCACCCCTACTCGCTCGTAGGATTCAGAGAACAGGTCCTTGGAGCCAAAGAATTCATACAGAGAAAATGTAGGAGTGTTAATTATTATTAATGGATAAATGAAAATGCTCCATAAGTACTGAAATGATTGAAATTCTTCAAATTAGCCTCAATTTGAAAACAAACAGCTGGATAATTTTATTACATATATTATTATTATTGTTTTTATTTCTAACCAAAGTTTAACCAAACTATTAAGATTTGTCATCAATAATCATGCAACTACCTCATTGTTCCTGTCTCTCTCAAGAAAGTGGCGTGCGACATGGGCAGGAAGGATGTTGTACAGCAGACACTCATTATGCTCCCTCAGTTCCTTCATGTCCTCTACCTCCTGTCTGGCCTGAAGACGCCACAGGAAGTCAAGTCTTGCTGTAGTTTCTAACTGTAAGAATAAGTAAAATATTAATTAATTGTTAAAGGAACACTCCACTTTTTCAAAAATAGGCTAATTTTCCAACTCTTAAACTTTAGAGTTTAACAGTTGAATTTTACCTTAACTATCTTAGTACACGATGTAACTACAAAAGAGTTAAGTTTTAAATAGGAAAAATATAGAAACTCTTTGGTAATTTTTGAGCGAGATGCGAACGGTCTAATCAGATTCAATGATCTATGCTAAGCTAAGCTAAAAGTGCTACCGCCAGAATCTGAGATCGGCTGAATGGATTCGAAAACAGTAAAACTCAACTGTTTAACTCTAGGGTATTTGGAAAATGAGCCTATTTTCAAAAAAATTGGAGAGTTCCTTTAAATATGTAATGATTAAATTATTATTCAAATCACTAGCAGTAGCATGTGATTTTGAATTCCTATGATTAAATACTTGAATAAGATTTTATTATAATACCTGTCTACTGTTGTAGAGGACAACCACAACAAACATGGCCATTAGCAACACAGAAACGCCTTTGCGTCTGAGGTACTGATTTCTGGGCAAAACACACACATATAAAGCTTACATAAGCAAGGCCACAACAATTCAACAGTCCATGAAGTAAATAGTTTTCTTGACTTTCTAAACAAGTTTGATGTAGTATATGAAAAATAATAATGACTAAGATTGAAAGGATAAATCTTTGAAAAATCTAGTGCGTAGACATGCAATGTTAAACTTTTGAAAAACATGCATACAATTTCCAAGAAAACAATTAGCAGATCTAAAAAATATAAAGTGGCATACATTTTGTAAAAAACCTAATCTTTGAATGCACAAAAAAAACAAAACAAAAAAACAAAAAAAACAAACAAACACAAAATCATAATTTTAATATTTAACTTTTTTTTTATATTTACTTTTTTATTTAAGTATATTGTCAAGTTATGGTTGGTGTTATTTGACTTTAACTAATCTTGCTTATAAAGTATAATTTTGATATTTGACCTGGAAATATACTGTAACTTTCAAAACTCAAAATTTCCTCTATATAAAAAAATAAAAATAAATGTCTAGTTCAAAAATTGTTGGATTGTCGGTGTCAAAGTCAAACACAGTACCACATTAAGGAAGACTGTTTGACATAACTTCTTTGATAAATAATTCTAATATTGTACCTCTGAATTTGGCCGTTTTGGTGTTGGCGGACAAAGAGCACATGGAAGGCTACCTCAATGAGGTATGTGTAAACTGCAATGACTAACATTAGTACTGCCAACTTCAACAGACAGCTGAGCCTCAGGAACACAGCACACGTCACCATGGCCACCATACCACTCAAAACAAAGAACTGCAGAGAGACGGACAGTTTTACTGAATTTGGTGCAGTCATAAGCATAGGCAATAATGAAATGTGGTAAAATTAGGTTGGCTGTATCAGGATAAGCATTACTGGAAGTTGTCTCACTTGTGACACATTTGTATTAAATATGTATCTACTGTACCTCAGGATGAGTGCAGATGTTTACTGGCCACTGTGCACCTTGTTTTGAGTTCTTGTTACTTTCATTAGCCTCTCCAACCATGTTACACCACAACTGTACAAATCAATAGAGAAATAAACAAAGGCAGACAGGTTTAAGAGAAGTTTTTTAATTTGGCCAAAACAACTAAAAATTCCGGCACTCACAATATCACAGGAGGCCACACCAAAGTTAATAGCAATAGCAGTGAGGGTGAGCAGGTTCCGGATACTCTTGGTCTCATGTATCCAGCAGCACAGATGTTGTAAGTACGGTGGAGAGCGTTTAAATTCCTCAGCCAGTGTTATTAGAAGCAGTAGCACGTAGACAAGCAGGAATACTAAAAACTGGATTACCATAGGATAGATTCTGTGGGACAGAACAATATTGAAAATGTAATACTGCTACATTTCAAAAATCAAAAAAAGTGCACATTAGGCTTGAGAGAATAGTAAGAGCTCACTGTGGTGAGGGGAAGAGGACCTGAACAGCCATGATGAAGAGGAGCATTAGGAATGAGCAGGCCAAGTTGGACTTGAACATCTCGTCTCTCATCTGAGAAAACTGAAAGTGCAAATCTTTAAGCAAAAATGCCATGCAAAATATAAAAGCTGTTCTTCGGTGGTCCATACCTTTCCCTCGATGTGTCTGTCTTTGAAGACTAGTGTGATGGGTGTGATGTGTTCTTTGCGCATTCGCTCACTACTGCGCACCTCAATGGCTTGCTTGATCCTCTTGTTGATTTCTCGAGAGCCAGCACAATGAGAAGTAATCTGATTGGGCAACTGCACTAGGGAGCCATTGGTGAAAGTGGCTAAGATCTAAAAGATGACAATAAAAAAGCACTGAATGCATTTCATGTGGGGAAACAAATTATACAACTATTATCAATACAGATAGATGACTGTTATAAGTTTGTTTATTTGTTGTTAAATCATTTTGGTCAATATATTGCCAATATATTTAACTATGTACTAATTTCTTTAGCAAATCGTAAAAATATTGTTTATAATTAGAATGATATATTGCTTTTTTAAGTATCAGCATCAGTTACAAAAGGATTCACTGAATAACAAATTGTGGCACTATTTAAAAGGTTTGAAAACTTTTCATCTTATGACTAACTAGAGAGGACATTCAGATCTAAGTGAGGTTTATGAGGCCAACACAGACTCACGCAGTTCATTCCAATGATGTTATCAAAAGGAAGCTCAGCACTCCATGTCGTCTCATCTTTGCTGGTCTTCCGGACTTTAGGGGGCTCCTTGTCTTCCTGTGGCGTGTGGCAGATCAGAAAAGTATCGATCTTGTGTTTGCGTAAAAACTCATTCCGCTGATAGCCTTGACCTTCTTCTGTCTCATATACCCCATCTAGACAGTCCAGGGTTGCTCGTGATATATGAATCCTCCTATTATTATACAATTTGATACATTATTCTAATATCAATTTTATTTGGCTAAAGATATGACCATGCTAATGATTTGATGTACTTGCCCTGGGACCCCTCCAGCTTCTAGCATGTTGGCAACATCAACGTCCCAAGACCACACATCAAACTGCCATTTCTGCAGACCCAAAACCCCACACAGAACCGAGCCAGAGTGAATGCCAATACGCATGTCCATATCTCTCTTCAGCTCCTTACGTACACAACTGACAAAGAAAGAGGGACGCTTAACATCATAATCTCTTTTGTTTTCATAAGCAGATTTAGATGTAAATCGTCATAAAGCATCAATAACAATGCAGGAAAAATAGAATACAAATGTTCCAAAATATCAGACATGTCCAATCCTGCTCCAGGAGGGTCAATGTCCTACAGAGTTCAGCTCCATCCTGCCTCAACATGATGTTTCCAGTAATCCAGAAGACCTTGACTAGCTGTTTCAGGTGTACTTAATTAGGGTTGGACCTGAACTTTGCAGGACAGTGAACCTCCAGGAGCAGTATTGAACACACCTGGAAAAGACCTATGAAAGTAAAATTTTGATACAGTTTTGATAGCGCCACAGAGCAGAAATAATTGCATAAAAGGCTTGCTTATAATCTTTGCACATTAAACTGGGAGAAACCTTTAAGTAGATGGACAAAATACATAACATACACACCGTATAGTGTTGATCATTGCCAGACCCATCTCTACACAGCAGCGGGCATGTGCAGTTTGGGGCTCTGGGACCCCAGACACACAGTAATAACAATCTCCAAGAATCTTTATCCTCATACAGTGATTCTCCTAAAATATCAAAAGATATCTTTCAATTAGCTTCAAACCTTGTATAATTTTGACACTAACTGTTTCCAGCTGTCTGTGAAACTCAAAATTTAATCTTTCTCACCTCAGCTAGGCGATCAAAGCGACCAAACAGCTCATTGAGTGTACGCACCAATTCCTGAGCTGACATGGTCATGGAGAGAGAGGTGAAACCTTTTATATCAGCAAACAGGATACTGAGACAAGAACAAATACAAGTTCATTTCATGCACCATTCTTGCAACCTAAATATACTGGAGGAAAATACTACACAGGGAGCTATGTGTACCTGACGTCTTTGTATTGATGAATGTAGGTTTTATGGAACTGTTGAGGAAGCAATTCATCTTCCATAGCAGTCATATCACCAATCATCTCCGTAGCAATAAATCGAGGAAGAATGGACATCACCAATCGCTCCTAGTGTGAAATGATTCCTCTTATCTTCTGAAATTTCATATTAATGATCTAAGAACATCTTATTAAATCAAAAATCTCAAACCTGTCTTTGGTTCTCTCGTTCCATTTTGACTCGTCCTTCAATGCAACGCCGTGTCTCAAGGAATGCCTGCCTCTGAGCACGATCCGATAAGTAGTGGATGAACAGCCCTGCAGTATTCATACCCATGTACAACAGACTTTTTGCTAGTAACTGAAAACCAAGAGTAAAAGTTAGCACAGTTACTGAAATGAACAAGACAAGCTTCATTCATTCTTGTATTTATCTTTCAAGTTGACAAATGGTTGAAGATTTTTTTGAGATTTTCGTTTATTCATGTCCTAATAATGGAGCATTTATCAAAAAGGAGACAAAGTACAACTCAACAGATGCATAAAAATCTGAAACTGACTGACTCCATATTTAACGGGTTGGTCCTTGTGGTGATCTTCGCTTTTAAGGAAACATTGATTTCCTTTTACTTTTTGACACAGCTGAGAATCAAGAAGTGAACTTTGAAGTTAAATGAGCTTTGAGCTTGAGCACAGAACCTTTATTTACCTTTCTTACAATGGCCGTGTCATTGTAGTTCCTAAGGGCATCCACCAACAGGTGCAAGGCAGCGGTGGAGAACCCTATGAAGATGGACCACAGTAGAGGTAGGGGCAATAGTGTGTAGGTGGCGAAAAGGGTGAAGAGCACATACCAGGATTGGTTCTCCAACCCATATGCCAAACCACCCAGCGCCTGCACAGTCTGGGACAACCAGCTTGCCAGCCCAGCATAGCGCAGGTAATCTGGAGTCATCAATCCTTTACAGGTCAGAACTAAGACACATATGACTGCTCCAAGTCCCATGAAGAGCCCAGCCAACCATCCTTGCTGAGAGTCCACCATCTCTGGGGCCACAGCCAGGTAGATGAAGAGAATATGGAGTTTGGTTAGGATATCAATGACATTAGTGACTACAAGTGAAGTTCGGCGCTGACCAGATGAGTGTTGCTGGTATAGATGCTCAAGATCATGAGATTTGAATTTGTGGTGGAGAACTGGAAGGAAAATGCCACGCACTGTGGAGCCCCAGCTTACGAAGAAGTCAGCATCACTGAGTGAGTCAGTGGACTTGCGTGTACAGGTGGAGTTGCGCTCTCGTAATGGGTGAACGCGAGCTGCAGAGGAACGCCGCTTATGTGTGCCTGCGTTGCCCCGCACAGCTTTGCTACGAATCTGCCTGTTGATGTCATCGATGTAGGCATCAGTAACAATGATTTTGTGAGAACTGGCTGCTCGCCCCTCATGATGCATTCCTCGTTGGTCAATAATGTGACGTACTGCATTCTGCCACATTAGTTGCTTGCGTTTCAGGTTGGGAGAGGGAGGCATAGCTGAGCATACCTTAGGCGAAAGAGTGACTTCTGTGAAACTCAAAGCCATGATCTGAACCTGATTTAAACAGGCTTTAGATCCCAAAACTTAGCTCAAGATCTCTATCAACTGCACAAACCTAAAACAAGACAGAAAAGAAAAAGGTTTAATAGTCTGGATGGAACTTTGAAGTTGTATCAGAATGAAAACCATAAACTTTAAAATGAAACATGACAATAAGCACAGTACACTGTAAAAAAAAAAAAAACAATTGTGATTTTATCATTAAAAGACTGTAAAATGCTACAGTGAAAACCTGTTAACTGGTTTACAGTAAGTTTCCATACTACTCTGAACAAAATTATAAATGCAGCACTTTTGTATTCCCCCCATTTTTCATGAACTGAAATCAAAGATCTAAGAATTTTTCTATGTACACAAAAGGCCCATTTCTCTTAAATAGTGTCCACAAATCTGTCTAAATCTTTGTTAGTGAGCACTTCTCCTTTTCCGAGATAATCCATCCACCTCACAGGCGTAGCATATCAAGATGCTTATTAGACAGCATGATTATTGCACAGGTGTGCCTTAGTCTGGCCACAATAAAAGGCCACTCTAAAATGTGCAGGTTTATCGCACAGCACAATGCCACAGATGTGGCAATTTTTGAGGGAGCGTGCAAGGTTGCAATGTTGCAACGAACTGTATACAAATCCTGGGAGCTGAAAATATTTCAGTCCGTGCATTGGCAAGCATACTCAGTGGACATGTCACCTATTGAGCATATTTGGGATGCTCTGGATCGGCATATATGACAGCGTGTTCCAGTTCCTTCCAACATCCAGCAACTTCGCACAGCCATTGAAGAGGAGTGGACCAACATTCCACAGGCCACAATCAACAACCTGATCAACTCTATGTGAAGTGATCACACCAGATACTGACTGGTTTTCGGACCCCCCCAATACAGTGAAACTGCACATTTTAGAGTGGCCATTTATTGTGGCCAACTTATGGCACACCTGTGTTTAATCATGCTGTCTAATCAGCATCTTGATATGCCATACCTGTGAGGTGGATGGATTATCTCGGCAAAGGAGAAGTGCTCACTAACACAGATTTAGACAGATTTGTGAACAATATTTGAGAGAAATGGGCCTTTTGTGTACATAGATAAAGTCTTATATCTTTGATTTCAGCTCATGAAAAATGGGGGCAAAAACAAAAGTTTTGCATTTATAATTTTGTTCAGTGTATATTCAGTGAATAAATTTAATTACACACAAAATATGGTAAAATTCATTGTATAATTTACAGTGACAAACCGTAAATTGATACTCCCAGATTTCACTGCATGACACTTCATATTTGATGTTTTTTTTTGTTGAATTAACGTTACTTCTTAGTTTTTTTCTTTTCAGTTGTGTTCATTATGGTTTAATATTACATCTGTTAAATTAGTGTATTATTTCAGTATCATGTGCGTTACCATGATGGGGTTTAGTGTTTGCATGAATGACACTGTGCACCTTCTATATATTAGTTTTGCCTTCTTCAGCTCGTAGAAAAGCTGTTTGTGATGAGCCCTGGTTCATCATGTGACTTTCTCATCACTACCAGTTTTTGGTGGTTATCAGTACATTACAATATTTCAAAACAGATAGTAGTACTTCAATATTTTGGTTTATCAACATTACTACAGTTAATGAAATATGGTATTTTATAGCGAATTTAAGTCTGTAAAACCTAAAATGTTGCTACCATTTTTTTTTACGGTGAAGTTCTGGTAACCACAGCTGCCGGTATTTTACTGTAAATGTCACAGTTTTTTTTTTTTTTTTTACCCTTAAAATACCCCCAGAATACACTCTAAACAAGTTCAATCCTACCCAGAGTACCCCCAAAATGAGTTGTATTCAAATTTAATACTCCCCAAAATACACCTAAAACAAATTCAATACCCCTTAACAACTACCAAAACAAGGTCAGTATCCAAGAGAACCCCAAAACAAGTTACCCTCAAAACTCCCACATATATCCCTATAATTTAACCAAAACAACAGTACACAATGCACAAAATTTGTGCATTAAACTGCATATTAAAATAAGGAATATTGCTGCAATAGGTCAGACTATTCATTCAGAATGATTTGCAGAAGATATTATTCATTTATACTGTGCATATAAATGCAATAAAAGTAAAAGCAAATGAAAGGATACTTGCCATTGTTGTGGTGCTGCAAGCTTGATAAATCATGTAATGATGCATGCATCTGCTCCTCCATGAACAATAGCCCAGTTAAACTGATCCAGACCCCAGCAAATATCTAATACAGTACATTCTTGTCTCTCAAAGGTGGGATACTCTGCATCTGAGTGCAGAATGAGTCTACTTTGACAGTTTTCCTGTCTGCCATGCATCATAACTATGCTTTGCATTATTTGTTCGGATACTTTTCAACCATGTTATCCATCACTCCGCCTTAAAAAAAATAAAAAAAATCCTTGGCATTGGATAACGTCAAGGCCACCCCAGTCCTGTCTGCAGCTGATTGACTCAGTTTTGAGTAGCACTGTCTACAGGTAATGAAGTGACTGCTTGGCCAGATGGTCTGAAAAGCTGTCCTGACCCTTCTGAGAGGTAGCAGAGCACAATCTGCTGAAGCTTATCCTATGGAAGAATCTCGACTCTTAATGGAAATGTTTAGAGGCAAAAATAAGTGGGCTTGAACTCTGCGCTGAGGCAGTGATAAAGGGGCTTGGGATCTAATGCACACAAGCACACACACACACACACACACACACACACACACACACACAGAGAGAGAGAGAGAGAGAGAGAGAGAGAGATAATAGGTTGAAATATAAGGGATTATCTACTCAGCAAAAGCACACGTGATCCATTAAGGCCTCATGGGCACAGCTAACAGGATAAAGTCAGTGACAGTTGAGTTTACGTGTGGAGGTAATTGCTAGGTTAAAATCTAATTGCTCTGAAAATCTAGTTTATAGAAAGCTATTTGTTTATTCCAAGTTTCAAAAAGTTGTTAAGTCTTAAATATAAGTTTATTTTCACAAAATCTACAGGCTATCTTGCCCCATTGTTAGACTATAGATAGATAGATAGATAGATAGATAGATAGATAGATAGATAGATAGATAGATAGATAGATTAGATATGTTTATAGATTAGTTATTATAGGCTAGATATTATTAGGAAAAAATGTGCTCGTTTATGATTGGCTGACATCTGCTCTTGAACAGACACAGTGGAGGGTTTTAGTTAGCAGGCTAGGCCACTGATTCAAGGAATGTGGGAAGTAAGCTGGATAAAGTGCTTCTCACTGATCTGGTTACCACCGATATATGCCAGGTCAGAAAGTGACTGAACCATCTGTTTCCTTTAACACATAAATAATCATTATTTTCACTTGAGTGGATGACTTGAGCTAAAAAAGGTTGAGCTGCCTCTACCTGCTGCCTTAATTTTTACAGTATTTATATAATATAATAGCCTAAAAGGCCATTTATACAAAATGTGTTTTTGCATTCCACCGTATTGCTTTTCCAATGTTTTTCTATGTAAATATGTGCTAAATGGTCAAATTTGATTGTTGTGTCTGTTGCATTATCTTGAGTGTCATGGTATTCTAAAAACGTGGCACTTAAGTTAAAAGCATTTAACTTTTATGAAAACACACCTCTAGACACCTCCTTTTTTCACTCCACTGCTCTCATTTAAAAAAAAACAAATTCAATCTGTGTGAATGGCCCATCATTTTGTAGCTTTTGTGTTTTAGTTTGTAATGTTGAGGTTATACTGCGATTTTCAAAAACAAAAGGCAAAAGTGATTTACAATTATTCATTTATTTCGCTATATAAGCCGAATGGAAAAAGTATATGCTTCTGTGCATAAAACAGAGCCACTTTTTCCATTGAGCAGTGGCCTTGGCATTCATGTAAACAGGCCTCATCTTTGTATTCTGCATAATTACAAACATGCTTCTTACTCATGCCTCAACGCATTTTACACTCAAACAAATCAATGTCACAGAATGAAACAAAAGAAAACAAAAGTGCCTCCAGTTAAAAGATTCGCTATTATGTAGTGAGTGTAGCTAATGAAACATTTAGGAGTACAACATTACGGATGATGAAACTAACATTGGTTGGGTAAATGTTACATATTCAAACATAAAGAACAAGGCAGCTCATTATCAAATGCCCTTGAAAATAAACAAATGTAATAAAGATCACAAAACGTGTACTTTCAGGTAAATATTTAAAAATATAAATAATGGTTACATTGCACATATAGACTCACATTGTGTTGTTAACACCACAGTTCCATAAAAATTACAGTGCATTACAGTGATTGTTACCTACATAGAAGTGTTCATATACAAGGGCCAAATAAATCATTGTTGAACTAATGCATGTTGGCACATCTACACAGCTCTGCTAATGTAACAGTTTTATGTTAGTTATATTTATTCCAGTGCTGTTGTAAACAAAGCCCCTTTGTTCTTGTGTTATCCTTGGACCAGATATCATTACTGTGGCAGATTTACAAATAGTTTCTTTCAAGACTACAACACTTCAGAAAAAAATTAAATAAAATATAGCTTGAAAAAAAAAAAAAAACCACCACCATATTTCTTAAACTGGTTGATTTATATTATCTCTATTAAAATTGAATTCTCTTCAAAAGACAAGCAACATTCTAAAGAGCAGATGTTAAATGTGAGTAGCCTTACATAAAAAATACATTTTATTCATTTATTTGTAACAAAAATGTACAGTACATTTTTGTAAATAAATAAATAGATTTTAAATAAATTATATTGCACTGATGTAAATGTATTGGACACGTTACATTTTCTGCTCATGCTTTTCCTCCTCTTTGGAGTGAACTAAGGTGAAGAACTGGGAATCATGTAGGTCATAGCGTCCCTGTGAGGTGCATCGGGATTAAACAACAGCACTAGAATGCTAAGTCCGACTAACAAATCAGTTGGTAAATAAGTGGTCTTTCACCTGTACATCTATGGGAGTAAAGAAGCACAACAGACACAGGACATACTGGGAAAGGAAGGATCCACCAATTTCATCCTCATGCTCCAAGCTAATGTGACATGCACATGATTTGGGCTGAAATCTTACAGCATTATTGTTGTTTCCCTACTACAACTTTTAACATCAACATGTATTTTACATTATAAACAGGACAGATGTGTGTCATAGTATAAACAGTGTCGTAGCTGTATGTCAAACTCTGCTGTTACTAAGTCTTTGTTGGAGTCCAGAGGCTTCTCCGTGTGTCTTAAGCGTAATCCTCACTGAGAAGGGAACTCTGCAAATGCGAGGTAACTCTCCAACTCCAACTAATGGCAATGTGAAGCTGATCAACTTAAAACAAGGGAACATAGTTAAGTTTCGGCCTTAAGGAGTCATTTGTTGGTTTTTGATGAAATCTTGAGGGTGAAAACACTTTTGTGGTGCCACAATGATATTTGTACTTCAGACATTCTGATAGCATATTTAAACTGCCCTGACAATTGTTTTAATGCACATTTAATAATCAAAAAAATTAATAAATATATAATTAATACAAATTCAACAAACAAAACACCACAACAACCAATCAAAACAAACACAAAGAATGTTCATTTAAAAAAAAAAGAAGAAGAAGAAGATTTAGATGGCACAATGAAGATGAAAACAATCTGTTTATGGCATATCTCAGACACGATGTGGAGATTGTGTTTGTAATGGAAACCATGTGAGATGCACTTGTGTGTGGGCATACACTCCTACTTGATATTCTTGAGCAGCGATGTGCGAGCATTAACCACTGCTTTAAAGGCATCCTCACTGCCTGGGGCCACACACTTGTCCGGGTGCAACAGTACAGCCAACTTCCTGTATGCCTTGTTAACTTCCTCCCTACAAGCACAAAATGAGAAAAACCTGTTAGTGTCATGTTGCACACATCAAATAGACTTTTAAAATGATGATATGGCAAACCACTGTGGTCCCACTAAAGAGGGATCACAGCGAAGAATCAGCTAAGGAACTAGCATTGTGATTGGCTGGGAATGAGAAATGACACAAGCTCATGATTGGTTTCTCAGGGTGTTGGGGAAATCTCAAAGAGGTTAATTAAGCTGGCAGGAGAGAATTTAGGGATGGTAAGTGGATTGAAGGCATTCTCTAATGATCTGACCCACGTGAATAAACCAGCCAAGCTAACAC
Source organism: Carassius carassius (assembly GCF_963082965.1). Taxonomy (NCBI): domain Eukaryota; kingdom Metazoa; phylum Chordata; class Actinopteri; order Cypriniformes; family Cyprinidae; genus Carassius; species Carassius carassius. Next base: position 16,266,568 of record NC_081785.1, on the reverse strand, counting down.
AAATGGCAGTGTTGCATCAATAATACTGAGACAATAGAATTCATTGGGAAATAACAGTATCAAACTTGTTGCTTGCTATTAAGCATCTGACATTCTGTTAAATATTTCAGAGAACAGGAGAGTAAATACTTAATGGTTATTAAAGTAACATAAAACACATTATGTCCTCTGTCACTGGTGGGGATTCCGTATGTGCGAAAGATGGGAACACATTAACTTATAAACATCAATTGACTCTTATAACTTAAGAGAGGTTAGGTGGGGTTTAATAAAACAGAGCCAAATCAACATGCTAATCCAAATGCAACACAAGGCCTAAACAATGGACATCTGCTATTTTTAAATGCCCAAAAACGTATAGATTATTAGTGCTGCAATCCTGATTTTTGATGGCATGATATCTGGAGTACATTGTTTACAAACAAGCTTTTTATTGCTGGTTAAAACTTTAGAGAACAAAGCCTAGTGGCGTACTGTATAAAATATAGTACATTCAATATTTACATTTATTTTATTATTATTAAACTATGTGATATATTACATTTTTGGCATTTTATCAGCCATCAGCAACCATGCATGCTTTTTTAAATATCCACACTATTTTTTTCAGTCCACCATATCACCATCAAATAAATTTCTAATATACAAAAAATAAATTATACAATACATCAGTTGTATAACATTGTCAAATCACTGGTCAGGCATTAACAAAAATGGGATGCATTGCATTAGACAAATTCATATATTCACCATATATACACACACACTACTGTTTAAAAGTTTGGGGTCAGTTAGATTTGTTTTTAAATAAATGAATACTTTTATTAAGCAAGGATGCATTAAAATTGACAGTAGAGACATTCATAATGCTACAAAAGGTTTCTATTTCTATTTACAATAAATGCTGTTCTTCTGAACTTTCTATTCATCATTGTGAAAAAAAGATTCCACAAAAATATTAAGCAGCATTACTTTTTCAACATCGATAATAATAAGAAATGTTTCCTAAGCCACAAATCAGCATATTAAAATGATTTCTGAAGGATCATGTGAACACTAAAGCCTGGCGTAATGACTGCTATGCCAACACAGGAATAAACTGTATTTTAAAACATATTATACAAGAAAATAGTTATTTTAAATTTAATACTATTTCACAATATTACTGTTTTGAATATTTTTGATTAAATAAATGCAATCTTGGTAAGCATAAGAGGCTTCTTTCAAAGATGGGTAAATGGCATGAAGTAGAGTGTAGGAAATCTATCATTTAATTAATTTACCACGATACTGTGCAACAGAGACTATTATACAGAGCAACAGTTAATATCTAAATAGCAATTAATCCAGAGTATGATAAACAAAAGTTCAGCAGCACTAGCAAACACGTTTAGCATGCAATTTACCTTGTGGCCCCAGGTTTAACCCCCAGCATATCCCAGCTGTCTTTGCTGTTACGGATGCGTCTGATGGTGTCGGCCTGTTCTTTAGTAAAACCTACATTGACCTCTGGAGTGGGTCTCTTCCCTCCATTTTCACACATGTCAGTTATGGATGAGAAAAAGGACTGTGGAGGTGGACACACATTAAATAAACAACAGTCAACAGAATGACAGGGGTGTAATCTGTAGACGCCCATGAGAGCAAATACCTGAAACATTTCATTGATGCCTTCACCACTCTGAGCAGAAGTTTCAAAGTAGTGAAATCCTCTGCTCTCGGCCCAAAGTTTCCCCTCACTCTCATCCACAACTCGTCTTTTCGTCAGGTCAACCTTTATGGGTGAGAGACCACACTTTATAACAGTCTCTCTCTTATGTTAAATCACAGATTACACATTTAAGCGCCTGCAGCACCTTGTTGGCACACACGACGAAGATGATGTTCTCCATGTTGGCCTGTGAGCCCATTTCCTGCTTCATCTCTGTGAGCCAGCTGTCCAGAGCGTCAAAACTCTCCCTCAGTCCAACATCATAGACCAGAATCACCCCCTGAGAGTCCTTATAAAACTCATTGCGGACCTGTAAAACACCCCTCATCAATTCCCCCCAACATCAGACTCTCACAGCCATCACAAGCAAATAACCTGTGACCAATTTCTATACATGGCAACAAGAAAAATACTAAATGCTGATGCCATAAGGTTCTCCAGGGAGGAAATTACATGGACAGCAGCTCAATACTACCACACTGTGGTTAGTCTGATGTACTCATAAAGCTATAACAAAAAACTATTCTTAATTTCATTGTGTAATTAAAAGAGCCATTTGTTTACACATTTTTTACATTAATTTGAAACACACTTAATCATGTGCATACACATACAACTATAAAATAAATCAAGCAATACCTCATAAAAGAAAGGATGTCCAGCCATATCAAAAATGTTTACTTTTATCTCCCTGTCTCGAACCTGAACCCTTGAGGTGAAGAAAACCAAAAGAAACAAACAAAACATTTCATTTTCATTCCATCAGTGAATCTCTCTAATTGTACTTTATTAATAGACACAACTGTCTTTTGCATCTAAAAATACGTTTTTTTTGTCCTTTTAATATTAAACATCCATGCAAAATGGTAGATACAATCAATGAATAAATAAATAAATAAATACAATTAAATGATAATATTTCCAGCCAGTAGAACCTGGTGTTTATGTGCCATTGATATGATCAGAGTTACATTTAAATTACATTTATTCATTTAGCAGACGCTTTTATCCAAAGCGACTTACAAATGAGGACAATGGAAGCAATCAAAATACAACAAAAAGAGCAATGAAATTAAGTGCTATAACAAGTCTCAGTTAGCTTAAACGCAGTACACGTAGCAAGTGCTTTTAAATAATATAATAAATAAAAAGAAAACAGATAGAATAGAAAAAGAATAGCGCAAGATAGTGTTAGAGGTCTTTTTTTAATAGTATTGTACATATAGAACTGTTTAATAAATGAAAAGAAAATAGAATACAAAAAGATTAGAAAGGTAGTTTTAAAGAATAGATTTTTTTAAAGAATAGAATTAGAATAGTGAGTGCTAAAGTTAGAGGGTCAAATAAAGATGGAAGAGATGTGTTTTAAGCCGATTCTTGGAGATGGCTAAGGACTCTCCTTGGATTGAGTTGGGCAGGTCATTCCACCAGGAGAGTTGAATGAAATTCTTGCCTTCTGCCTTTTGAACCTCATATTTAATAATAATTACAAATAGAAATCATTTGTCAAGTCCACATCACTTACTTGGTTACACCATAATCTATCCCAATAGTGGCTAGATACTTGGGCACAAACCTCTTCTCACAGTACCGTTTAATAATACAGCTCTGAAACAATAAACAAAAATATTATGAAATATTACATGCTTTAGGAAACCTCGTATGCTACTGTACCTACTGTGCAGGATAACCTAAAAACAATATCATACTAAATGAATAGCTCCTAAATGAAACAAACAGATTACTAACAAAAAATATATTTGCAGTATCAGTATCCATGTACATCAAATACATAATAAAACATGTATAAGGGGAAGGCAGTTAGTTCTTAGAGAGAACATTAAGTGAACATCAAACTACTGATACGTTCAAACACATGTATCATTAACACACAGATCATCTTAACAAACACATGTAAAGAACCACCTGATCTATGAAGTCTGTATGGTTCACAACAGTCTATTCTTACCTTCCCCACCTCTGCATTTCCCAAACTAATGACCTTAACCCGTAAAGACTTCTTGTTTTCTCGCCTCTTCTGAACATTCGTGTCCATATTGCACTTATTCGCAAACCTCGTTCAAAGGAGAAGATGAAATATCACTAGAATTCACGTATGTTTATGTCTGAGTCGGTCCGTGGACACAGTGAGCAGCTGACTGTGTGGCTAACAGAGAGCCAGTGTATCACGAAATATCACGGATAACATTTTTTTCCTTAAACCCAATGTACATTTCACGCATGTTTTCCCCCGGACAAAAAACGCATATATTTTAGGAGGTAAAATTATTTAATCTCGACATGCTAACGAGCTAGCTGCGCTAGCAACGACTATTTGCTTAGCTACACGATTAAAAACAACAGATTCAACAGAGACTTGTAAAAAAATATATATATATATATATGTATATATATGTAAACTAGTGGTCTTAAAACAGCGTTTTACATTATATATTTCATAAAGACGTTAAAGTCAATTATAAGAAATAAGAATATTCTGTGTAATAAAAAAAAACTGGGGGAATTTATAGCAAACAGATTAGGGTTTCTATGGCAACCGCAACCCTCATATACAGATTCGACAGAGGGGAGTCAATAGGCGATGTCCGCTTCGTGAACAAATAATTTGAAGAGGAAGAAACGGTTGAATCGGTTCACAAGCTGTTCTCGACTCACTCACCAACTAAATCAAAAACTCTATCATGTCCGACTCGTGATTTGTCGAGAAACGATGAGCAAGCTGATTCATTTAATTTTCAGTGAATCGAAAATTTGACATATGGAGCGAAAAGTAAGTTACTTTTAAAGCTGATTTGTGTGCTCACGACTTAATACGGTCGTTTGATCATCACGCATATAAAAAAACGAACATACGAGTTGTTTTAATAAATTACATTTTATTAAATTGCCAAGCAAGCTTTAAGAGTTTAATATAAGTGCAGTCTGGGACACATAAACACACTTAATAAAACAAGCATTAACAAGAATATTTGGTTACAAATAGCTTAATTGTAATGTTTTAGAAGGGTAAATATGGGTAGATTAATTACATGAAAAAGGTAATGACCTATGGTATTGACAAGAACCGTATGATTTAGGATTTTATTTTTTGAATCGGTTCTTTGAATCTAATTGTTCAGAAGAACCGATTCGCGGAAATCACTAGAGTCAATTAGAAGAAAATTCAAACTACATAAAAAAAATATAAAAAAAAACAAAAAAAAATTCTGTCAAATTGACAATTCATTTATTGTCCTAAAATAGATCTTAAAGGCAACGAGAGGGATATAAAAAACTGCTGGAACACTATAAATGAGCCAAGTGAGTGACAATGGGATGGAGAGAGAGTGCAACAAACCAATAGGCAGGAAGGAAAGGAGGTGGTTTTAGACTCTCATTAACATACATAGCCAACAGTGGATGTAACTTTACAGCTCTAAAATTAACAGTCAAGTACTCCCATGATTTTCCAAAAAGGATTCAGATATAGATTTGGTTATAAAAGTATAGATTAGTCTCATTAGTTATTCTGATGAGAATAGTCAAGAAGATGCAACTTCCAAGTTTTCCAAATATTTCAGGTGTTCCAGATTTTTCAAGACGACTACTCGTGGATTGCAGTACACTGTTGGACCATCAAGTTGGAGGTGGTAAGCTAATTTTTAGGCTATATAATTTTTTTTCTTCTTCTTTTTCTCCATGCTATTGTTTTCATTTATAGCACTTTAAATACATTTGATGTTTTGAAATAGCCTGATTATTCATTAATTTAATCCATGAATTATTGATATAGGAATGCTCATACAACATTTAGCAACTGCAAAAAATAGTAAATGGTATTTGGTAATATGCTGCTATAAATCAACCATGTTTTCATTAACAATTCCCAGCTGTGTGTCTAAAACTGAAACACGTTCAGATTAACACTGAGCCGTTTCACATGCCATGGATCAGACGCTAGAGCTTCTCCCAGGCCAGACAAGAAAATGCACAGTAGTATCCTGATACTAGGTTTCTTTTAAATACACCATTTCTGACTTAGGTTTCTTTTAAATAAGGATTTATTATTATTATTATTATTTGTTGCTAAAAATAGGACATAATAGTAAAACTAAAACAACATGCATTATAAATTAACAATTCAAAACTGAATTTCCTTCTGTACAAAATATTCCTTTTTCTCTTTAAATCAGATAAAATATTAAAACCTCTAGACAAAAAAAAATCAATGTTTTATTAGACTCTCTTTATAGCAGTCAAAAAATAATGCATGTTTTATTCATTATAAAAACAAAAAAGACAACAGAAAATAACAGGCAACAATCAAATACTACTAGAGAAAGTGAGGAACAGGAGGCGGGGTTAGTTGACTGACGCATTGCTGCACCAATTGATTCCTTCCCTCTCTCATCCTGTGTCTTCACACTTTCCATCTCTCTAACGCCCTCCTCATCTCCCTCCCTCTCTGCCTTTCTCATTGTTAAATGGTCAGGAGGTGTGTGAGTGTATTCATCTTGGCTGAGGAGGGGCTGCATGTGAGCAGGAGTGTGTGTGAGTGCGTATTCATATTCGTATGCATGTGTGTGTTCACCTGTGTGTTAAATCAGCATTGTTCCAGACAGAGGGAAAGCTGTGCCGCGCTGTTTGGAAAATCCAAGGTCATTGGAGCCTGGTCACATGCGCTGTATGAGAGCGTGCATGTGTGATTGAGTGTCTGTGAGAGCGTCTCTCTCTCTCTCTCTCTCTCTCTCTCTCTCTGGCTATGTGACAGAGAAAAAGGCTTTAGGCAAAGAACAGAGAATTTCATCAGGTTTTCCATCAATGTACGGTAAGGGCAATTGTGTGAGTGTGTGATTTTGTGTCTAAATTATAATTCCCTGCCTGTGTTTAGGAAGGAAAGATTCATGTGCATCACAGGAGATCATGGCAGTGACAGCAGAATGATGCTGAAGCAACAGATTGCATGCAGTATTGCAGCTGTGCTCTATTAATTGTGCATATTTGATTTCAGGCTTTACCGATTTAGCTTCATCCACACTACTTTGCACCGAATACTCAAACACACAGATCTACTGCAACATTCATTTATTTCCTCTAAAGCATGTACACATATTATATTGCCTGCTGTATTCATATTATTTCATCTGACCAGCATGTTGAGGATGTTTCAAACAAACTACAGGCAGTCAGGCTGGGACTTTGATTTCTCACAGCGTGGATGCCTTAGAGATGACTGGCTTTAGCACTTCAAAACCAGATCGATTGCATTTTTAACAGCCTGAGAATTTTTCAGCCAGATTTCTCCACTCGTGCTAGGAAAAAATAGCTTTTTGAGATTAAGTCAGTTCCATATGCTGATCTATTATGCTATGCATCTTATACTTAAGGAGTTCAAAAGATTATTTAATCAGCAATGAGATATCATTTAATATTTTTCCAGTAGTCTAGAATAACAAAACTGATTTGTGTGTGTGTGTGTGTTTTATATTGATTATATATATATATATATATATATATATATAATCATATAGAGAAAAAAGTTTACAATGTTACAAAAACAATTTTTATTTCAAATAAAAGCTGTTATTTTAAACTTTCTATTCATTAAAGAATCCTGAAAAAAATATGTAACATGGTTTCCACAACATTATTAACTGTTTTTAACATTGAATAGTACTGAGAAAAGTTTCAAAATCAGTATATTAGAATAATTTCTGAAGGCTCATGTGACACTGAAGTCTGCAGTAATGACTGCTGAAAATACAGCTTTGCCAGGAAATACAGCTTTGTGCAGGAGTAAACTGCATTTTTAAATATATTTAAAAGACATTAGTTATTTAAAGTTATAATATTACTTAACAGCATTATCTTTTTTTACTGTGTTTGTGATCAAATAAATGCAGCCTTAGTCAGCATAAGAGATTTCTTTTAAAAACATAAAAATATGTACAGAACCCTAAATTTTAGGTCATTAGTATGTCATAAACGATTCTTTATTTTATTTTTCTTAATCCTACATTTTTGTGTTGATCCCAGTTTAAATTAGATTTTTAACCACAGTTTTCAATATATTTTCAGATATTTGGACCCTTACTGCATGTTATTTAGATTGACATTTTGTCCTCAACTGCAAATGATTTTGTAGGATGATATGTAATGTTTTATTAGCAATATAAAAAAAAAAAAAATTAACTATATCCTAAAGCTTCTTCAAAAAGGCACAACATTGTTCTCATACAGAGTCCTGAGTATGCAAATGATAGTTTTAGATTAACTACTAGATGCTCATAAGTAGAGCTCACAGTGACAAGGTTAAAGAAGTAAATGAATAGATAACATTGTTCGAAGTTCGCTTTCTGTATTTCTGCTTTTTCACTGTGACACCAACGTATGAGATTGAGTCTCTTTAATATTTTGTCCCGTTTTGGGCAATCTGAAGGGATATGGCATCTGTGATGGCTAATGTGCTAAATATAGCAGTCATTTCAAGAAGCTCTCACAATTCAGGGGAAATGTATTTAGAGTGACTGCGTCATGACGAGAGAGACAGTGCCCGGAGTCTGTGTTTCGGAAAGATTGATTTTCCATACTGAGTTTGATTCATTCACATGCATAGTGAGTTGTGTGTTATGTAAAGCCCTGTTAAAGCTGGATGTCTTCTAGTATGCCTATGGCAGCTTGGAGGATATCATATCAGCCATAGTAGTACATCCCAGCACGACTAGTTCTTTATTATGACATAATCTTCTTTGTCACAGTGCCAGCTATAGCCTTTGTTTTGCAGCTTATGCAGATGGTAGATGTGCGTGTCAACAATGAGAGTTGTTCCTGGCAACAAAGTATGCACTTACTTCCCTAGTGTTGATAACACACTCCTGGTTTAAATTATTTAGTTGTTTTTGCTTTCTGAGTGTAACATGTTAACATTTATTTATTATAGTTGTCATTATACAGCATTCTGATATAGCAAGTTAAAATAATAAATCTAAAAGCACATATTTTTGCCTATGTGCTTAGTTGGTGTCAGATGATTGTGCCAGGTGAATGATAGAGGTGAGTACACAGCCATAAGAGAATTATGGGGGTTGTATAAACCAGAGGGAACTGTTACCACCCTGTCTGAGAAGAATCAGAAAGCGCTTGCATTTAATAAATGTAGCTAATACAGTACTAGTAAAACAGTTCCTGTTGCTGCTCTTGTATGGAGTTCTGATTTATAAACTCGATATTTACTTCATGCTATACTTGAAGATGATTATAAAGATCTTCGGTAGGAGCACAAATGCTCGGGACAGATCATTTAGATTTCTTGCAAATCACTTGTTTGTCGAAAACTTAAATAGAAATGTTTACGATTTATTTTTTGTCTCCTACTTCTCTTAAAATTGCCTAATGATTTATTGACAGTACATTCATGCATTTAGCAGAAGCTCCAAAATATTTGAGGAGAATTCACTCTTTACACTTGATCATAATTAACTCCCTGGAAACTGAGCTAGACTAAGCAACATGGTTCATAACAATTAAATAAAAAACTAATGATAAATTTATTGTTTTAATGCACTGATGTTTTACTAGTTTGAATCGGTTTATTCAATTTTGATCTTTATTAAATTATAAATATAATATAAAATATAATAAATAAAAACAAAACAACTTTTATGTGTAGTATTATTTTATTATTACAAATAATTTAATAAAATTGATAAGAAATGTGGTATATTTATTTATTCATTTTGTATTATATATATATATATATATATATATATATATATATATATATATACACACATGACAAGTAAAAATTGATTGCCTGAATACACTGTAAGTCGCTAAATGCATAAATTTTAAATGCATATATATACTGTATGCATGGCTATCATTCAAAACCAATTAAATCTATTGTTTTGAAAGTATTTTCCAAAACGACAGCTCAACAGTAAAACCACATTTCAATTAAAATGCACAGCAGTACATGTAGATGGCTGATTGTTTGTCATTTTTAAGTGATTGCACATTTCAGTTGTTAATGACCCTGTTTTTTAACTGCACAATCACTCTAGGAGTGAGAAACTTGGAGAGCGTGAGAGGATTCACTGCAGTCTTGAGTGTGTGGGTGGAAATTTTCAGTGTCGACTGTCAGGGGTTTTTTCTTTCACTTCTGCTTCAGTTGCTTTAGGCGTAGAGGTGTCACGCTGATGTGTCAAAACACTAGCAGGAAGGCCAATGTGTGACTCACACTCTAGCTCCTCTCCCATCCATCCAATCGCAGTGTAATTGCCAATCACAATCTTGGTGAACGGCAGCTTGACAGTAGCTAGTCGCATAGCAGGCTTGAGTAAATAAACCTATGCTGAACTTGTATTGCATTTAAAATAAAAAATTTGAGTGAGTTTTGTAGACTGATGCTCTTACTGATATAGTTTAATATCTGTCTGCTCTATACACACTATTACATATTGTGTGTGATCTGATCGTTAATATTTGTTGACTAGAATGAAAAGCCTGTGTCAGTTTTGTGTGGGTGGTTGAACGCTGCTGTCTGATCGCTCTACTTGCCCTGGTTTGTTTACTTTCCTCCATGACGAAGCTCTTCTCTATGGTAATGGTGTAAACAGCCTTGTCCTTCCCAGGGGTCCTGCCAAGGTGCTGCCTAATAAATCATATTAAATAAAAAAAAAGATGTTTAAAATGGATGGATGGTGTATAGTTATAGAGTATAGATGGATGGAGTTGAGTATATACCTACAGCTTACAATAAGGTTAAGAAAATTAACCTAAGTGTTGCTATTGTTAACTAAAACAAAATATATTCAAATTATTTTTGGTCACTGATATTAAGCTGAAATAAAATGTAAATATTAGATGAAAAACTAAAAAATGTTGCCTTGGCAATCAAATGAAATAAATAAGTTTAGGTTGCAGTGCTAAAATTAATAAAACTAAAACTTAGAAATAATTTAAAGCTAAATAGAAATAGAACTAAAAATAGATAAAATAAAAAAAAAACATAAAATTACTCAATTGTAAATGTAAACTGAAAATATAAAAATAAAAGCTGATTTAAAATAATAAATAATTAAATACAAAAAAGAAAAGAAAATTCTAAATATTTAATTAAATAAAAGCTTATGTTTACCAGAGTTCATATTACCTAGTGCAGTAACTAATGTAAACATATTCAATCTTATTTTAAAATTAAAATATTGTTATTCTCCTGAAATCATTTGCAACAAATTGATGACAATCGATGAATTATCCTTGTTACCACTTTTCCCTGTGATTTACAGTGTGTTTCTTTATATTTCTGAATAAGTTTCTTAAAACCAAAACAATTGTAAATGCTTTCAACAGATTATTTTCAAATCCATTTAACTGGCACACCAAGCTGCAGACGTTTCCTAAATGCAGATTAATTCCTTTCCCCTGAATCGACTGGCCTTACTTACTAGATTACAGCACACGGGTCTACTTTATTTAATGTGTCGATGCAATAAATAAACCTCACCTTGAGTATAATTACAAAGACTCTTGATCAATACTGCCCTACATACCGGAGATGAGATAAACAAAGGGGTCTGGAGAGATAACCTTCCAAACTTCCTTTTCCTTCACGTATATTATTTCTGTCCTTGTGTGCTCAGTTATTGTGTTAGGGTCTTCTTTTGTATTGCTGCCAGTCTAATTCACTTTCTCCCATTGTTTCAGGTGTTTGTGGATGCTGTGGGGCACTAAGACCCCGTTACAAGAGGCTGGTGGATAACATCTTTCCGGAGGACCCTGAGGTAAGGTCAGAGGAAATAAAAGCCGCTGAGCCAGAGAAAGGGATGCTTCACTAGGTTTCGAGTGGTTATCAGTCATCAGTGATCAATGCAGTGATGTAGACACAGGCTTTCAGTGACATTCATTAGTTTTAAAACCACTGTGACAGATCTGCTGCATGCTCACCTGATTGCATTCATCTGTTTTTACAGATTAGTTTGTCTGTTTCAGAGATTTTCATACTCAGGGTTGGAAAATATTAGAGAAAACCAATAATTTATACATCGTATTTTAAAACTTGTTTAGGAAATAAAAAGGTGTGTGTGTGTGTGCGTGTGTTTAATGTCTTGCAACGTATACATACATTTTCATCTTTAGCTTTCTCAGTACTCATTAATGAATCGAATTTCTATTCACGATTACAATTATGGATGCCGCAATTACGTAATCGTTCAAAGCAGCAATTAATTTGTTCAAAGTCCACTTATGTTATTCTGCGTGCTTGAGATGCATTTTTTTTCTTTTTACATGTTATCCTAAGGGTTTTTCTCATTTTTAAAATTTACATAAATAAATCTTTTTATGTCTTTCTCTAATGTTCTCTCTTTGCAATGTTCTCTTGCTCTCTGTCTGTCTGCTGTCTTGTCTTTTTGTGTAAAGGATGGTTTGGTGAAAGCTAACATGGAGAAGCTTACTTTTTATGCCTTGTCCGCTCCGGAGAAACTAGACCGTATCGGTGCCTACCTGTCAGAGAGACTATCCAGAGACGTTGCCCGGCATAGATATGGGTAAAAACAAAAATTGGAAGAAAGTGCAGTGATTGTTTCTGTCCGGCTCTGTGATTTATACCTGCTTTAAGAATCTGTGGTCATCACTGGGCAGTATCATGTTTGTGTCTCACAGGTATGTTTGTATTGCTATGGAGGCTTTGGACCAGCTACTGATGGCCTGTCACTGTCAGACTATAAACCTTTTTGTGGAGAGTTTCCTTACTATGGTGCGCAAGCTGCTGGAGGCAGACAAACCCAATTTACAGATCCTGGGCACTAACTCAGTGAGTGGAATTTACTGCCTTTACTCTCTAGTCAAATTCACTTACAGACCCTATTGATGTAGTTACAGATTTAGAATGCCATGTGAAAATGATCACTTGATAAATCTAGCTTGAGTCTTTGAAACTTTGAACTTTTTATGTACTTTTACTTTATTTTATTAGTTCTGTATTAAAATATTGCACTTATTCCATTACTTACTTCAGGCCCTCTTCATTCAGTATAATGCCATTCCATCTAATGTTATTTCCTTTTACATGACAAGCTTTTACAACAAAGATGAATTTATCCTCTGTACAGTAATGTGAAACTTCAACATGGTCCCTGAAAGCTTAGCACCAGCCCAACTCAATTGCTTATGATAATATATAGAGTTCTCAAGTTCAAAACCGCTCACATTTGATGCTTCCGAAATATAAGATTAATAAGAGATTACTTTCACAGACAGAGGCCAGATGGGGCAGGGCTTAAACCGTGTTGCCAATAAATGTTGAAAGATGTGTGCATTTTTTTTTACAGAATTTACGGGTTATGCAGTGTCTTCATCTGAGCTTAAAAGCGTGAAGGTTCTCTCTGTAGGTTTTGTGTTGGTGATTTTGGTGATTGGCAAATTTGCGTAATCAGTCTTCTGCAATATTGGTTGTTTGGCTTCTAAATGCCCCTTGAATTTTTATAGTTTCATGTTCTTGGCAGCCAGTAATTAACAACATTTTATTGCAAAAACCATGTGAGACACACACAATATATATATTCCGATTTTTCCGGAAGTGCACCGGCCTGCACATACTACATTGTAATCATTTGCTATATCATTTGTGTGGAAGTATTTCGAAATCTGTGCATAGGACACGTGCAGCAGTTCATCACTGGAAGTGCAGAGCTAGATACATGTCTAAGGCACATATAGCAGGAAGCGAACAGACGTTGGTGTACTGGCGCACAAATAAGAGCCTTTCCTGCGCATACTGAAGCTGCGCGAGCGTACTGTACCTGTCCGCGCCCTGCACAAGCGGAGACAGTGAAGGGATGTTCAGCTCAACTTCTCACCTGTTGGATGAGAAACGAAACAGACTAAACATGCAAACATCTGAAGACAAGAACTCCAAGGCACTCGAATATCTCAGTGAAAAAATTAAAAAGCCTTTATTACATTCTTGGTTTGCTTTTTTTTAAAATGCTGATATTATTATATTTATAATGATAGTTTCACACTTTATGACTTTTGTGTAAGAGATGCAATTTGAATTTCCTTTCTTTTTTTTTCTTTTTTTACCTCTCTCTCTGAGTTGCTTTACACAGAGTGACCAGGTGTTTCTAATTTGATTAATTAGCTGTTGTTAAATGAACTGAGACATTGTTTGTAATACACACCCTGATGAAGGCATGTAGCCGCAACGCGTAGGTGTACCTCTCACCATTTTTAAAAAAAAGCAAGCCAAGAATGTAATAAAGGCTTTTTAATTTTTTCACTGAGATATTCGAGTGCCTTGCAGTTCTTGTCTTCAGAGATTTACTATCCCACAACCAAAGAGCACCGAGACTTTATACCCCATGCAGCACTTTTGTTTTTGCATTACTTTAAACATGCAAACATGTTTGAAAAGCCATAAGTAAACGTCAGTTCTGTACAGGACAATTATTTTTATGTTACCTTAATATTACATTGACTTAATTTGATTTAAAAATCACCTGCTGTAGCACACTGAAAAAAGTGTTTCATTCATCCAATTAAAAAAGTGTAGGGTAATGATTCACATCTATGTTTTTTAACTTGAGACAATAGTTATTTATTTTTCACTGGCTCAAGTAAAAAAATATAGAAGTGAATCTACCCTAATTGTTTTTTTTTTTTTTTTAATTGGATGAATGTAACACTTTGCATCGTTGTTTAATTCGCATTATTTGATTTGAACATTTTGGAATAATGTATTTATATAGCATACTTTTATTTAGTCTCACTGGTAAAGACCTTTTTTAAATTTAAAACCAAATTTAAGAACTAAAATACTGAATGCTGATTAAGAAACCTCTTATTGAATGTGTGTTGATTGTATTGTTTGGACTGTAGAACTATGCAGTTGTTGCCTTTAATTTCACATGGTTACAGTTAATCTTTTCATTTAAGGCCAGTTCAATGTAGTTTCAACCCAATTCAAAAACAAAAGTAAATGCTGATGTCTGTGCCATCTATGTTTGTATTGAATGTAGTCTACTTACTGTGCAGTTACTGCCGTTAATTTCAGATGGTTACAGTTATTGTTTTCAATAGCCAAAAGCCAGTTTGGCCTATTAAATACCAAATAAACATCTTGTTTCTGCATACTTTCCTTCTTTCTTGTTTGTTGCTTAAAGAAAAAAAAAAAACGGAAAATCGGTATCGGAATCGGCCATGAAAATCATGATCATTAGTTAGTAGAATTAGTTCATTTCTCTTGGTTCAAAAGTGCGACTTATAGTCCGAAAAATACGGTACATGCATTTAATTAACATTTAACATTAAAAATTAGCAAACCATACCTCAAACTCATTAGCCGTAAATATATGTGACCGGTCTTTCTATATTTTTCTGCTCTTTCTCTTTAAGTTTGTGAAGTTTGCGAACATAGAGGAGGACACACCGTCATACCATCGTAGCTACGATTTCTTTGTCTCACGCTTCAGTGAGATGTGCCATTCCAGTTACGAGGATCCAGATATTCGCACAAAGTGAGCACCTCATTCCATTTTTTCTTTTTCAAATTATTATTACACCCAAAATTATGTTGAAAATTTAGTTTTTTTTTTGTATTATACAGTTTTAACATAAACCATAAAGTATGATGATTCACACTTTATTTTAACGTTCAGTTCTTATTATTAACTAACAATTAACTACAACTTTTGTGTCAGTAAACACATATTTAATGCTTACTAGTTAGTAAGGTGGTTGTTAGGTTATATTGTTTAGCATTAAGGATTTATTATATGGTCACATAGAATATGTGATTTATAAGTACTAATAAACGGAATATGCTGGTAATATGCATGCAGCATGATAAGCAACTAGTTAATAGTGAGAATTTGCCCCTATGCTAAAGTGTTCATCTTATGCATAGTTGTCAGTTGAAAATGAAACAGGTAAGATTTCTGTAATAGTACTAATAAACAAAATGCATTAATCTTAAATTAATTTTAATATATACAGATCATATTTAATATAAATAAGCTGTAGAATCAATAGATATCGCTTTAAAAGTTACTACATTTGACCTCACATGTTCAACTCTCTATTGCTAGATTATGTTAAAACTGTGTAATCTAAATGGATGAAAAATATATGTGCAATTCAATATATATATTAGATTTAATATATGTAACTTAGAATTTTTTTTTTCCACAAGAGTAATCTCTTACATATTACTCTTACTTATTTTAATTTCTTAGACTTGAAGTTAAATATATTATAATATTATAATGATACCAATATGAAATTATATTATGAATAATAAGAATGTTAAATTAATAAGCAATTAATTAAACAGTATTATTTATAATTATATGATTTACTGGAAACATCAAGGCTTTGTATTAATAGAGCAATTGGGATATTCAAAAAGGAAATGCATGAGTATGTGCACATCCATGTACAAGTATGTGTGTGTGTGTGTGAGAGAGATTTTGCCACATACTGATACAATTTAATCTTTTCTGCTAAGGGATAGAGTAGAATATGATTAGAAATTAAATCTGCTTTTGATATAAAAGGATTTTTTCCCCCTTTGTGATTTAATAATTCATGCATCAGAATTGCGCCATGCTGTGCACATTAATAAAAATAGCAATATATAAATCCATGTCTCATAAATGTGACTGAAGTATGTTTGGGCTGTGTGTGTGTGTGTAAGGATTCGTATGGCAGGGATCAGGGGTCTTCAGGGGGTGGTGAGGAAAACTGTCAATGATGAACTGCAGGCAAATATCTGGGAGCCTCAACACATGGACAAAATCGTGCCATCTCTCTTGTTCAACCTCCAACAGGAAGAAGGCGTAGAGAGGTCTGAAACACACTTACACGCTTGTACACACAATCACACGCGAAGAGAAATTGACACTTTTAGTCTAATGGAAGTGTGAATTTTCTTTCAGAGAAACAGCATCTTGCTAATAGCTATTAGCCAGTCAGTGTGATAACCTAATGAACTCCTAATCGAATGCTAATGACAACTGTGATATAACAGTAGACTGACTACAATTGAGGTGCAATAAAAAAGTCATTTTTCTAGAAGCTGCCTTACTGCTGTAAACCTAATAAACCCAAAGCCCGAGGGTCAGAAGCAGACCATGAAATCTGAACTGAACTATGAACTCAGAACCATAAAACTCTTCACATCTTCACCTCTGTGGAAATAGCTGACCAACAACAATCGGCCTATTGATTCAGCCCTGATGTGTGTGTCTTCTATTTTTGATTCCTACTGATAGGTCTCCTTCCCCAGAGACAGAGAAGGACAAGGAGAGTCCAGTGGAGCTGACAGAGAGATGCTTTCGAGAGCTGCTAGGACGAGCGGCCTATGGCAACATCAAGAATGCTGTGAAACCTGTGCTCATGTGAGTGTTTATGCACTACCCTGATTAAACACAAGAGGACAGCACAGAGAGACACATTAAGTATACCAGTTTAGTCTACTACTGTAAAAGTGCAATTGCAGAGTGTATAAGTACATAAATATGTAAAGGTACTTGTGGTAAACTTAGCATGAAATTAATGTATTTCAAATACATTTTAGTATATTTAGTTTTCATTAGGGGCAGTAGAAATATAGCATTGGAATGAAGAAAAAGAATTAAACAAGTTGTCCTCATTGTTAGCCTGAAACAATCTACACAGTAAAAGTAAGTGTAGTGTCAGTTACGCCAGTGTATTTTTTGAATTGCTTTGCCTGCTCTTTACTGCTTTAGTTCTGTTTGCTGAAGCTAATCATTAATTCACTTATTTCCAGGCACCTGGATAACCATTCACTTTGGGAGAGCAAAACATTTGCAGTCCGCTGTTTCAAAATCATTATGTACTCCATTCAGGTAGATGCAAACAACTGTGCTGAAATTTGTGTGTAAAAGTATCTGACACAAAATACAATGGAAGACACACTTTTGAGGAGCATGGCCTATTGCTACTAAATAATTATGTGTTCGAGGACATATTTAAACATCTTTAGAATATCTTAACTTTGAAAGTCTCAGAACACTAGTGAAACTATTTTTATATTTGCATTATTACATATTTTCTACAAATTATCTCATCAGCTCAACAGTTGGAGTTAAAAATCTCATAAATGTATTAATGAATTCTTATTGATTCGACATAATAACATTTCTTTATATATATATATATATATATATATATATATATATATATATATAAAAAGAGATGTTTGTTCATCAGTGTTACGGTAATATTAACTCGTCTACTGCTCCTCCTCAGTCCCAACATTCACATCTGGTGATTCAGCAGCTGTTGGGCCACTTGGATGCCAACAGTAAGAATTCAGCCCGAGTGCGTGCTGGGATAGTGGAGGTGATCTCAGAGGCAGCTGTTATAGAGGCCAGTGGATCCATAGGTACCAGATCATCTTTTGACCATTAGAGGGAGCACTAAAACCATCTCAGTAGACGAGCACTTTAAATGATTTCTGTCTGATAATACTTGTCCATTTTTGTTATTTATTATCTTTTTCCTTCAGAAGAAAAGTGATATACACACTTCTTATTTCAAATGTATCAGTGTTTATATGTTTGAGAAATAATTAGATTTTATACACTAGAAATCATACGCATTGACAGTGTTCCCTAATGCAGTTTTGGCTCTGTGCCGTACCGCTCCACAGGGCCCACAGTACTGGAAGTGTTTAATACTCTACTGAAGCAGCTTAGACTCAGTGTGGACTACGAGCTTACAGGATCCTACGACTCTTTTGCAAACATGGGCTCCAAGGTCATTAAAGTACACGAGGAGAGACAACTCCAAGAGGCCGTCATCAAAACTGTTGGTGGGTGAACACTGAATGTTTGTGAGGAAATCCTGCAGTCGTGGCAGTCAGATATTTTCATAAAATGACCATGGCTAAACTGTATAACTGGCTTGTCTCAGATTTCCTACATAGCTGTGCTCAGCTTCATATCAGCCCACATTCTTCAAATTATGACAATTTTATCTCAGTATTTAAATAGATAGATAGATAGATAGATAGATAGATAGATAGATTTATCAGCTGTGCATTATTCCTCTGTCTTTCTTTGTTTTCAGGCTCATTTTCAAACACACTGCCCCCCTACCAGCGCTCAGAAGTCATGTTGTTCATCATCGGTAAAATTCCTGTGCCAGGCATGTATCCGGCTCTGGGCTCAGCCAACACTGGGTGAGACAGGGTTACAACCTAGATTCTATCAATTAGACATGTTTACGATGTATTTTCTGCTGGCCCAAGAAGAAATGCAAATTTGCTGAGGAATTTAGCAGAAACGCTAACATAGCAAGCTTAATAAGATAAACGCTAACGTAGCAAGAAAATTGTGATTTGTCAATAAGTGTCTGTTTCTGTTTTCAGGGTTGAGGGCAGTAGGATGATCCAGGTTATGCTGCTAAAGTCTCTGCTGCAGGTGAGCTGGTTTGTGTCAGTCATGATCTCACGCTGTGCCATGCGGAGGTCATTTACTCCGCCTGCTTCCATGATATCCACAGTTGCTGATGCAGTCGAAACCCTCTGATGGTCTTGTGTGCCTCTGTTTCTCTATTAGGTTACAGCAGGATTCCAGTCTACAAACATTTTGACAGCCCTTCCCACCTCATTCCTGGAGCCTCTCTTGTCCTTCACTTTGATGGAAGATGCAGAGATCCGTCTCCTCGTTCTTGACATCCTCATCGGCATCATTGATCGCCATGACAACCGGCACAAATTCTCCCCTGTCAGGTCAGGGCGCACTGACAAACTCAAGAAAAATCTAGCAATCTACAATTTCCCTCTTGATAAATGATTAATGCTATGAAATATAGAAGGAACATGTTGTTGTAGTGCCTCTCAAAATTATTTAAAGTTTTTATATATATATTTAAAAATTATTTAAATATATATATATAACAAGTTTTAAGGTTACACTAGAAAACAAAATGGTTTAGAAACAATTTTCACTCAGAAATGAATAGTAAATTTGACAATTACAAAGAAATGCAAAGTAACATATTTTTGAAACCTGAAATGGTATTTATAATTTTCAACAAAAATAACATTTACAGTGTACCTGACAAAACACTTTACATTTACCATAGTATTGTAATGCATAAATCATAAATAATGATTAAAATGATGGCCAAATGACCCTTAAAGATGGCCTGTGTTAATATATTCTAATACCATGCTTAAAATAGCTTGTTTAAAAATGTATTTCGTGCTATCATACATTTCACAGTATGAATTGCTCTTATATATGTTTTGAAAATTGATATTATTTAATAGCACAAAGTGTTTTGCTACAGTAGGTCCCTGAGAGTCACCTAACAAAAGATTTTACAGTGCATTTTGCTATCGTTTTCAACAGAATTATCTCAGATATCTCAGCACTGAAGCTGAAAGTAGACAAGTGCTCCAGGCAGGATAACCTGTTCATGAAGAAACACAGCCACAGGCTATACCGCCACATTTACCTAGCCTGCAAAGAGGAGAGCAGCGTCCAGCGGCATTTTGAGTCTCTTTATACACTGCTGGGGTTGATCTGTGTGGAGCTGGCCAATGAGGAGGTGGTGGTGGACCTGATCCGACTGGCTTTGGCATTACAGGTCATTTCTCTCACCTCTATGATTTGTACATGGCTGTGGGGCTGAATAAATATGCCAATGGACACATAGGGACAGCATAATGATATATGTTAATTAATAAACCTAACACAAGTCGACCTTTACTTGGCATCTCTTTACATTATGCTCAAGTACTCACTGTATAATAATCAACTATATGTCATAAAAGTGTCAAGTGACTATACGTCATAAAAGTTTCAGTACAATAACAATAGACTTTTTTTCATTTCCCCTGATGTGTCCTTTTTCTCAGGACCTGGCCTTGATTGAAGAGGATCTTCCTGTATATACCCGCTGTGCCATTCACGCTCTGTCAGCTGTGTACCTGAACCTCATCAGTCAGCTGACCACAGTGCCTACCTTCTGCCAACACGTCCATGAGGTGAGACCAACTGTCTGTCTGTCCGTCCTTCTGTCGATCCATTTATATTTCTGTCTGTGAATCTATATACTGTATATATAGATCTATCTATCTATCTGTCTCTCTGTATTTTTTCCACAGGTGATTGAGTCAAGAAAGAAACTTGTTCCTTTCCTGCTGCCAGAGAATGTTTTTGTTGAGAGCTCAGAGTAAGAAACACTTACGTAGACTGTTCAAACTACCATAGTGTAAAACTACCACACAGCTTTTCTGCCGTGGTTCACACTAATAAACCAACAGAAATGCATACACGTTTCTTACAAACGTATATACTGGGTAGGGAACATACTATACAGTTTTTACTCAGTTCAGTGTCTTTCAGTGCACTATAACATCGTCCTGGGGACATTTTCAACTGTTATTTGCGGAGCAAATGGTTATGAAAGGCATTAAACCCACAACACATTCAGAGATCTCGTATCCGCCTGGTTTCTGCTAGCTCAGAAAAGTGTACCCATATAAAGCTGAAGAATATCTTTAGCCTCTTTTTCTTTCAGGATCCCGGAGAAGCTGGAGAAGGTTGAGGGAGAGGTGCTGTTTGCGCAGACTAAGATAGCAGAGATACTGGGTGGCAGCGGATACAACACAGAGAGACTGGCCACTGCATACATCCCACAGATCACAGGTCTGACCCTGAGCTTGAGCTTTAAATACAACGAATGATACAATGATACAGTTATATTCCATTAGACACATTCAGTGAGGGCATTTCACATTTAAATGTTATAGTACAGCTGAGCTTTTTTTCTGGAATTCTCCATAACAAAGTACTTTATGAAAATATTATTTTCATAGATGAAGACAGACTGTCCAAGAGGAAGAGTATTGGAGACACTGTCTCCCTGCAGTTAGAGATGGAGTCCAGAAACAGTCCAGAGAAAGAGCAGGTAAAACATCCTCGTCTTCACTACACTGTGTCTGCACACGTGTGTCCACGTTTTAGAATCATATCTAATATCAGCTGTGTTTATTTTTTATTTTTTACCTATGTTCGGTGTCTTTACAGAGATCCACAGCAGAGCAGATAACATTTGAAACTCTTAAACAAGCCATTGGTAAGTCTGCATGATTTGAGAGTATACTTGCATTAACATTGTACACACACTTCCGTTCAAAAGTTTGGGGTCAGTAAGTATATGTGTGTGTATTTTCTATCTTATATATACTATATTCTATTCTGTATATGCACCAAAGAATCCTGAAAAATATTGACATTTAAGACTGGTGTAATGGCAGCTGAAAATACAGAATACAGTTTTAAAAACAATTAAATATATTAAAATTTGAAAGCATTTATTGTAAATTGTATTTTTATTATATCACAATATTACTGTATGTAAGACATCATTTTAATTCATTTTTAAGTCATTTTTAAGTCATTTGTTATATTGACTTTTATAGTGTAGTTATAGTATTGGCGCAGAACTGTCCCTCTGATTAATGATCTCTATAAAAAATTGTTTTAAATCATTCTTATTCAGTAATCACAAATGACTGGAGAAGACATGGTACTAAAAATATATTGATAGTAGCAATATCCATAAATTGAACTTAAATTGAAAATTTGAAAGGGACATTTTCTAGGCTGGTCAATGTCACTTAGCACAGAATCACCTGTGTTTGTGTGTGTGTGTGTGTGTGTGTGTGTGTGTTTGTTCAGTAGACAGTGTGAATGTGGATGAGCAGGAGAGAGAGCGTAGAAGGCAGGTGGTGGAGCGGTTTCAGACCGCCCCGTTTGAGGAGATTGCAGCCCACTGTGGGGCCAGGGTGAGTCTAACATCTAGCTAGCATACACACTCTAATTTTATCATCACAAAGCACAAACACAGCTCTTCTGTTCAGCTCCTACATCTGTTTGCATCGTTTTACTTTGTGCATGAACTGTCTGCTTGTACTATTTCTCTCTAGGCTTCCCTGTTGCAGAGTAAACTCAACCAAATCTTCGAAATCACTATCAGGTACATAATATAAAAAAATTTTCTGTAACATTTTATAAATTAGCTTTCCTAATCATTCAATTGTGCATAAAGTACAAATATTTTAAGTAATAGCCATTTACAAATATGTAGAGTAGGAAACCACTACAGTGGAAAAAGGCTGAATTGTCTGTCTCATGTGATTGACACTTGTTCCATCAGTTTTTTTTCTCTCTCTCTGTTGGATAGGCCTCCACCGAGTCCATCTGGCTCTGTCGGAAACGGTCACGGCCGGAGCCACTCCATACCAGTCTATGAAATGCAGTTTCCAGACCTCTGTGTATACTGAGAGACCCAGGAGCCCTAGTCACCACATACAGCTGTTTTCATCCCACTACAATCGCTCCTTTCTAGTGTAATATCTGACTTTAGATAAGGATTAAGGCTGTACTTTATCCTGAAGTCTATTTATGCCAATAAAGCAAGATTATATACCATATGTTGGTTATATATGCACTTAAAAACTTAGTCTAGATGAAGAAGTCCAGAATTTATCGACAAATGATCGTATCTTGTCTGCTAGCGTAGAGAGCAGAATGAGGTTTTCATGTTCAGGTTACTGTGTAAGTGTGTACAGTCTGTTGTTCAGAGCAAGTGATTGGTACAACTTGTACAACTAAAGAGTAAAGCTGCCTTAAATTTTGTATCTTAAGTTAAGGAAATGTGTCCAAAAATGTCCCAGATGTGTTTCCAAAAACGACGTTCTTTTGTGTCTGTGTGTGTGGGTATGGACAGTTTAACTAAGTAAAAGCTTTGATCGCATGTTTAAACCGTCTCTACATGCTGCAATAACAGCTGTATTTAAAGCAATAATTATTGAATTAAAAAAATAAAACCTTTTGGGTAGAAGCTGAGGAAGCATACAGTAAATACTTAGTTACTAGTTTAACTCAATGCAGTATTCCAGTCAGAACTGATGGCTTAATGTCACTGTGTGTAAGAAAGTAAATGTGTTACATTCACATAGTGAAGTCAGACCTGTATCATTATTCATTATACTCTTATCGCTGCAGTTTCATACGTGGAGGGGTCATGATGTATAAACCACAGTACACACAGAAATAGCTTTCAAACCAAGCAGCTTTCCCTTGAATTAGCATGGCCATCTTGAACCCATTGTGAAATCTGCTTCGGAAATTTTTTTGCCTTTGGCTCAAATTCCAGATTGTGTGTATTCCTATTGGAATTTTGCTATATTCACTTTCAAACCAAGCAGCTTTCTGTAGGTCAATGCATGCCATCTCACAGGAAATTCTGTTGAGGTAATGACATTTTGCCTGCAAATGTGATCACATCTTTTCAGACACTACCTTTAGGGCCTAAAGGGATCGATTATCTACCCCCTTTTTATTTTATTTTATTTTTTATAATTTGTGTGTTTCATTTGTCTTCTGTTGTACTTAAATTTGTAAATAATTTCAAGTTTATATCAAGATTTTGTTATCCTGGATTTAAATGCAGCACTTTAAAGCTCACCGTGTACTGTAAATGTGGTGTATGCTGAAAAATACTTCATGTTGTGTTAATTTCATCTTAATGTGTTCTTGTCTAAAACCACCAGTTTTTTTTTTTTTTTTCCATAAACGCCCTTGGTCTTTTTTGATGTTGTTTGTATTTTAAATCATGAAGTAATTTTTCATGTTGTATTTTATTTTATATATGTTTTTGGTGATTTTTGGTGAATTTATTTGCAAGTATAAAAAACAAGTGGGTTTTATCTTCTCTGTCAATTTGGCTATGATGTTCATCTGATGGAATATTCTAGACTGCTTAATGTGAGGTGATTTTGTATGTATGAAATATAAGAGTTTAGTCTTTCCTTGTCAGCTGCTGCATGCACTGGGTGTTTTGACTGTGCTTTTACTATTTTTCATTCAAGTGAGATCATTACAACATGTGGATAGTAATTAGTCAACATAGTTCCTGTTATGTGTTTTTAGATACTGTCACTGTAAAATGAGGAGACTTCAGAACTGTGTTCTGTGAATGTTTGCCTACATGAAATCGTTAAGTGATGTACATATGTGATGTGGATAATCTGAATATCAATTAAAGACTACTTTTATGAATTCAAAGTCTGACCTGTGTTTATAGCTTTATTGGCAACTGCACATACTGCTGAATGATTCTGATGTCTGCTTATTTCTCAGAAAGGAATGATTTAGTTATTTTCTGCTTGAAACAATCATTCTGTATCACAATTTCAAACTTTACAGTATAATACTGTACATTTCAATAAATAATCTAAAAAGTATTTAATCACCACAGCATTTCTATGTACAGACTTCAGAATTTATTGTTGAATACAATGTGAATAAACTAAGCGTGAAGAATTAAGTACTACTGGCAACACCACCCCTCTTTTTGTTGACTATGCATGATAGGTTTGCTGGGAAGAAAGTATATTAAAAACAATCCCCTATCCACTCATCCAATTAAAACCCCCTCACTGGTCCTTTTTCTGATGCTCTTTGTTTATGACGTTTTTGAAGAGGGTGAGAAGGGGTTTCTGACTGCGCTCCTCCCAGGACTTCATGAAGCTTGCCAGTAGGCGGGCTGCTCCAGCGGAAATGGTTCATTTTGTAGGAGCCGTCTTTCTTCCCCTGCTGGTTTAAATCACTCTCCTTTTGAGGATAGTTGACCTTGTTGGTGGCCAGCTCTCGCCTCATCTCGGCTGGGAGAATCTCAGCAGATTCCTCCTCCACGCCGTTTGCGTACACCTTGATAGGCCGCCGCTTGCGACCCACTGGCTTTCCCCAACGGAAATGCTCCATGGAATAAGAGCGCTTGTGATCGTGCCGAGGGCTGGACTCAGGGTCCATTTGCTCAGCAGGAGCGAGGGCAGCAGGGGACAGGGGTGCGAAGACCTCGGTTTGCTCGAGTTCAGAGGGAGGCTGCAAATGGCTTTCTCCTGGGTAGACTGGGGTTTCATCTCTCAGATCAGACCTGCATACCTGTATGCAGTTCTTAGGAAGAGCAAAAGAAGAAGCTAGAGAGTTTTACATTTTCTACTTACATTTTCTATTTACAAAACAATTGTTGTGGTGTTGCTGTGCCCATTTTTCAAAACCAGACTGTATTTACTAGAACTTTTCTGTCATGCCTTCATCAGCATTAGTTAAATGCAAAAAGACAAAACAGAGAAGCTATTGAAAAGGCACCTACCTATCATGTTGTGTTTTTTATTTTAACCTTTTCTTTAGTGTGTAATATAATTGCAAATTATCTGCAAAGTTACACAGCACAAAGTCCACACCAAATGGAGTTAATTTCTCCAACAGAAAACACGAGCAACAAAAAACGAAATGTTTGGTCAGTCCTGCTATTATTTCTGTGACTACCGCAACACGTTTAAAACATTTGCATAATGCCTGCCAAATGGCTGCTTTGGTCTGTCTTCGAACACCAGTTGGGTAAGTGAATTTGCCACTTCACGGAGATTTATATATTTTTAGAGGCAGAGGGTGAAAAGATGCTGCAACACTTTACAGTATCAGGAAAAAAAATTTTTTGAAATAATGTGAGCCTCCCAAAAAGCATCACAAGCTCGTAAATTAGCAAAATATGGGCATGTAGTGACAAGGCCAAAAAACAAGCTAAGCATTATAACTGAAAAATAAACTGGCAAATGGTGGAATTGTTCATAAAATGGTCAATATGAAGACATAGAACATACCAAATGCAAACAAACTGAAAAGAAAAACAGCAGAAAATTTGAAAAAATAAAACTAAGACGAAACTTTTACATGCGGCCACAGTTGCATAGGTTACATCACACTGTGCTCTGCTTGTAAATTATTGACAAAGGTGACTTAACCAAAATGTTAAATGAATGATCTTTTTTTCTCCATACTAGCTGATGTACCAGAAACCCTTCAGGTAAACAAAATGCATTTTTGTTTCATTAGTGGCTTCTGGCACATTGCTAGATGGTTGCTTGCGTGTTTGGAGAGATTACACACTGACCCAAGTCAAAAAAGTCCAATCAAGAGTCTCTGTGTTGTTGATGTCCCCCTTTTTAGATACAAGTCTCTCTAATGTCTAATGTAAAGCCTTTTTTGCCCTCTTCTATATTTTGTTTGGCCACAATCATTAATCTGATCACTTAGTAAAAATCAACCTCTTCTCCGCAAGCCACATGAATTGAGTCATCATTCTGGGTTGTGGTTCAAATCCGTAATCCTAAACAATTAGCAATCATAGTAGTGACGCTTGTCTCACTATTAATCAATAAGACGTGTTTATTTGAATTTGAATTTAAGAGATAACTTGCAAATTGAGCTAAAAGAACTAACATTAGAAAATAAGCAGTCATTTGTGCAAGTAATATTGTAACTCACCAAGATGTTCTCGTCAGTTGTGAGGTCTCTGCAGTGGGCGTTCTCCCAACACTGAGCTCTGACTTCAGACCCACCCGCACACAGAACAGCCAGAGCCAAGAGCCAAGCAGGACACAACATCCTCACTCCCCTCACCATATCTGACAGAACACAATGGCTCATGTCAATATTAATAACATAGCAATAATCATATTTATGCACACTCAATCACATTTAATGCATGCATAGTTATGCAAAGCATTATTTCATTGCATGTCATAATTATAAGAACAAAGAAAATATTGTGATTTGAATGCATGTTTGTGAAATAACACACACACAAAAACTGTATATATGAATGATTAAACAAATAAATAAATAAATGTAAAGCTGAACCTCGCTGGATGAATTTCTTACCCACCTGTTGTGCAGAAAGAAGTCAGCCAACCAAGGTTCTACTCTCTGAGGATCTCTGATCTGTCTGGTTATGTGTGTGTTTGCTTGTCTCTGATGTCTGAAACCCTCATCTAGTTTTCTTTTATAAGCTACCTGTGCGTCAATTCCTCAAGGCCACCAAACTCTGTCATTTTTAATGGGTGGTGCAGGTAGGAAACCCGGTGCATCATCAATGATATGGATGAGTAATCCATCAAAGAGTGTCAGTCAACAGTGAAAAGTCAGTTGTGACTGAGTGTGGGATTAGGATTAGATTTTCACCCAGGTGTCAGTCTTATCAAATCATGATGGTCTTTCTCATTATGTTTAAGGGCATACGTGTCAGTTTACATGACTTAGGTGATTAAAGGTTTAACTCACTTCAAAAAAGCTTTAATTAAATTAAGGATTATGGGGCATGTTTTTGTGTATGCTAGGGCACATAGGTGCTAAACTTGTGTTGAAATGAATTGGAAGGTGAGGGATTTGAACAAGGAAGCCATCTGGGTACAGTTTTAAGGTTTGTGTTGTAGAAGTAGAACAAAAGCTCATAATACAAAATGACCATGTTTTGATAGGATTGAATGCCAGTAACAGATAAGGTTGAGCAGAAAATGCATTGCTGCATTGCAGTACCTTTGTCAAAGTTAAATATTCTTCATAGAGAGAAAATAATACTACTACTAATAATAATAAATAAATAAAAATATACAGCAATAAATAGATGCCTTACACTTTGTGTGAGATAAAAAAAAAGTTTTTTTTTTTTTTGTGGTGAGGAGATTCCAGGGGGAACTACACTTTAAAAAAGTAAAAGAGATCTGATCACCAACAACAACAGTTTTTTTTTTTTTTTTTTTTTTTACCAAACTTTGTATAGGCCTAAAGATAATTCTCATTATATTTAAATCTAAATCTAATTTGCATATTATAGTGTTTTTGGGGAACGTAATGAAAAAAGAAGTGTAATAAGGGGAGTAATAATTGACAAAATGTTCATAATAATATTTCATAGGAATATTGAAATATAATTTATTTCCCTATTAATTTGTTGTGTCTCCCAAAATGCGTTATAAACATGCTTTTAGACCCGGTGTCCTCATATGAGGACATGTATGAAATCAACATCCTGTTTTGTAACATTTTGATTTGAAACCCCATAACATTTTCCTGAGATGTTGATTTATGACACACAGGTAAAAAATTAGTCAGATTTAAATGATAGTTACAAAATATTATCATATTTCCATAAGATTATCACTAAATTAATATCAGACATTTTTGAAGACAGATGATAGGAAGTGGTCATGGTGAAACATCCAAACATTTAGAATCTCTGAAAAGCCCTGAATGTGCTCTATACAGGACATCAAAACAGTGGCATGTATAATCTCAGAGAAATTCACTAAAATACAATGTCATCATATGAGGATACAGGGTCTCAGGAGGTAAAAAAAAAAGGGTGACGTATAAGAGTGGAGGAAGGTGCACACTATGGGACTATGTTCTATGCAGGAGAAGAAACCTGAATGAGATCAAAGACTCAAAGGTGGTGGCAGGGGATTGTGTAGCTAAACAGCATATGATGGTGGTTTGTAGGATAACTTTGAAGGTGAAGAGGAGGAAGAGATTGAGGGCTCAACTCAAGGATAAGGATAAAATGGTGGAAGTTGATGGAGGAAGACTTGCTTGAAATTCAGGGAGGAGGTGAGACAGGAACTCAGTGGCGGTGAAGAGTTAACGAATGACTGGGTGACCACTGCAGAAGTGGTGAGGGAGACAGCTAGGTAGGTACTTGGTATAACATCTGGACAGAGGAAGGAAGACAAAGAGGCTTGGTGGTGGAATGAAGAAGAACAGGAAAGCATCTGGAGAAAGAAGTTGGCAAAAAAGAATTGGGATAATCAGAGAGATGAAGAAAGTAGGCAGAAGTACAAGGAGATGTGGTGCAAAGCTTAGGAAGAGGTGGCAAAGGCTAAAGAAATAGCGTATGACAAGCTGAATTAGTAGTTGGAAACCGAGGAAGGGTTAAATGACCTATACTGATTGGACAGACAGAGAGATAGAGGTGGGAAGGATGTGCTGCGGGTTAGGGTGATAAAGGATGTAATTGGAAATGTGCTGACAAGTGAGGAGATGGTGTTTAGAAGGTG
Source organism: Carassius carassius (assembly GCF_963082965.1). NCBI lineage: Eukaryota > Metazoa > Chordata > Actinopteri > Cypriniformes > Cyprinidae > Carassius > Carassius carassius. The sequence continues at coordinate 16,236,911 of NC_081785.1, read as the reverse complement.
GATGGAGTATTTAGAGGAACTGATGAATGTAGAAAATGAAAGAGAGAGAAGGTTGGATGATGTGGAAATAGTGAATCAGGAAGTACAGGGGATTGGTGAGGATGAAGTGAGGGCAGCTATGAAAAAGATGAGGAGTGGAAAGGTGATTGCTCCAGACGAGAGATCAGTGTAGGCATGGAGATGCTTAGGAGAGATGGCAATGAAGTTTTTAACCAGGTTAACCTTAGTATAATCTTGGAAACTGAGAGCATGCCTGAAGAGCGGAGAAGAAGAGTACTGGCAGCTAATTTGCAAGAACAAAGGAGATGTGCAGAGCTTCAGTAACTACAGGGGTATAAAGTTGATCAACCACACCATGAAGTTATGGTAAAGAGTAGTGAAAGCTAGACTGAGAGGAGAGGTGATGATCTGTGAGCAGCAGTATCGATTCATGCCAGGAAAGAGCACCGTGGATGCAGTGTTTGCTCTGAGAGCGTTGTTGGAGAAGTAGAAGGCCAGAAAGAGCTGCATTGCATGTTTGTGAATTAAGAGAAAGCTTATGACAAGAGAGGAGTTATGGTACTGTATTAGGTCAGGACTGGCAGAGAAGTATGTGAGAGTGGTCCAGGATATGTTTGAGGACAGTGTGACAGTGGTGAGGTGTGCAGTAGCAATGGCAGACTGGTTCAAGGTGAAGTTGGGATTGCATCAAGTTTCTGCTCTTAGCCCTTTCTTGTTTGCAATGGTGATGGACAGGTTGACAGATGGGATCAGACAGGAACACCCATGGACTATGATGCTCGTGGATGATAGTAGTGAGTTTGGAGAGTTGGAGGTATGCACTGGAGAGAAGGGGATTGAAAGACAGTAGGAGCAAGACAGAGTACATATGCATTAATGAGAGAGAGGGCAGCAGAACTGAACGGTTGCAAGGAGCAGAAGTGGTGAAGGAGCAGGAGTTTAAATATTTGGGGTCAGTTGTCCAAAGTAACAGAGAGTGTGGTAGAGAAGTAAAGAACTGAGTGCAATCAGGGTGAAGTGGGAGGAGGAAAGTGTGAGGAGTGATTTGCAACAGAAGGGTACCTGCAAGAGTAAAAGAGGATGTTTACAAGACAGTAGTGACACCAGTTAAGTTGTATGGCTTGGAGGTGGTGGCACTGACAAAAAGACAGGAGAAGGAGCTGGAGGTGGCAGAGTTGAAGATGCTGCGATTTTTTTTTGGGAGTGACAAGAATGGACAGGATCAGAAATAAGCATATAAGAGGGACCGCACAGGTAGGAAGATTTGTAGACAAAGTGAGGGAGGCGAGATTAAGATTTGGAAATGTGCAGAGGAGGGATGCAGTGTATGTCGGGAGAAGAATGTTGAAGATAGAGTCACCGGGCATGAGAAATGGAAGACCAAAGAGGAGGTTCATGGATGTGGTGATGGAGGACATGACAGGACACAGGTTGGTGTGACAGAGGAAGATGCAGAGGACAGAGCAAAATGGAGACAGATGATCCGCTGTAGTGACCCCTAAATGGGAGAAGCTGAAAGAGGAAATAGAAGATTTATAATCGTTCCATTTCACTATGCAACATGTACAGTCATGGCCAAAATGGCAGTGACATACATTTTGTGTTTTGCAAAGTCTGCTGCTTAAGCTGTTCTGGTGTTCATTCACATTGTTTCTAGATAATTGTCTAGAGTGATGCATTTTAAATAATTGATAAAAGCTTCTTTGGCCAAAAAATTAACTTTTCACAAATAAGTAAATAAATACAAAAATTGACTAATCATATCAGCATCACATGTGAAAGTGTGAATGAGTAATACTCAGGTGAAATCACTATCATACTGATTAGATTTGTTAGAGCAGACTGATTGTTATAAAAGGAGGAAAGAAATTGTAATTGTGCTTGTAATCATTGTGTTCTTGTTAGCAATGGTTACCTCCAAAGAAACATGAGCAGCCATAATCGCTTTGCATCAAAATGGCCTCACATGCGAGGAAATTGCTACAAAGATTATTGCACCTGAAAGAGCCATTTACCGGATCATCAAGAACTTCAAGGAGAGAGGTTGGACTGCAGTGAAGCAATCTTCAGGGTGTCCCAGAATGTCCAGCAAGTGCCAGGACAACCTCCTCCTAAGGAGTCAGCCATGTAATCGTATCACCAGCAGTGCAGAGCTTGCTCGGGAATGGTTGGTGTAAGAGCATCTGCACGCACAGTGAGGCCAAGACTTTTGGACAAGGCCAGGTGTCAAGAAGGGCAGCAAAGAAGCCACTACTCTCCACGAAAATCCCAAAGAGAACCTGTGGTCTAAAGAAAGTGGTCATGTCAATTATAAAATCATACATTTGGACACAATATGATGTTTAATTTAAGGGAAAAGTCACATCCAATTAGTAAGCTGTAATCATATCTCTATTTTATCTTTATTTTTTATTTTATATTTGCCTGTCTCTTTACAGGCTATTCACCCACATTGCACAGTGAATGTAATCCTATTAGAAAAGATTTAGAGGATAAGATGTCTGTCAACCCATAGTGACACTGTTAATAGCGCAGCATTTCCTACTAAAAGTGAGTGAGGATGAAGGGGAAAGGATGATATACTTTCTTGCAACATTCACAAAGACAAAAGGATTTGCCTGCCTAGTAAAAGGTAACTTTATGTATCTCATTTGTTAATTTACCTTTTCATTCAATTAAATACATTTGTATTTGCTATTTTATTTTAACCTTTGGAATTACAGGATTTATTATGCACATTCTTGATGTGTGCATCTGTTAAGTTGCATCTGTTTTCCTTGAATGTCCTCTAAATGCACTTGTAAGGCAAAACTTTTGATGAATATGATTGTGTTAACCTTGACAAAGAAGTTGTAATAAACATCTAGAAATGTTCTAGTTTATCAATAAAACATCAACAATTTTTCTTCACACCATTAATACATGTGAGTGTTTGTTTATTTATTTTTACAAATATTATGTTTTGGGAGAGTCATACTACAGTTTTGCAATCTGAACTTACCATAAAAAGGCTAAATTATTTGATATGTTAAGAAACTTATTGATATTGTCATAAGGGCTCCAGAGGTCCTCTCTTTCACATGACAAATATTAATAGGATTTATTATTATGATTATTATTATTATTAAGAAATAATAGTAAAAACTATGGCGAACTACAATAATGTGTTTCTTTTAAAGATACTTTTTAAATAATGTTAATGAAAAAAAAATGATCTGACATTTTTGACATTAAGCCCCACAAAAAAATGTCAAAATGAATTTGAATTCAGAAATCTACTGTTTAGTGAAGACGTGCATGAACTACATTTTTTTAAATCTACTGAATAAATTAAACAGTGTTGTGTCATAGACCCATCAATTCTATTATTTCTTTGTGCAGGATGCTGGGTGGCAATTTGTTGAAGATTTTTGGCAAATGTCAACCCAATCAGCTTCCTCCATCTCATTTACATCCCATCTGCCCTGGAGAGATCTAGTGACAGCATTAAACCATGAGGAAATAAGCTTTGCCAATCTAAGGACCCAAACAGGTTTCAGGGTCTGATGAGGATTTCACTCTCTAGTCCTTACTTCTTCTGGAGAACTTCAGTCTATTGTAGAATGGTATCACTGCTGTACGCTTTGTTACTCTGGGCAGCATGGGCTCAGTTTCCTGTTGTCAAAACCAAAGAGGCTGTTGAAGAGTCTAAAACCACACACAAAACAGACACTTCTCAGACTAACACACATCGAGTTAGCAGCAGCTTAATGCAGTGTGGTGAATACAGCAATGAAGTGATGCCAAACGGACAATGTCGTTTAATAGCCACATTACCTCAGCTGGAGGAGCAGAGGTGTCCGGACATGTTCCGCTGTACCGATGAAGTCTCCTACTGGCTGCGTGAGAACGAAGAGCGCAAGCAGCAAATGCAGGACCTGAAAGAGACCATTTCAGAGCTTCAAGAAGAACTGAGGAATCACAAGCATCGCATCAAAGTGCTGGAGCTGCAGGTAAGAGTTGTCCATCTAATTTTTCCAGTAAGAGCATGCGCAGCCATTTTTAAATTGAAAGGGTCTGGTGTCATATGGTTCCAGCTATTTTTAGCTGTACAAAATAACTCATTTTGCTGCTTGATAATCCAAACTGCTGGGTCTTAACATATTATTTGAATGTTATTATCTTAATTATGGACACAGTGGTTAATAATGTAAACAGCTTTTTCGTGTAGACAATGAGTGTTGCAATATATCGTCTTTTATAGCATCTCATGCATGAAACAGCATTTTAAATTTATTCTAATAACATGAAAACATTTGCATAAAGCACATTTTTACATTCCGCTGTGATGCTTTTCCATTGTTTTTCTATGTAAACATACAAGGGCGCCATAACGTGGGGGGGTTGGGGGTGTTTAATATTAGGACAATTCCCAGGGCCTGGCGAGGGAGAGTGGGCCCAGAACATGATTTTTACAGAGGGGGACCTCCCTCCCTAATCCGGAGTCAATATGCTGTTCAGGGGGCCCAGAGACCATAGTGGCGCCCTTGCAATACTATGTTAGACAGACGTGCTTGACCTTTGCTCTGGAAGATTTGCAGTATCTTGTTTATCACATTAAGTTCTAAAAATGTAGCACACACCAAAATGTATGGGATAATGGCTAACAGGACATGAAAAATTGTTTTTACTGACATAATGGCCTGGCAGCATCTCATCTGAACATAGTTCATTATTGTTTTACTGAAGCTTCTCGTCATCTGTAGCTTGTACGCGCTAGTTTGACTAGCACCTGGCACTGAGGTGAAGTTGGACTACGCATCTGAAAAGTCTCCCATTTGATGTGGCCATATAAATACGTTCTGTGTCTAAATAAATGCAATTCTTGTCAAGAAAAAAAAAACAGAAGCTGCATTTGTGGGTGGGGTAGCCAACCCTAGCTCTACCCCTGCATTAACTGCGTTAAATATTTGTAACACATTGAACTGGAAAAAAGAATTGCATGCGTTAATACGTTAATTTTGACAGCGCTATATATATATATATATATATATATATATATATATATATATATATATATATATTTATGTGTGTGTGTGTGTGTGTGTATACAATAAGATTTTTTATGGAGTGCAAAGTTGTGAGGTACTGAAGCAGAGACCAGCTTGATGGCTTTAAATACAATACGATACAGTCAGATACAGTCGGATGGTTGAATTAATTTCTGACATGCTTTACAAATTAATTTTTTCATTGTTTATTTAGTAGGCGAAGTCTTTTTTCTTTATAGCACACATTACATATTAACAGGTGTGCTGCAGCTCTGCCTTATACAGGAACCTAGAGACGGATGTTGAAGTAGTGCACTGTTTCTGTACTAATGCCTTCTTAACCCTGATCAGTTACTGGATTAGAGCTGGAACCTGTCCCATAGACACATAGTAGCAAGTCCATTGCCAACAATGCTTTACATCCATGTACAACTAAAAATATGTAGCCTATGACCTGTTACTTATATATGAATTGGCAACACCAAACAATGTAGTTTCTTTTCAATTATCTAGTGCCTCGTAAGATTGCAACACAAAGATTCAATATAATAACAGAGGTTATTATTTTCTAAGGTAAGGTATCTTCTGTCATCATTCTTTCATTAACAAAGTTGAAATAACATTTACAAAGTATCTACAAAGTATCTACTATGTTGGGTTCTTTACTCAAGTAGCCTAACTAATTGCTTGTACTCTTACTTATTACCTCATTCAAGCACAAGTCATACATTTTACTACCTACAATTTCATTTAGAACTTTTCAGTACATTTAGAACGCACATATTTCTCAGGTCATCATGACGTAAACATCTTTTTATAATATATATATATATATATATATATATATATATATATATATATATACACTGTATAAATGTGAGATTGTGTGTATTTGCAAGCACTGCTTAAACTGCATGTGCTCTTAATTTATCCAAGCAAAAGGCCAATTTTTATTGTGACTTAAACATGATTATATTTTATATATTGAGAGAGAGAGAGAGAAAGAGAGAGAGAGAGAGAGAGAGAAAGAGAGAGAGATTTTGTGTATTTGTTATTTACTTTTTACTGAGCTAACAAGTAAATGAAATCATGATCCAGTGAATCAATTTCATATAAATAAAGTTCCAGAAATCCAGAGCATCTTTTGTCTTTAAAGTTTAAAGAAAGTTCACTTTTTTTGAAAGTATGTTTAATATGCAAGCTTTTGGCTGCACACTTTTTGAATTCGATGCATGTTTTCTGTTAACTTTTTAAACCCGTGTGAATAATATTGTTTTGTTGGGTCACTTTCAAATCCCTAAATGAACTGTGTGACCGGATTAAGCTAATCTGTGTTAGTTTTCCATTTGTTTTCCTGTTTGCAAATATTAGATGAACTGTGTCCTCAAAGTGCACTTCGCTTTGAATTGCTGAATGTTGTTTTCCTGTGCTGGCAGCGTGAGGAGAAATATGGAATGAACTCGTCTTTAGAGCATCGCTTCCACATGCTGCAGGAGTTCAATGAAGAGGCCAATGCACTGCTGCACATCCACGGATCACTCATCTATGACATGCAAAGACAGATTCGCAACCTCACTATGATAGTAGAGCGTGTGAGGCGCAATCCTGGCTGTATGATCAATATCATCCGCACAAGCCCGCTCCTCGGCGCTCAGGATACCCTTCACCCAGGTCAGCATGACTAGGTACTTAAGATTTTGAAAGTGGTTATTGATCTTTAAAGGGATAGTTCACTCAAAATTGAAAATTGTGTCATCATTTATTCACCCTGATGTCATTCCAACCCTGTATGACTTTTGTTTTTTGTCAATCAAATGAAAGTCAAAACAACACTGAACCCCACTGACTTTCATTATATGGACGGAAAGAATAAAAAAACAGACTAAGACATTTTTTTTAAATCTTCATTGGGTGAGTAAATGATGACTGAGGTGTAATTGAACTACTGCTAATTAAAATGTATAACTCAAATGAGGAAAAATAATACTACAAAGTCATAAGCATCTCAGAACTCATACTGATATATTTTTAACAATAGCTTGATTTGATTAAATATTTGTTTCCTCAGAGGTTCAGCATGTACGAAACTGTCCAATAGACTGTGCATCCCTGTTCTACAATGGAGTCCATAGATCTGGGATTTTTACTGTTGTCCCTTCAATAGGATCCACTCCCGTAGAAGTTTATTGTGATATGGAGACCCAAGGTTTGCATTTTTGTGTTTATAGACAGGAAGTTTGGGTTAAATTAGGAGCATTAGTGGATGTTAGTTGGGATTAAAGAATCATTCTTTGGACCAGGAGGTGGATGGACCATGTTTCAGCGTCGACAGGATGGAAAGGTCAATTTCAACCGCAAATGGACAGAATATAGGGATGGCTTCGGAGATCTGCGTGCAGAATTCTGGCTAGGAAATGACCATATCCACGGTATCTCCAGCCAGGGAGAGTATTCCCTCCGCATTGACCTCGAGGACTGGAATGGCAAGCACAAACACGCACTGTACCAGAACTTCTGGTAAACATTTGGAAAGATTAAGTTCTTAGAATATTTCATTTTTTGTTTTCAGTATACTGTAATAAAATAATATTTCTGTAATATTTAATTGTATTAATACATTTCAATTCATAAATATTTTAATAATACAAATATTTAATAAAAAACAATAATATACTGTATTCATATTAAAATGTCTGACATATATACATTTAATACAGTAGTGTTAAATTACATTATATATAAAACATAGCAAATACTAAATATACATACAAATATTAATTATTTAAATATTAAATATTAATATTAAATTAATGCAGGTTTGATTTTTTTTTCTTTTTTCTGAACCTGGTCCAAAATGAAGCATCATATTGTTTTCATCTCTTAAATGTTCTTATGAGAAAATCCACTACAGATGCTCCAAAATTAAAGGAATATTGCACCCAAAAAATGAAAATATGCTGTAATTTTAATCACCCTCAGGCCATCCAAGACAGACAAGTTTTTCTCTTCATCAGAACAGATAAAGTTGCTCACCAGTAGATTTTCTGGGTGCTGTCAGAATAAATTGTTTAAAGTCATCTTAACGATGTATTTTTTTATTACAAACATGCAGCTTCTCACTTCACAAGACTTTAATAAATGGACTGGAGTTATGTGAATTACTTGTGGATTATTGTGATGCTTCATTCTGACGGCACCCATTCACTGCAGAGAATCTATTAGTGAGCAAGTGATGTAAAGCTAAATTTCTCCAGATCTGTTCAGATGAAAAAGAAAAAAACTCATCTACATCATGATTGGACTGCATTTTTCTAATTCACTCAAGCATAAATGATTGCTTTGGCAGGATTGAGAACGAGGACAACCTCTATCGTCTCCATGTATCGGGATTCAGTGGTACGGTTGAGGACTCGTTTGGCTGGTACCATGACAAGCAAAGCTTCAGCACTCCAGACACAGGTGACGTCTGTGCTGAGATATCTCACGGAGGCTGGTGGTACCATCAGTGCTTCTTCGCCAACCTCAATGGAGTGTATTATAAGGTCTTAAACAGATGAAGGAAAAATGAAACAATTCCAAGATATAAAATATGAGCCCAACCATCTTAACTGTGTCCTATGTTTATCTTGACCACCAGGGGGGGCGTTACTCTGCCAAAGGGATGAATCTTCTGGGGCCTGATGGGATTGTGTGGTACTCTTGGAAGGACTCAGATTACTACTCCTTGAAGAAGGTGAGCATGATGATCCGCCCACGGACCTACAGACCACGCCTCTCCCCATGACAGCCCACTTTAGGACCTGTGTAAAACAATACTGCAGTGACATCATCAGGTCATTGTTGATTCTCTGTGACTAAGCAATTACGTAAACTGTGGTTAAAGGGAAAGTCTCATCTGGACTCGTTTTGGTCAAACTTGTCTAATAATCTTGGTCTTTGACATACTGATGCATTCTATGAATTGTAACTAATATAATCAAATTATTAAACAGCATGCATTATTAGGTTATAATGGATAATTTTTTAACTTTAACAAAAACAATTATTTTGGATAATCATTATTAAATAGAAATAATTCATCACTTGATATAATTTTGATACATACTGTATACTTTGTTTAATGTTAATTGATGTTACTGTTACACTTCATTGGTTAGAAATACTCAGAGGTGTTTTTTAAGATTAAGTTTTTAAAGAAGTCCTGTGACCAGTTGCAACAAAACCCTTAAAGGGGTAGTTTACCCCAAAATGAAATTTTCCAAACCTGCATGAGTTTACTTCGTCTGTTAAATACAAAAAAGACACTTTGAAGAACATGGGTAATCAAAGAGTAGCCATTAGTAAATACAAGTCTTAAGGGGTTTGTTGCAGCCAGTCTCTGTATTTCATGAGAACATTTGCTATCCTATTTGACATGGCACATGCAAATATGTTTGCTGTTTAAGCCTCAGTGATTTTGTGTAATTTAGAGGCAACAGGTGCTCAAACAATCCCCAAATGTACAGCCTTTTAATGCCTAAATTTATGTTTCACAACATTGTTTACATTTTGTTACTACTTTGAGAATTTATAAAAATTGAAATCTTTCCAAGTTCTACCTCTCTGCTATAAGTTTCAGACTACTTCACCATGAGATAAACATATCTGCACCATCCATAAAGACTCTTTGTGCCTATCACACACTAACAGGACGGGTGGAACGGACCAGCGAATGAAAGTGGCACTGGACTAAAAGAGGTTTTGAGGGGCATCACATGATTTGATGATTGTTTGCATTACAAAGTCCCAGACGAAATAAGGGACTCCTTATTGTCAAAACATGGAAAATGTCTAAACTAAAGCTGCCTCATGTTTAAGGGAAGGGAATAGTTTTGGAGAAGAAAGTGTTTCTTTGCTTGAGGTCACGCTCACATGAACCCTCACGCACACTGAGGTCATCATGTTCATTTCCTCTTCCTTTCTAAGGTCAAATATTTATTTTCTCTTTCAAAGAGAAAAAACTGACCCTAAACTAGCATAAATACTGGATAATTTTACCATTTTCTCAAAAAGGTTATTTTTGTGCTCTTAATAGAACTGCAAAATCAATTTTGACACAAGGTCAAACAATGCAGAGCATTCATGGCCATCACAACTCTCCTCACAGACTTGGAAAGGTATAAAGAAAGATTTATTACACACTGGATGGCTAGTTAAAAACACATTTTATACACTGAGTGTGACAATGAGACTTTTTTTAGTTTTGTTTTGCATAGAAAATTTTACCTCAGGTTTTATTTTATCCAATACATACCACTAAACATCTGTCATATTTAATTTCACATACCACAAGAAAATAAAACCATGTCAGACAATTTAAGATGTTAATAAACTCATTTGGTTTAGATGGCCCAGTCTAAGTGAACATGACCCTGAGAGACCTCAATTTACATAAAGAAAATGAATTGTCTTAAAGGAGTAGTTTACTCATAAAGAAAAAAATACTGAAAATGTACTCACCGTCAGGCCATCCAAGATGTAAGGTAGATTAGTTTATTTCTTAAAGCAAAAACGTTTAGAAATGTAGCATTTTATCACAGAATAAGACTCCAAACAGCTGATAATTCAGTATCCACATCACTCCAGTTCATCAATTAATGTCTTGTGAAGTTAAAGCAAGTGATATACTTTAATGCTACATTTCTCCAAATTTGTTCTGATGAAGAAACAAACTCACCTATATCTTGGATGGCCTGAGAGTGAGCAGATTTTTTACCAAATTTAAATTTTTGTACGAACTATATTTTTTTTTTTTACGTCGGGGAGTGTTACATTAGCTTAAATAACAATTAAGATTTGTATTTCACCTTTTTCTGTGAACAAAATATTTGGTAAATGATGATATGCACATCAAATATAGTTTGTTCCCTTATAACCTATATTTTATAGATGACACAATGCAGCAATACAGAATTTTATGGAAACAATATGGTTAGTTGTGTATTAACGTAAAAAAAAAAAAAAAAAAAAGCAAAAGCAGCATCCTTTTTTAAAACTCCACAGAATCCTCACATTGTGGTATACTGTCCAAGTGCTTTCTTCAGCTTTTCAGCAATCTATACAATGGGAACACACAAGAATGTTACATACATACTATGTCGCATTACGTATGCAATGTTTATGGTGTCCGTACAAACTGGTATCCCATCACTCACCGTTTCATAGAATTTCACCTGTTCCTCCAGGTAGAACTGCATGAGTCTGTTGTAGTCATAGATACGGTTGCTATGGAAGTGATTCATCTCCGCTAGAGAAACAGATGGCAAGTCTAAGATTACACGTGTGACAAACACTACAATTAATCACACCGGTGCATGTATAAAAGACCACTGTGACAAGTCTTTCACACTTTACTAATATACCTTGCAATGCGTAAGACATGGTGCTGAGGTTCTTTTCCATGATGAGTTTATCTTGTTGGCTAATCTTATTCATCACCACCAAATGATCAGCCTCTTTTACTTTATCAATGGCAGCCTGAGGGGAAAAAATGCTTAAATACTATTTAAAAAAAATCTCTCTCTCTATATATGCACATATACACATTAATTTTTCATTTAAATGAAACAAAACTGTAAAACACTAAATATAGAAAGGCAAAAGGTGAACGGTTTATACCTTGTGAACTGTTATTGTGTCAGGGAAGCAGCCCAGTAGTCCCTTGTACTCAAGGTTTGTTTCCATCAGGAAGTGTAGATCTTTTTTTGGCTGAGAGACAAAGTTTATCTTATTGAAACAAAAGCTTAAACTTGCGGACAGTGCTAAAAACAGCAATCATGGATGTTGCTATCACTGGGTAGCCTTGTGGTTACAATTCTATCAAACTGTGAAAATAGCCGCACAGGATGTGAGGAAACTTGCTAATGATGAGTGAATGGCACTGGTAGAAGTTCAAGGACTGAACGGTTTGTTAAAGTATTAATTTGAGGAAATACTGTACTTCTGATACCTGTACTGCAACGATTTCTGCTATTTCCTCATACGTTTTTCCTGTTGCAGTCAATGCTTCTGTCAAAGTTGATTCCCCTTAAAATAAGGTACAAAAAAAAAAACCCACATCAATAAAACATGATTAGATAATCATAAGGTAATCCAAAATATTTTTAGATGTAATATTTAAGCTGAGAACATGGGGGCATTTTAAAGAACAAAGCTCCAGTTTCCTACCTTTGTATGCACTAGTGTTGAAAACTGATGAAAGGTTCTGAAATGCTTTTCCAATCTGCCGATACTCCTTTTGTAATGCTGTTGGTTTAAAAGCAGAAGATTTTTAGTATGGACAAATCACAAGATGGTAACAGTAATGAAAGGATCTACACAGAACATTTGACTGTACTTGATAATCATAGAGTTACTGTGGCAATGAGAAAATCAATTATGTGAACTCACGGCCTGTACATCTCTTCCAGTGAAGATGCCCAACAGCCAGTAGTTCTTTAACACTGTTGTCCATGGATCTAGTAAACTGGCTGTACATTTCAAATTTCTGCTCCCTACAATCACATCAAATAAGACAATTGTTTTATTAAATATAATATAATATAATATAACATAATATATTATATATATATATATATATATATATTTAAATTAATACAGCCTAATAGTCTTTACTGACACTTTTGACCAATTTAATGCTAAATAAACGTATGAATTACTTTCAAAAAGAAAAATCTTACTGACCCCAAACATCATACTTTGTAAATGACTATTAATATAAAAATATTATATAAATAATAGACAACAATTTTATATAATTAAAAAATATGAATTAAAAATGTACTGAATTAACTGAAAAAGTAATCAAAGGAGTTAAAAATAGTCTCACACTTGAGCAGGATCTAACTCTGGGAGATCTGGATCTATGTTGAAGAAGATTTTCACTCCCACTGTTTCATCTTTTTCTGCTCTCCGCTTCCCTAGTTTCCACTCCTAGTAGAAACAACAAATTAAACATAACTTACAAGACTCCCGGACTGCTATGCTGAACTTAACTATTCATTAGACAAAGTTAATATATTACAATGTAAAACACTTCTCAAGGATGGTTTCTCAATATCAGCAAACAGATGGCAATACTCAACAGAAGAGCTCTTCAACTGTTATATATATATATGCGTTGACTATGCATTTACACCAGTATATTAAACTACATGTCTATTACTAAAAGACATATTTTAACAAATGCACCTTCTCGTCTCTGTAGTTAAGGAAGAGCTGGAAAACGTCACTGTTTGAGATCACTGGATGCCGGCACATGCGGGACATCCAGCCCTGCAGGCGTTCCATGCGCATTTTGATAAATTCCTCTTCAAATCGGCCTAAAGAGAAACAGAAGACAGATGCTAGGAAGTTTACCAGGCAAACATGTATTTTTTGTGATTATGAAAAGAACAAAAAGACAAGGTGGTGCAAGAAGCTTTTCTAACCACGATTACTTTTTTGCTTTAATCACCTGTAACTTGTTTGTCAGGTAGACATGGGATTGGCAGAGCACAGGCAAACTTCTCCACGAGCCTCTCATATAACCAGTCAAAGTGTTTGTATCTGTGATTGACCGGTCTGTTTGTAGTCTGAAAAAAAAAAATCGTTGACTAGTTAGCAAAAGAATTACAGTGAGTCAATATTATTCAAGTAAGTGCTTCAAATGAACTTACATTAGGTGTGACCTGGTATTCAATGTAGCTCTTCAGGCCGTACATTTTTGACCCCTTTTTGGGATCAGCCACTACACAATCTAACTGAGTTTGTGGATACAACCATACAGGACCCACCTCACCCGTCTGCAAAATAAACATTCATCCTGTTAATGTATCCATTCACTATAGCACTTAAAACAAACCCAAGGTTGGTGGATTATTCTTTTATCCAGAATAACTGGAATCACATGACGAAGTCAAATAGCTTACATAAATTGGCAGTCTTTCATCTCCTTTAGCTATGTGCTTGGTAAGCAGATACACTTCTGGATTTGGAGTCTTAGAGAACCCTGGAAACCTATGGAAAAAGATGAGATTGGCATTTGTAAAGTTTCTTTTATTAATAAAATATTAATATAGGTAGTTATCAAGAGTAAAACATTACTTGTTGAGGGATAATTTCATAGTAGAGTGAGCCCCGCCCCGCTGCATCGTTCCGCCCTCTTCCACCTGTGAGCCTCCATAGCCGCCTGTCGACTTTCCATCATCGGAATCATCGTCCCATTCCTCATCGAAGGAATAGACAGAACCTACAGTCATGTGACACAACAATCATCATCACAGAGAGTAACAGAATAACAGACTGAAAAACTAAACTTCGGTGTATATCAAAATCCTCACACAATTTTTACACATCATACAGAAATGCATTTACATTTTTCAAAAGTATTACCCTAACTAACATCCTTTTTCCCACTTAAATTAATTAATATTTCCTACTTATACAAGAAGGCCATACTATAGAACCTTTGCGTTCCAAGATACTGATTCAGAAGATTCAGCAGTGCATTTTAATATTTAAAAAAAAAAGATACAAAAGCTATCATGAAATTACATATTAAGATGTGTATAATTTCCATAATACATCATTTTTTAAATGTGTATGCTAAAAGTGTACTACTTTTTCACAAGGGTATTCACAGCAAATGGAGGGGCCAGAAAAGGTTCTGCTTCCTTGTGCAAATAAACCTTTATGGTATACATGCAAATGTATATATACCAAACGTGTACAGTATATACAGTACCACTCTCGCTGTGGCGAACATGTTTCAGAACAACCCTGCTGTGTAACAAGCAAAGGCAACTGTAGAGATGCCTATACCTAACCTTACCACTGAAATTATCCACTTACTTCTACATACAGTACCTGCTTAGCTAAAGTACATAAAGGGCTTATTTATGACTTTATCTATGGTGTGCTGAAAGAGACAGTTCGAAGTCTTCACAAACAACATGATGTAATGTTGTAGACAGTAAAGCAGCAACATGGCTGATGAGCTGCTTCTGTTACAGAATGTATATGTGCCCTAATTATAAATACTTCATTATACACTTTAACACAGGACAAGGTTAAGCTTTAGCTTGGTTTTATGGCTACCATTAAAGATTGTGCAATATTATTAAAATTTAACCGTTTTCTATTATAATGCATTTTAAATTCCTGTAAATAACAAATCTGTATTTTAAGCAGCCATTACACCAGGCTTCAGTGTTTACATGATCCCTTACAAATCATTCTAATATGCTGAGTGTTCAAAAAAATGTCTTATTATTATGAATGTTGAAAACAGTTGTTCTGCTCAATATTATTGTGGAAACTATAGCACTTTTTAATTTCAGGATTCTTTTATGAATAAAAAGTTCAGAAGAATTGCATTTATCCAACAGGTTCTCCATAAGGGTTATCCTCTAGTCTACAGGGTCACTGAAGTCTAGAATTTTATTTATTTGAAACAGATTTTTATTTTTGTAACTATATTTGTATTTAATAGTCCCTTTTACAGCATTAAAAACACCTGGGTTCGTTTGACGTCAGGTTTGTTTGGATAATGTGAACTGCAAGCAGTGAGAATTTAAGAACCACATTTCCGCTTGCCTTCAGCAGAAACTGACTTCTGCATACTTTTGAACCTTTGCATAACATTTGTGACAAATAGACGCATGTGCTGTTATGTGTTGGTGCTTTGGAAACAAAACCAAATTTTTCAAACACAACAGTACCAAGAAAGCAATGGTATCAATCCATTTCACCACCTTCTCCAGCATCAAGTCGTTACCGACAATACAGCTGGCACTCTGATGATGCAAACTTACCATGCCCCCCCTAAAACCACCCTTTTCTTTAGATTAAAAACACTTATTGACCCCAAACTTTTGAATGGAATATAGATAGCTATAGGCAGATAATCAGATAATCAGTTCATGGAGGTTGTACTGTAAATGTTCTCCACTTACCATTATTGCCTGCTGGTTCCTGTTCAGCGTGGTTCCAGTTGTTTGCAGTCCAAGGCTCATTCACATTAATTGCCTACAGACACATAAAATCCAACATTAAATCATTCTTTTAAACACATCTACATCCATTCTGACCCTTAATACATTTGATTTGCCATTCTGTAGGTAGTGAAGTTGCCTAAATTATATAGTTTTTACTTTGAGTCTGGATTCTATCAACTCTTTCCCACACCAATCTCCTACCGATACCTGTGCTGGAACTGTTCATGTCTGCTCAAATGATGAATAACCAAATTCATTACAATTTAAGGAACATATGGTTTTGCCTTCCACCCACATCCTTTTTTAGGCTCCATCAATATCATTCATATATCACAACTATATTACAGAGAATCACCATTGCTGGGTTGGCCATATGGCCAAAATAAAGATGCCTTGCTCATATTCAAATTCTCACATAATATTTGCTTGTGTCTCCATACATCCCCTGACACCATATCTGAAATATAACATACAAAACAGATTTGGACAATGTCACCTAAAACCAATGCAGCAGTGATATTTCAGTACTTAGATATTCCTGTAAACTAAAGATATTTTCGAGATGCTCCTTAATTAGTCACTGCAACAACTGTTACTAATAACGCATATTCCACTTTCATTTTTCATCTGCTTAAAGCACGACAATTATTAGTTCTTGCTTTTTTATTGTACATGATTTTAATATTCATACACTCAGTATAAGCACAGGATATGGAACAATTGTTTT
This sequence comes from Carassius carassius, assembly GCF_963082965.1. Lineage (NCBI taxonomy): Eukaryota > Metazoa > Chordata > Actinopteri > Cypriniformes > Cyprinidae > Carassius > Carassius carassius. The sequence goes on along the minus strand of NC_081785.1, from coordinate 16,220,139 downwards.
TTTTTTTCACAGCCCTAGTGAAAAAAATACTAAAATGTATTTGAAATACATTTATTTCATGCTAAGTATACTGCAAATTCATTTACATATTAATGTTCTTATTAAAAATATCCTACGATTTTACTTTTAGTACATTAAACTGGTGTACCTAAAGTCTGCTTAATTGGAACAACTAATTAATCTACATAAATTGTGCGGAAGTAGTGCTAAGTTCCAACTAAAGATATACTTGAAGTATATCTAATTGTGCTAAAGTGGAACTATTGGAAGTATACTTCAGGTACACTTTAAATATTTTGCATTTAAAGACCAATATTATTCAAAGATCATACAATCCTCATCAATAATGATATTAAAACACACTTTAGGCATAATATTAAGAAATGTGTATTGTGCACAAGTAGTATTCCAAAAAAAACTTTTATTTGAAAAAAAAAAAAAAAGGCTAATTTTCCAACACCCTGGTTTTCAAATCCATTCAGCCGATCTCTGGGTTTGGCAGTAGCACTTTTAGCTTAGCTTAGCATAGATAATTGAATTTGATTAGACCATTAGCATCTCGCTCAAAAATGACGAAAGACTTTCTATATTTTTACTCTTCTGTAGTTACATCGTGTACTAAGACTAAAACTTTGCTGCAGTACCGCAGGTGCAGCAGGTGCAGTGATATTACGCAGCGGCTGAAAAATAGTCCACTATTTTCAGGTGCTGCAGTCTTAATGGTCTGATTAGATTCAATGATCTATGCTAAGCTAAACTAAGCTAAAAGTGCTACCGCCATTTTAAATAAATTTTAAATAGATTACTTTTTTATTAGGGAGTGTAAAACCGCAATAATGAGAATAGACCTGCCATACTAGAGGTTACTTCACAAACCATGAATCGCATCATAAAAAGTAGTACCAATAACCTTATTTAATTGAGATTCTCAAATCGTAGAAACATTTTGAAAAAACATTAATATGTTTACTAAAAATGAAAAAGTCAGTGACAATAATTGATGAGTTTCTATTCTTAAATGGCTGATGGTCACAAATCAATTGAATATATGGTATAAAATATAGTTCTCTCAAATCTGACACAAAAGGCCTGGATGTGTTTTAAGAACTAAAAGGCCCTTGAGTCTGTCTCTGTCCATTAGTCTAAGACTAACAGCCAATTCCATCAATAGACATGACCTTGATGCTGCTAAAGACTAGCTCCCAGCCACGCAAAACCATTTGTCTCGCTTCCTAGCCACACCAATTAAAACCGTCTATAACAATTTTCCCTGAGCACAACATTACTCATGTGTTTAACGTTATTAGTACTTTGGTGTTGTGGATCACTCTAAATGTCACTGAAGGCTGATGAAAATGTTAAGTCATTAGATACATCTTTTCACCACTTGTACCATTCGCTCAGTTTTCTTGCAAATGTTCCTGTACTCTCGACCTGACATCACCTGGTCTATCCAGACGATGATTGAGAACAATCCATGACACTGTCAGGTCCTAGCTTGCCAAAGGGGGCAGTACAAGGTATTAACTCTGCAGGGTGCCCAAACTTTTGCAGACACCATTTTTTTGTTTTCTGTTATTTTGAAAGTGTAAATGATGGAAATAAAATCTAACTTTTTTTGACTTATTATAAGGATGTCTAATCTATCTTTTGATGCCTTTTGGAGATTTTTCCATCTTTTCTTGGCGTCTTTATGCACATTAATAAAAATATTTACCTGGGGTGCCCAAACTTTCGATCCCCACTGTACTTAAATATTTAGACATAATATTTTCAAATTTAATCTGGACTACAACATGCCCTAGATATTGTTTGAAAGTGTTTTGATTCTTTATTGTTTGTTCACACTTCACATTAGGGCTTCATTAGTTAACATTAGTTAATTCATTAGTTAAAATAAACTGCCAATGAAAAATTCTTCTGAACATTCATCAATCCTAGGCATTCCAATATTTAATAACATGGATGGATTAGGACACAATTGCATCGCTACCGCCGGCTCCACCGACGGAATTCCTGAATACCCCTTCGCTGCACCGCCATCGAGGGTGGTGAGGGAGGAGGAGCCCACGGGCCGGTTTCTGGCAGTAAAAGGTGCAGTCCACGACTTGGTGAGCTCGTCATGCACTTCTGGAAAGAAAGGCACTGAGGTGGGGCGCTAAGAACCAGCGCACGCCCCCCGAGAAACCAATCATCCACCCGCGAGGGTTCGGGACGTGGTGGGGGATTCCACTCGAGCCCTACCCTCTCGGCGGCCCGGGAAAGCATAGCTGCCACTTCGGGATCCGACTCAGGCTTTGCCACCGTCCCAGAGCGCGGTAGCGCAGCCGAATCATCATCCGACAGCTCTCCCTCCGATGCTGAGATCGACATCTGGTCGGGGGAGTCCCACTGGATATCGCTGGTACGCTCCTTGAAGAGGGCCCAGCGCGTTCCGTGGGTTGCTCCACTGGATCAGAGGTCCAAGAGGAGTGGTGGTCCCTAGAGGGTTGGTTCCCTGCGGGGTTTGCCACCACTGTGACCCTCAAACCACCTGTGCTACTGCTGGAAGTAGCGGCCGCGGCCGTAGCAACGGGACTCCCAGACAAAGTTGAGCAGAGCGATACTAACACTCGGCTAAGAAGCGAAAAGCTGGAATGCATTGCACCTGCTGCCTTCTTATACTCACGCAGTGATCAGCGTAATGTATAATTGCGTAATGTATAACAGCGTAAAGATAATTGCATGCCAATGTGCATTGGCTCGTTTAGTTTACATTCGAAGTAGATTGGTCTATCGAAGCGATATCCCATATTCGTCGGTTACCGACGTGGCATCGAGAGTGACCGACTGAAAGGGAACAAGTTATTAAACCTATTATACTGTAATATGGCCACGTTTCTGAAACTAAATTTCAATATCATGATAATACCGTATACCGCGATAAAAAGCATGAGCAATTAATCACAACATGAAAATTTGATACCAGCATATCCTTAGTATAATCACACAAGAACCACAAATAATAATAATAAAATAAAATTACTGATTCCATGACCTGTACAAGTCTAGTTTAGACACACAATTATTTTTTATAAATATTACTATACACTTTTTATAATAATACAAAACTTTGAAATAACACAAATGGAAGAATGGAAATATCATGGCTGTTAAGAGCATGAGGAACTTACAAATGTGTTCAAATTCTGACTGATAGCATATATTTAATTGGTAAAAAAAAAAAAAAATAATCGTTACGCATTGTCCTGATTGTATTCTTCTTAAAATATTATTCTCTCCTTAAAAGATAAGCCTGATCCAAGTTTAATGGATTAATGGTTTCATTTCACTTTTCATCTATCTGCACACTGCTACACATTTAAATATTATTGCATGAACAATGACGCTTTGCACAACACAAAGTGTAGACATCTGACAAACCTTCTAAGAGAAAGAGGGTGTAGAGAGTACAAGAGACAGAAAGAGAGAGGGAGAGACGGGTCCTCATGCCTAATGTCCTGAACCATAATGAAGCCCATTTACTTTCATTCTAATGCTTTCACAGGAAATGGATTTCAAATGCAGATGACACATAGGGCCTTTGTGCATCTTATGCTCACTAGAATTCTCATGAAATGAGTCTGGATTTCTAGTAAAAGTTGGCTGAGAAAATGAGGAACCAAAACTAATATTTGAATAGTGTGTTTTTTCTCGGTTGTGGGTACTTATTTTTACTGAGACCTGCTTTACATTTCATATGAAGAAGTGTGGAACAAGCAGATACTCATATTGCAACATTTCAAACATCTGAGCTAGAACTTCATGCAGCACATGCTCACCACAACGTCTACAAATGGGGCTATGAACAAAGAGTAAAACAGATGGTTGTATTACCTGAGAGTTTGCTGAACTGCTGTTGTAACCTTGATTGTGTGCATCAATGAACTGTGTGGCTTGCGTGTCACTTGATGCTTGTGTGGAACCAGGGTTGATCTTCCAACATAAAAATATATAAATAAAAATATTAATGAAAAAAGCAGCCTGGTATGTAAAAAAATGTAACTCTGAAATTATGTATTTTATGTCAGATCCTGTCTGTGCTTTTTACAGTCCATACTGTACATAACTCAAACTTTCCCTCCATATGAATCATTAACAAAAAAACAAAATAAAAAATTGAAATGTCATTACGCCTGAGGCATGCTGACTGTATATCTACAGGAAGGCCACACTGGGAATATGTTACACATCTTGGTAATTAGGGTACAAAGATAGACATACTGCACAGAACATGTGGGAATATTCTGCATCCGTAATAAAAGTGTGCTAAATACGTAATTAAAACTTTAATAAGTAACATTTTTTATTTTTATATCTTCTTATTATACTACAGCTCAGAAAACACACACACATTCAATGATTTCTCTTGATTTAAATTATGTGATACTACTGGAAAAACAAGAAAATCTGAAAAACACTGGTTTTAGTAAATCAGCTCAGCAAATGGAATAACACTCTGAACACTGACATGGTCTAGATAGACAGTAGAGAAAAGTTTGCTTTCATTTTGTCCTTCCCCACTCTAGAGTACTAAAAATAATCCCACACAATTTTATAATTTCATCCCATGCTCTGTATACAGAAGTGAAATCGAAAACAAAGCTGATGATTAGGAGGGTTTTTACCTCAATGTAGTCCTCGGGCACCAGGCCTACAGTTCCTCTGGAATTCCGAGCCTCTACCCAGCCACCGCCTACATTCTACAAAAAACAAAGCAATAGAGGGAAGATATTATACATCACATTGACAGTTCAACAGTAAATATATAATTTTAGCATATATATATATATATACACACAGTACAGACCAAAAGTTTGGAAACATTACTATTTTTAATGTTTTTGAAAGAAGTTTCTTCTGCTCATCAAGCCTGCATTTATTTGATCAAAAGTACAGAAAAAAAAATTTATATTGTGATATATTACTACAATTTAAAATAATTGTTTTTAAATTTATTATACTTTAAATTATCATTTATTTCTGTGATGCAAAGCTGAAATTTTAGGATCATTATCACATGATCCTTTAGAAATCATTCTAATATGATGATTCATTATCAAAGTTGGAAACAGTTCTGCTGCTTAATATTTTTTCAGAACGTGATACTTTTTTAGGATACTTTGATGAATATAAAGTTAAAAAAAAAAAAAAAAAAAAAAGAAGCTATGTTTTTAAAATATAAATATTTAGTAATAACAATATACAACCCGAATTCCGGAAAAGTTGGGACGTTTTTTAAATTTTAATAAAATGAAAACTAAAGGAATTTCAAATCACATGAGCCAATATTTTATTCACAATAGAACATAGATAACGTAGCAAATGTTTAAACTGAGAAATTTTACACTTTTATCCACTTAATTAGCTCATTTAAAATTTAATGCCTGCTACAGGTCTCAAAAAAGTTGGCACGGGGGCAACAAATGGCTAAAAAAGCAAGCAGTTTTGAAAAGATTCAGCTGGGAGAACATCTAGTGATTAATTAAGTTAATTGATATCAGGTCTGTAACATGATTAGCTATAAAAGCTTTGTCTTAGAGAAGCAGAGTCTCTCAGAAGTAAAGATGGGCAGAGGCTCTCCAATCTGTGAAAGACTGCGTAAAAAAATTGTGGAAAACTTTAAAAACAATGTTCCTCAACGTCAAATTGCAAAGGCTTTGCAAGTCTCATCATCTACAGTGCATAACATCATCAAAAGATTCAGAGAAACTGGAGAAATCTCTGTACGTAAGGGACAAGGCCGGAGACCTTTATTGGATGCCCGTGGTCTTCGGGCTCTCAGACGACACTGCATCACTCATCGGCATGATTGTGTCAATGACATTACTAAATGGGCCCAGGAATACTTTCAGAAACCACTGTCGGTAAACACAATCCGCCGTGCCATCAGCAGATGCCAACTAAAGCTCTATCATGCAAAAAGGAAGCCATATGTGAACATGGTCCAGAAGCACCATCGTGTCCTGTGGGCCAAGGCTCATTTAAAATGGACTATTTCAAAGTGGAATAGTGTTTTATGGTCAGACGAGTCCAAATTTGACATTCTTGTTGGAAATCACGGACGCCGTGTCCTCCGGGCTAAAGAGGAGGGAGACCTTCCAGCATGTTATCAGCGTTCAGTTCAAAAGCCAGCATCTCTGATGGTATGGGGGTGCATAAGTGCATACGGTATGGGCAGCTTGCATGTTTTGGAAGGCTCTGTGAATGCTGAAAGGTATATAAAGGTTTTAGAGCAACATATGCTTCCCTCCAAACAACGTCTATTTCAGGGAAAGCCTTGTTTATTTCAGCAGGACAATGCAAAACCACATACTGCAGCTATAACAACAGCATGGCTTCGTCGTAGAAGAGTCCGGGTGCTAACCTGGCCTGCCTGCAGTCCAGATCTTTCACCTATAGAGAACATTTGGCGCATTATTAAACGAAAAATACGTCAAAGACGACCACGAACTCTTCAGCAGCTGGAAATCTATGTAAGGCAAGAATGGGACCAAATTCCTCCAGCAACTCATAGCCTCAATGCCCAGACGTCTTCAAACTGTTTTGAAAAGAAAAGGAGATGCTACACCATGGTAAACATGCCCCGTCCCAACTATTTTGAGACCTGTAGCAGAAATCAAAATTGAAATGAGCTCATTTTGTGCATAAAATTGTAAACTTTCTCAGTTTAAACATTTGCTATGTTATCTATGTTCTATTGTGAATAAAATATTGGCTCATGTGATTTGAAAGTCTTTTAGTTTTCATTTTATTAAAATTTAAAAAACGTCCCAACTTTTCCGGAATTCGGGTTGTACACTACTGGTCAGTAATTTGGGGTCAGTAATTTTTTTTCTTTCTTTTTTTTTTTTAATAAAATCAATACTTTTATTCATCAAGGATGTGTTAAATTGATAAAAAGTGATAGCAAAGAAAATATATTATTAGAATATATATTATTAGAATTTTTTTTTTTAATAAATGCAGTTCTTTTTAACCTTTTATTCATCAAATATATTAGACAGCAGAACTGTTTCCAACACTCATAATAAATCAGAATATTAGAATGATTTCTAAATGATCATGTGATAGACTGGATGTTACATGTGACACTGAAGGCTGGAGTAATGATGCTGAAAATTCAGCTTTGCATCACAGGAATAAATTATTTTTTTTAAAGTATATTCAAATAGAAAATTATTTTTTTAAGTTGTGATAATATTTCACAATATTACAGTTTTTTCTGTATTTTTGATCAAATAAATGCAGGCTGGATGAGCAGAAGAAGCTTCTTTCAAAAACATTAAAAATAGTAATGTTTCCAAACTTCTGGTCTGTACTGTATATATATATATATATATATATATATATATATATATATATATATATATATATATATATATATATATATATATATATATATATAAATGAAAAAGTTTGGGGTCTACAAGACTTTAATATTTTGAAAGAAGTCTCTTATGCTCACTAAGGCTGCATTTATTAGATTACAAATAGAATAAAAACAGTAATATCATAAAATACTTACAATTTTATAAGATACTTTAAATTTTAAATATACTTTAAAATCTCATTTGTTTCTGTGATGGCCTAGCTGAATTAAGCGCCACATGATGCTCCAGAAATCATTCTAATATGCTGATTTTCTGCACAATAAACAACAATATAACGACATAATACTCTTTACTCATGTTAGAGCTCCATAGCTCAATAAATATGTTAATTAAAAAAAAAAAAAAAACTACAAATGAAAACACTTACTGAAACCAAACTTTTGAACGGTGCATATATAATGTTTTCTTTGTCTATAGCCAAGTGCCTGTCTTGAAACATTTGTGCTGAAACTCAGTATATCCTCACCTGGTTAGTGACCGTGAGTATTTCACCTTCTTTAACAGTCAGTTCATTGTTGCCAGGCTCAGCAGTGAAGTCATATAATACCTGAGCCTGAACACAGCAAACACATGGGTAACACAGAACAATAACTGCATGAATATTTCAGTATGGCATGGATAAAACTTTCACCTCTGTTTTTTGTTACTGAAAATGACTAAAACACTTCAATCTAAATATGTATTTAGATGTTACACCTGTAACAATATATCACATTAAAAACATAAAGCTAAGCTTGTAGGTGATTCCTCATCAGCTCCAAGAATAATATAAATACATTTCCATTTTTTCTAATGAATGCACACAGATCCCAAATGAGAATATTATGATGAAACACTTTTTTTTTTCGACAGCAATGTCACCTTTTCGCCTAAAAAGATCTATCTTACTACATGCTGGAAGATTTTATAGCCTCATTTCCACATATGAGGGCTCATCTGCATGACTGACCATCACACAACACAGTCAACATGTAAACCAAAACATTAGAACTGGTTTCCTGTGCCAAACCACCTCTAACCAAGCACAGCTTTCATATTTAGTGCGCTGAGTGTTTATCCATATCAAAAGGATGTGCTTACTTAAATGATAATGCTGACAAATCACTGTACACTGGATGACATGTTCCCTTGGGTTCTGTTTCTGACAGGATGCACCATGTTCCTGTTCACAGCAACAAGGTTGACACAGGCGTCTCAGAAAGCTTGTCTTTTTGTGACACGAGGTGCCTACCTACAGCATTTTGTGGCAGGTTTTGAGTCGACTGTTTGCATATATTTGTACCCAGATGACTCAGAACCTGCATATAATGCCCACGGATGCTACTAATGTGTAACTTTCTCAGTTTAAACATTTGCTATGTTATCTATGTTCTATTGTGAATAAAATATTGGCTCATGTGATTTGAAAGTCTTTTAGTTTTCATTTTATTAAAATTTAAAAAAACGTCCCAACTTTTCCGGAATTCGGGTTGTACACTACTGGTCAGTAATTTGGGGTCAGTAATTTTTTTTCTTTCTTTTTTTTTTTTTAATAAAATCAATACTTTTATTCATCAAGGATGTGTTAAATTGATAAAAAGTGATAGCAAAGAAAATATATTATTAGAATATATATTATTAGAATTTTTTTTTTGAATAAATGCAGTTCTTTTTAACCTTTTATTCATCAAATATATTAGACAGCAGAACTGTTTCCAACACTCATAATAAATCAGAATATTAGAATGATTTCTAAATGATCATGTGATAGACTGGATGTTACATGTGACACTGAAGACTGGAGTAATGATGCTGAAAATTCAGCTTTGCATCACAGGAATAAATTATTTTTTTTAAAGTATATTCAAATAGAAAATTATTATTTTAAGTTGTAATAATATTTCACAATATTACTGTTTTTTCTGTATTTTTGATCAAATAAATGCAGGCTTGATGAGCAGAAGAAGCTTCTTTCAAAAACATTAAAAATAGTAATGTTTCCAAACTTCTGGTCTGTACTGTATATATATATGCTACTAATATATATATACAGTACAGTTTACAGTAAAGTATAATTTACAGATGCTACTAATGTAGCTCATTAGGTTTAGACATTGCAAGTTTTTGATATTTTAAGTAAGTGTAAGTGATTTGTCAAAACTCTTTTATAGTTCAGTAATATATTTACTAATTCCCAACAGATAATAGCAATATACACAATCTTTAAGTAACAGCCTTAATAAACTTAGCACAACTTTTCATTTGCATCTAATTTTTTTTTTAAATAAAAGTAACCAATTTAACTATTTTAATCATTTAATCTAACTGATCTTTATAGTTATTGTCAAATCATTCTTGTGTGTGTGTTTTTCTAAAGTATCAAAATGATCAATGAATATTTGTTACAATAAAGACAATTTATCTCATAAGCTAACCACTGCGTGTTTACAATATACTTTCAAAATGTGTCTTTCGATTTGCAATGTCGACACAGAGCAGGTAATATTGTAAGCAAGAGGTACCAATCAATGACTTGTGCACAAGAGCCCCTCAGAAATGGCAAGGAGGTGGGCATGAAACATACGGACATCATGAAATTGATGTGTCAAATAGAGTCTGTAAAGTATTTTTAAACTATACTTAGTGATAAACAGAGACTAAATTACTCTAATTAACCTCAATCTGAAAAGGTCACCTACAGTATCCTATCAGTTCAAACCATTTTATAAAGAAAAACAGCAAGCTATGCATCACAGTAGTAAACATTGAAATGGAAATGCTCAATGAATTAATGCAAGTATACTCATTTCAAAATGGTTAAAGTATAATTTACATTACAAACATGCTCTTCTTACGTGTAACAATAATCTCATGTTTTTACTGTGTACAGTCGTGGCCAAAAGTTTTGAGAATTACATAAATATTAGTTTTCAAAAAGTTTGCTGCTAAACTGCTTTTAGATCTTTGTTTCAGTTGTTTCTGTGATGTACTGAAATTACAAGCACTTCATAAGTTTCAAAGGCTTTTAATCAACAATTACACGACATTTATGCAAAGAGTCAGTATTTGCAGTGTTGGCCCTTCTTTTTCAGGACCTCTGCAATTCGACTGGGCATGCTCTCAATCAACTTCTGGGCCAAATCCTGACTGATAGCAACCCATTCTTTCATAATCACTTCTTGGAGTTTGTCAGAATTAATGGGTTTTTGTTTGTCCACCCGCTTCTTGAGGATTGACCACAAGTTCTCAATGGGATTAAGATCTGGGGAGTTTCCAGGCCATGGACCCAAAATTTCAACATTCTGGTCCCCGAGCCACTTAGTTATTACTTTTGCCTTATGGCACGGTGCTCCATCGTGCTGGAAAATGCATTGTTCTTCACCAAACTGTTGTTGGATTGTTGGAAGAAGTTGCTGTTGGAGGGTGTTTTGGTACCATTCTTTATTCATGGCTGTGTTTTTGGGCAGAATTGTGAGTGAGCCCACTCCCTTGGATGAGAAACAACCCCACACATGAATGGTGTCAGGATGCTTTACTGTCGGCATGACACAGGACTGATGGTAGCGCTCACCTTTTCTTCTCCGGACAAGCCTTTTTCCAGATGCCCCAAACAATCGGAAAGGGGCTTCATCGGAGAATATGACTTTGCCCCAGTCCTCAGCAGTCCATTCACTATACTTTCTGCAGAAGATCAATCTGTCCCTAATGTTTTTTTTGGAGAGAAGTGGCTTCTTTGCTGCCCTTCTTGACACCAGGCCATCTTCCAAAAGTCTTCGCCTCACTGTGCGTGCAGATGCGCTCACACCTGCCTGCTGCCATTCCGGAGCAAGCTCTGCACTGGTGGCGCTCCGATCCAGCAGCTGAATCCTCTTTAGGAGACAATCCTGGCGCTTGCTGGACTTTCTTGGACGCCCTGAAGCCTTCTTTACAAGAATTGAACCTCTTTCCTTGAAGTTCTTCATGATCCTATAAATTGTTGATTTAGGTGCAATCTTAGTAGCCACAATATCCTTGCCTGTGAAGCCATTTTTATGCAACGCAATGATGGCTGCACGCGTTTCTTTGCAGGTCACCATGGTTAACAATGGAAGAACAATGATTTCAAGCATCACAATCCTTTTAACATGTCAAGTCTGCCATTCTAACCCAATCAGCCTGACACAATGATCTCCAGCCTTGTGCTCGTCAACATTCTCACCTGAGTTAACAAGACGATTACTGAAATGATCTCAGCAGGTCCTTTAATGACAGCAATGAAATGCAGTGGAAAGGTTTTTTTGGGATTAAGTTAATTTTCATGGCAAAGCAGGACTATGCAATTCATCTGATCACTCTTCATAACATTCTGGAGTATATGCAAATTGCTATTATAAAAACTTAAGCAGAAACTTTTCCAATTTCCAATATTTATGTAATTCTCAAAACTTTTGGCCACGACTGTATACACCACAAAAAGGAGAATAGCAAATCAACCAAACAACCACTAGCTGTGTGTTCAGTTTGGAAACTTGTATAAGAGTTTTGAAAATGTACCACTTCATGAAAAGAAAGAAAGAAAGGAAGAAGAAGAAAAAAAATCACTTTCAGCAATTCGTGTACAGCGTGACATAATCCACTTAACGTGACTCCCTGGTGTTGTACACAGGTGCATCTCAATAAAATGTCATGGAAAAGTTCATTTGTATTTCAGTAATTCAACTCACATTATGAAACTCCTGTATTCCGTGTGTAGATTGTGTATCTCAACAAATTAGAATACTTTATAAGACCAACATTTTTTTTGTAAATTTTTGTGCAATATATATTCTAATTTTGCACATAAGTTAAATTCACAACTTTGGTAGGAAACCCGGCTAGTGATTGTCTTCACAATTTGAGTTGAATTACTGAAGTAAACGAACTTTTCCACGACATTCTAATTTACTGAGATTCCCCTTTACATGCTATACAAATAAATGAATGAATGCATGCATGATTAAGTCCCCAAATGTGCACATATGCCGACCACTTACTAAATTAATTCTGGATTCGTGTCATAGTTCTCAGTTCAGTTTGTTGCAGCACGATTCAGAGCATAATTTATTTCGCATAGTTTATTTAGAACCTAAATATAATTTGGATTTACATTAAATGATAGGCATACTATAATGTATTTACTGTTGCCTGAAAAATGTGTGCACGTTTATTAAAATGTTATTTTGTGTTCATAAACTTGCCACTTGCCACTCCAATTTCGATTCGAGGGATTGGACTCCAAACCCGAGAACCGGTCAGTCATTGAATAAATTGTATAATCGGTTCAAATGATTCATTGATAAGAGCCGACTCAATAGAATTCGTCTACGAACAGGGCATCGGTACTGGATTTTAAAACAGTGTACTACAACAGTGTACAGTTCAAATAAAGTCACAGTAACTAATCTCTTGTTAAACTATTACACATTTTGTAAAAATCCGTTTCATAGAAATACAACCCTTGTTGCAATAGAACCTATTTCATCGGTGGTATGAAATACTACCATCGGTTTGGTAATGTTTCCTTAAAAATACAGTCTATTACTAAAGTAACACTGATGAACTTTGTGTACAACGTCAGCGATGCAACAGTTCGTATGAGACAAATGCGCCACAGTCATTTCATTAGCAGTGTTTATCCCAGTGTTATGCCAAAACTTACCTTCACTGCCATAATGATGTCAATTTAATCACCAACATGCGAGATGAACTCTTAAAATAAACAAAACGTAGTAAAAACAAACCTTCTGTCCCTAAAAGAAGTTACGGGTTTGTTTGTGTTATACAGCAGTGACCGCTCTCGATTAGCCAAGCATAGCTCGATAAAATCCAGTTATTTGACCCATATAACGAGAAATGGGGGTTAAAAGTGTAGACGTTTCGTCCTCTTTCCCTAACTCAGACCCGGAAAACTTCAGCACATTGGCCTCAAAACGTGGGACTTGGAGCAGCTCTTCCTGCAACTCACACACCGCCCGGCCCAGTAAAGTTCAAGTAAACAACAGAGACATTATGCAAAGAAACACCAGATTTCAGCATTTATTTACATTTATAAACCGTATTAGACATCAAAATGATGATTATTATTATTTGTATTAGTTATAAAGCTATTTAATTTAACACAAGCAGTTTATTTAAAAGCCTTTATGTTTTTTATGTAGCAGTGAAACGTTGTTTGTGACAGTGCTGGGGCGTGTCAGAGCAGGTTTGTTGAGGCAATGGCTTCTTCAGGGAAAGACTGAACTGCCACTGCCACTCCATACTGGTATGGTGGTGAGAAAAAAATAGATTAGAAAATATAAGCAGCAACAAATATGTGAACACCCATAGTGAGGTAAGATTGCCATCTACTGGTCTTTAAAGGTTAAGTCACATTTCCAAGCGTTTTTCATTCAGTGCTTTATCAATCACGTATGCCATTGAATTTCTTTAAGCTATTTTCTGTCAGACCTTAAATAGACATTTAGAAAATGTCTTTAAGATGTTATATTTATTTATCTATCTATCTATCTATCTATCTATCTATCTATCTATCTATCTATCTATCTATCTATCTATCTATCTATCTATCTATCTATCTATCTATCTATTCATTTAAAGTTGAGAGCAGACAATACAAGCACATTTGAAAGACTTGAAGTAGGTGAATGTGTGTGCTTGTAAGCTCATGACACTGATGATTACAGTCCCACCGGAGCAGAACTCCCTCAGTTGCCTAGGGAGATTCCCAGTTTGTTGAAGGTTATGTGGTCATTTTCAAGGTTTTGTGTGTGTGTGTGTGTGTGTGTCTGAGTGAAGGAGTGGGAAACAGAGGGGTTGGTTGGGACTGGGGTCAGGATGCCAGCAGCTGCTCAGTACTGATTTTGTTCCACTTTTGTTCACTGTCCTCCACATCAGCCTGAGGAGAGACAGAAGGGAGAACAACCAAACAGAGACGCTCTCTTGTGTGGGAATACAGATGACTGAGGGGAGATGAGAGTCAATGAGAGATAGACGCAGGTACTGGAAGATCTTCCAGGACATCTGGGCTGCTGCTAATATGATACACCCTTTGCATCCTGTGATCTTTGTTTGTTACTCTTGGGGTTAATGTGTATTCTCAGTGTGTAACTTTTACAAAAAAAGATGATGAAATATCACTCACATTGAAAACTATTAACTGAATCACCTGAATTTAAGGCTTAAATCGAGTTAAAAAGCAAATTTTGTTTTTATTTATCCTTTCTGTCAATCATGGCTTCACAATTGGTTGCAATTTTCATAATAATATGGATTTTATTTGTTTCATGGTTCAAATTTAAGAGATAAATGTCCAATGATGATGATAATAGAATGATAATAGGCGGCTTGAATAAAATAATAATAATATTTATATATTATATATATATATATATATATATATTACAAAGATTTATAATAATTTCAATAATTATTAAAATAATAATAGTAATAAAATAGGACTGATGTAAAATCTAAGTTTATAAAATATGTTTTTTTAATAAAGGGGAATAGTGTCAGAAAGGGCTGGAGATTAAATATTAGCTTGTAAATATAAATATGAATGAGATGTGTGATGAAAATAAAGGGAAATCAAAGTAATTAAACTGCAAATTTGTCAAATTATACAAGAAGAGTGAAAATATAATTCAGTTGTGTTTATTAGGATACATAAAATGGTAGCTTTTGAAAACGAACTAAGACAAAAGAGTTGTATTTCAAAGTTGTTCAAATTTAAAATTTTCATCTGACAAACACATTTCAGAAAGAGAGAGAGAGAGGTTCACACCAAGCCAAACAATTCACATTACTGTGGATAATGTTGAATTCAGTTATTCAATTTAGTAGTTGAATAAATACAGAAATAATCGTGTTGCATAACCTTCACTATATCATATCATATCATATCATATCATATCATATCATATCATATATATATGTTTTTATGTATGCGTATGTTTTAATGTACTTGTTCAAATGTTATTTCAATTGCTATATTGAGACTGCCTTGCTCTCAGTTGTTGAAGCACTTAGATTGGCAAGAGCGGAATCCAAATCTTCAGTACTTATCCTGCTTGATCTGTCTGCTGCTTTTGACACGGTTAATCACCAGATCCTCCTATCAACCCTACTGGCAAAGGGCATCTCAGGAACCACACTTCAGGTGTTTGAGTCTTACCTATCAGATAGGTCCTTCAAAGTATCTTGGAGAGGTGAGGTGTCCAAGTCACAACATCTAACTACTGGAGTGCCTCAGGGACCACTTCTCTTCTCTGTCTACATGGCATCATTAGGTTCTGTCATTCAGAAACATTTTCATACCACTGCTATGCTGATGACACGTAACTCTACCTGTCATTCCATCCTGATGATCTGACGGTAGCTATTCGCATCTCAGCTTGTCTAACAGACATTTCTTGCTGGATGATGGACCATCACCTTCAACTCAACCTTGCCAAGACAGAACTGCTTGTGGTTTCAGCAAACCCATTGTTTCATCACAATTTCACCATCAAGTTAGGCACATCAACCATAACTCCTTCAAAAACAGCCAGAAGACTTGGAGTTATGACTGATGATCAGCTGATTTTCTCAGACCGCATTGCTAAAACTGTCCGATCCTGCAGATTTGCTTTATTCAACATCAAGAAGATCAGACCCAATGTTTCAGAACATGCAGCACAACTCCTTGTTCAAGCTCTTGTTCTGTCCAGGCTGGACTATTGCAATGCCCTCTTGGCAGGTCTTCCAGCCAGTTCTATCAAACCTTTACAATTAATCCAGAATGCGGCAGCAAGATTCATTTTTAATGAGCCAAAAAGAATACACGTCACACCTCTGTTCATCAGTTTGCACTGGCTACCAATAGCTGCTCGCATAAAATTCAAGGCATTGATGTTTGCCTACAAAACTACCACTGGCTCTGCACCCATTTACCTAAATTTATTACTTCAGACTTATGTGCCCTCTAGAAGCTTGCGTTCTGCAAGTGAACGTCGCTTGATTGTGCCATCTCAAAGAAGCACAAAGTCACTTTTATGGACTTTTAAATTAAATGTTCCCACCTGGTGAAATGACCTCCCCAGCTCAATCCGAACAGCTGAGTCCTTAGCCATCTTCAAAAATTGGCTTAAAACCCATCTCTTCCATCTTTATTTGACCCTCTAACTTTAGCACTCACTATTCTTAAAAAAAAAAACTAACTACCTTTCTAATCTTTTTGTATTCTATTTTCTTTTCATTTATTATGCAATTATGTATGTGTATGTGTGTGTGTGTGTGTGTGTATATATATATATATATATATATATATATATATATATATACATATAAAGGATTATTAGGAACACCTGTTCAATTTCTCGTTAATGCAATTATCTAATCAACCAATCACATGGCAGTTGCTTTAATGCATTTAGGTGTGTGGTCCTGTTCAAGACAATCTCCTGAACTCCAAACTGAATGTCAGAATGGGAAAGAAAGGTGATTTTAGCAATTTTGAGCGTGGCATGGTTGTTGGTGCCAGACGGGCCAGTCTGAGTATGTCACAATCTGCTCAGTTACTGGGATTTTCACGCACAACCATTTCTAGGGTTTACAAAGAATGGTGTGAAAAGGGAAAAACATCCAGTAAGCGGCAGTCCTGTGGGCGAAAATGCCTTGTTGATGCTAGAGGTCAGAGGAGAATGGGCCGACTGATTCAGGCTGATAGAAGAGCAACTTTGATAACCACTCGTTACAATCGAGGTATGCAGCAAAGCATTTGTGAAGCCACAACACGCACAACCTTGAGGCGGATGGGCTACAACAGCAGAAGACCCCACCGGGTACCACTCATCTCCACAAATAGGAAAAAGAGGCTACAATTTGCACGAGCTCACCAAAATTGGACAGTCGAAGACTGTAAAAATGTTGCCTGGTCTAATGAGTCTTGATTTCTGTTGAGACCTTCAGATATAGAGTCAGAATTTGGTGTAAACAGAATGAGAACATGGATCCATCATGCCTTGTTAACACTATGCAGGCTGCTGGTGGTGGTGTAATGGTGTGGGGGATGTTTTCTTGGCACACTTTAGGCCCCTTAGTGCCAATTGGGCATCGTTTAAATGCCACGGCCTACCTAAGCAATGTTTTTGACCATGTCCATCTCTTTATGACCACCATGTACCCATCCTCTGATGGCTATTTCCAGCAGGATAATGCACCATGTCACAAAGCTTGAATCATTTCAAATTGGTTTCTTGAACATGACAATGAGTTCACTGTACTAAAATGGCCCCCACAGTCACCAGATCTCAACCCAATAGAGCATCTTTGGGATGTGGTGGAACGGGAGCGTCGTGCCCTGGATGTGCATCCCACAAATCTCCATCAACTGCAAGATGCTATCCTATCAATATGGGCCAACATTTCTAAAGAATGCTTTCAGCACCTTGTTGAATCAATGCCACGTAGAATTAAGGCAGTTCTGAAGGTGAAAGGGGGTCAAACACCGTATTAGTATGGTGTTCCTAATAATCCTTTAGGTGAGTGTATATATAAGACCTCTAACACTATAGCATGCTCTATTCTTTTTCTATTCTTTCTGTTTTCTTTTTATTTATTATATTATTTAAAAGCCCTAAGTATAATTAAATTAAATTTAATTTTAATTTTAAATTTTAAGTGTTATAGCACTTATATATCATTGCTCTTTTTGTTGTTTTTGATTGCTTCCATTGTCCTCATTTGTAAGTAGCTTTGGATAAAAGTGTCTGCTAAATGAATAAATGTAATGTAAAATGTGTATATATTGTTCCAAGTTACACTGTTGTATGTTCTTTTTTTCCTATGCATGCTTTGGCAGTGTAAAATGTGCTTTTGTCATGCCAATAAAGCTTATTGAATTGAATTGGGTTGGATTGAATTGAGAGCGAGAGAGAGAGAGAGAGATCACAAATTATCCTGTGATGCATATAAATAAAGTAGTGAAAAGTGTATTTGAAGATACATAACATTTTCCTAAAAGAATCATTTCTGATTAAAGATTGTTGTTGTCGTTTATTGTGTTTCACTCTACAAGTGAAAAGGAACCTCATGAACTGAAATGAAATTGCTTTTACGTGCATGGAACAGTAGAGGTCTCTCTAACACAGTCTTTTTCAGTCTCTGGTTGTGAGCATGAGTTGCATGTACTATGTATTATTTATGAGGTTTTAATTGCTTACAAAAACAGATGAAGTATGCACTTTAATTTGATTTAATGAACTGCTTCTAGTTTTTAATGTGTCGGTAACTATCTGCATATTGTTGATTAATAAAACATTGAGTGTGTCCCTTAACCTCTGTTATCACAATAAATTATCCCAAATAAAGGGTGGACAGTCAGTTTATTAAAGTGTTCTTCAGCTGAAATGGCTTTATATATTTTTTTATATAACCTGAGTTTGTTGACACAGAAATGTTGCTCTTTGATTATTTGCCCCTGATCTTTCAGGGGTATTGTATCCTGATAGGGCTAAGAATAAATCAAGATCCGCACCTGCAAATTACCCCGGGCATATTCATTATCAATGCTCTTATGTTGCCAAGGAAAATTCGGTGTTCAGAGGTCATGAATTACTTTTGGTGATTTGAGTGTGCCAGAAAGTTCATTGTGTTCAGTTTCTGAGCACGTGTGTCAATGGGATGTCTTTGAAAGCATCACAGGTGTATTCTCTTCCTTTGGCATTAAAAAAGGCTAATGCACATCAAATAAATCAAACACTCATTTAGATTAGAAAATATTTTAATTAAATGGTTAATGGATGCAGTTTGCTGGTGCAAAATCAATAATTATTAACAAGGCTGTGGTTTTGATCGTTTCTATTTTCTATATGAAAATCACATGTCCAGATAAGCACTATTTTTACTAATTATTCTTTCTTGAATATGTTATTTACAAACCAAACGGTAAACTTCTAAATTACATCCGACCAAATTTTACATGAAATGTTATATAGCAGCATTCTGCTTAGTCTCTTGTTTGCAAGGTTAACCTGGCAGAAGAAAAGAAAAACCATGCAATATTTTGTCCCGTTCGCTATTACCCTTTAACTTACAGGTACATTCAGAATTTCAGCAAATACATCAAACCTCATCCAGCTGTATGTTTAAGTGGTTCTAATTATGTGGAAATGCCATTAAAGTCCCACAAAAAAAAAAAAAAAAAAATATTCTTGCCAAAAACACTTTTCAATCCACATCATGGTTAAAAGCAAAGTTTTTTATATTGATCATAAATCTCAATAAACAAACCCCTCCCTTCTTCCATTAGATTTCCTCAGCGCTTTTGAATACTGCAGTAATGATTTAGAATAAATAGGGCTTCATTTACTTTAGGTTTTGTTTTGTGAGAGACGTTTATTGTGCAGGAACATACAGAAGTTCAGAACATTGATCAGCAATCCTGGTGACTGATCAATACATTCATAATAATGCTGCCACAAATGTAAACTTATACACAGTAATATATTCACAGCCAGTCATACAGCAACCCTTACAGCTGACAAGTGAGACAATAAAGCTATTTTTAAATTTTAGAAAGTGTTGTTTTGTGGACACATACAAAAAAAATATGCTTTTGTGCGTATGTAAATATATTCGTATGCTTATGTGATTTATTTGTGTTCTTGTTTTCAATGGCAGCTGTGACCTTACAAAGACCTTTGTATCACAAATCTCCCTTTGCATTGGACTTTGATGATGTGGAGAATGAACCAGTGGCACTGCCCTTATGAAACAAAAATTTGCTGGGAAAATACTGTGCACTATTTTATATTTATACTTCCATATATAGGAAACAAGTGCTTATATTTTCCAAAATACTGCAAAATATACATGGACCATGTATGGCTATTGATACATGAAAAAATGTATAATGTATAAATACAGCAATGATAATAATAATAATAATAATAATAATAATAATAATAATAATAATAATAATAATAATAATAATAAAAGATTCTACAGTATTATCTGTAATAGCTTTATTGAAACACAAACTTATCTTTCATATTCATCAAGTCATCTTCTTCACATATTCATACATTTTTATCTGACTTTATTGTTTGCATAATTGTCCAATTAATTGTTTACTGAAAACATATATTAAAACTTTAGGATACAATATATAGTGTTTATATGTTCAAATGTATTTATACAGACACACAGTACCATGTGAATATAAAATTAAATACGTTACAGCTATTATGAGATGCGGTAATTCATTCCGTATCATTCAATTTATTGTAAAATATTAACACAGTATATTATTCTGTAGATTTTCAAAACACACCAAATATAGGGTGTTACAATGAAAGACTGTTTTAAAAATGTATTTATGATTTAATTTTATTTGCTGTGTAAATATGACATTTTATTCTGTAAGTATTTCTAGACACAAATGAAATATAATTTAATGATTTCTCCTTTTCAACAATCGTTGTATTCCGTACTGTTTTGATATTTTAAATCACACATGTGAATGTGTTAACATGTTATAGTAAAACTATAGTTTTAATTATAAAACTTCACCTCTCAGTTCACTGTGATTCATAACATACATAATCAATAAATATCTTCAGTAAATATTAAACAATCAGATGTCAAACATTTAGTTGTGAAGGCATTGTGAACAATTCATTTTCTCAAGTGTATCAGAAATTTGAGCTAATTATAAATACCTTGTGTTGCATCTACATTGTATATTTAAAAAAAAAACACTACCTGGTGTATTTTAATAAAAATCTCAATATCCAATTCAACACTGCATGTCTAGGTTTGCTTATCGACTCCCTTAAACAACAGACCAGAGGAGACCATTAATATACAGTACAAAGGCCCTCCCTCGAGGTTGACCTCCTCTTTAATTGGCTAACACATGTAGGTTGTGTTTCATTAATTTGCCTGTGACCTCAGTTTTTGGGTATTTGATGCAGAACGGATTGCTTCATAACTGACAGTGTCGTGTGACTCGCATCTAAATGTTCTAATTAGTTTAAAGACAACTTTGCAGATTATGTGGCTACTAATAGAAATATATATTTATATTTCTGAATAAAGTTATGCATTAATCAGGATTTATTCTGGGAATCAGGCCACAGGAACAATAGTCATTGTAAAGTCACTAAAGTTAGCTTATCTGAAGAGGAAATCTGCACTTGCTTGTAAGATTCAAAATGTCCAATAATGGTCATAAAATAAAATACATTTTATTTTTAATGTTTTGCTTAATTTAAGAGGTTAAATCTCTAAATATAATTTTATGAGTTAGGTTTCACAAATATAATAATGTATAAAATACATATTTTTGGAACAACTATGTTTGTTGTATTGTGACAGCATTTCTTTTCATATTTGTAAACATAAATGTGTTTATTATACTATTTAAAAAAAAATTATGGAATATACAAACTTCCATGTATTTTTTAAACAACTTGAGGGTGAGTAAATAATGACTGAATTTTCCTTTTTTTAAATTTAAATTTAAAAATGATCTCAAAGGTTAGATCAGAATTAGATCATTGAATTTGGTCTGAAGCAGATACCTTCTGAATCCTCTATTATTCATACTCATGAAGAGTTATAAATGGAACAATATCCTGGAAATTATGACTATGCTTAAAGAATCTTAAAACACACAAGTAATGCAATGTCCGTCCAACAAGCTCATTACACGAACCTCAAGCTGTCTAACACTGATCCAAACTCCCAGTTGTAGGTGAGAAATGACAGAATTGATTATGTATTTGCAGCCACCTGTGGTTGGAGATGAGACACCTGGCATCAGACTGCTCCCTGCTGTCCTATTGGCTGATGTTGAATCTCCTGCCCAATAGAAGTGGTCTCCCCCTCTCTCGCCCCCAGCTCTGGAGCCATGCTGTGCGGCTGGGGCAGCAGGAGCTGCTTTTTACCCCAGGAGGGGCTCACTCCTGCTGGTCCGCTGGCTCGCTCAGCTGCTGTCCTGCTGACCGGGTGAAAAGGAGCCACTCGCTGGGGACCTGCCCGCCAAAGATTCCTGCACACTCTCACACCTGGAGATGTGAATTTGTACTCTGTCTGAACTCTATTATTTGTGCGATATGAGAGGCAATTGGCATTTTTGATGTAGAGAAAATCTGAGGTTTTCATAAACACTGTTGTGTGGTGTTTAATAATGCAGGTAGCACTCAGATCAAATCTGAATCAAGCAGATGAGGGTTTGCTATTACAGTAAGTACAGTTTCTGGAGTTTTACATATTATATACACTAAAGACATTTGTAATGTTACAAAATTATATTTTTAATAAATGCTGTTCTTTTTATCAAATAATTTTTTTTACCAAAATAATATTTTGTTTCCACGAAAATAATATGCTGCACAACATCGATGATAAAAAAAAAGTATATTAGTATGATTTCTAAAGGATCATGTGACACTGAAGACTGGAGTAATGGTTGCTGACAATTCAGCTTAATAAAATATAGAATTAGTTATTTTAATTATATTTCAAAATATTAGTGGTTGTATTATGATAATATACAGCATAATATTATGATTTGGTGAGCATAAAAGAGTTTTTGAACAATAGTGTATGTTATGGTTATTGTAGTTAACTAAAAGAGAAACTAAAATGAAAACCATAAAATAAAATAAAAAATAAAAATAAAAAACATTGTAGTTATATGTAATAAAATATTTTATTTCTGCCAGTTGCCAAGGCATCATTTCTAACTAAAACTAGTAAATATAACAAAAACTATATAAAAAAATATAACCAAAAACTATACAAAATCACAAAAACACAACAAATTCATAACTAAAACTAAATAAAAACTAATAACACTGATTCCAGTGTTATTGCAGTATTATTGAGATACTTTTATATTTTTATTCTTTATTTATTTATCTGTTTATTTATTTCAGTTTTAGTTAACTATAATAACCCTGACTGATTAAACATAAAATGATAAAAAAAAAACATAAATAAAATAGTATCTCAATGATACTAAAATAACACTGGCATATGTTACAGATTTTTATTTTTTTTAATCAGAAAAGTTCAACTTTAAAGTCTTTGTTCCTTCAAGTACTGTGTTTATATACAATATTATTAATTATTCTTAAAATTAAATTATAAATAATATTATAAATTAAAATTATTAAAATGAAAATGTATTACTCTTGTGAGAAGAACTTAAAACTACAAAAAAGGTTTAAAACCACCTGCATTGGTTGGGTTGGTTTTATGTGTCTTCCTCAAACAAAAAGAACTGTAGCACATCCTCCCTGATGGGTGGCCAGACTGACCACTGAGCACAGGTTTGGAAATGGACACTCTGTATTTTCTGCTCGGCGAACCATCAAGGTGGAGGTGGCTAACACATTTGAGCACACACACACTCCATGAATAAGTGCTTCCATGTGACGCCAGGCATTATCAAACAAGTTATCATTTCAGAGTGTGGAAGGTGTGTGTGGGAAGAGAGAGACTGAGAGAGAGAGAGAGAGAGAGAGAGAGAGAGAGAGAGAGATGTGTTATAATTACAACCAGTGAAGCATAGTCTTCATATAAAATGCATTAGTTTGACTTGACACATTAATTATCTGTTTTTGCAGATGTTTTGCAGCATTGTTGTGCAAACAATTTAACGGGGAGGAATTATGGGAAACTGAGCTGAAAATAAAATAAGTGGGAGTTTTCTTGCAGATTTACCTTCATTCATGCAGAGAGAGCAAAGTGATGCAGCTGGAGAAAATGGAACCGAAACGAAAGGATCATCCCAACAAGGTTATCATTACACCCTGCTCCTCGCCCTAACCCCTTCAATTTTTCTACCCACATGGATTTCAATGCACTCTCCGTTTTTTGGTGGTTTGTTGTAGTGGCGAGAAAGGGGGAGGTTGCAAGGCTTCCCATTCAAGCATCACAAAGTACCATAATCAGGAAGATAAAGAAATTACACATTATAGATTTCAAAAGGAGATAATGGACTATTTGTTGGTTTTTATGCTTATTTGTGCAAATCGTAGGTGCCTGATGATGCCTCACAGTTGAAGGATTGTTGTTTTCCATTGCTGCTTTTCTTTTAAAATATCTTAATTGCAGTGCAGGCCAACAGCATTTTGTTTTCCCAATGGTAAAATGGATTGCAGACACAGCTTTTTTTTTTTAACATTGATCTTAACAAAGGGAAACAGACTTTTAGCCTTCCAGACGTCGTCATGAAGGATGGGAGCATGCATTTTTTCTCAATGTGAAAGTTCTAATATTTATATTTATATTTTAAAGGAGTAAAACAGATTTTAGTAGCCTTGCTAATTCAGCAGAAAAGGACTGTTGGATTTATCATAATACTGTAAACATGTTTAAATTTTTGCTTGTATGTGTTTGTGTAAATTAAAGATTGCTTCGACGCGCTGTGAAATTTAAATCCATTCGGAATCCATGTGATCAGAGAGATTCACATGTTGTTGCTTTTTACACACAAAATTTAGCTGAAATGTTGTTACTGTGACTATACTTTAACCCGTTGATATTAGGGTACACACACATTCATCTAATGGTCTCTCTGTAATATGCTAATATTACTAATCTCTCATGCCTATTCTGAATAGCAGTCATGTTGGCTTAGGTAGCAGGCAGCCAGAGTTATGGACATGTACGATCTGAGTTTAGTAGGTATCATTATCTTAAAGACACTGGGGTCTTCCTGTCACATTATATTTGCTCAGACAATGATTTTTAGTGATTCACCTAAAATTTTTTTTACTGAAACACCAAAGTTTAGGTGATTAAATTTAGGTAGGCAAACTGGGAACTGAACTTAGAATGAAGTTAAGGGTGTTGTGTATTCAGGCTAGAAATTAAACGGTTGTAGCACAGTAGTAAAATCTATATTTCAGCCAAAACCAATTTACATATTGCTACTCTAGCATCATTTTTGGTCACGATGAAGAACGGCCACACATCTGCCATGTTTATCTGTTGTAGCTTATCCACGTTGTGTTAAATAGACACATAACATTTTTTTACTATTTTCAGTTGCGGAAATTTAGTTTCCATAGTGCAGACATTCCACTGATTTCTATAGTTTTTTTTTTTATTTATTGTTATTTTTTCATATTTTTTTAAAAATATTTCATGATATTTGTATCCAAAATGTACCCTTAAATCTAACTCTTCTAGCAGTTTCAGACTTTAAGACATTATTTAGTATTTTTATGAGGCCATTTTCTTTGTAGGCCAACCCTGCCCCATACAAACACACACTGACAACAATTGAAATGTCACAATTAATGAAGAAGATTTAATTTCAGTGTGTATAACTATGCTCTGCTCTCATTGGCTGGAAGATTGGGCATGGTGTCAGAAGTGCAGCTTTATCTTAGCATCACAAGAGAGATACTGAAAAAGAAGCCTGATCGTAGTATCTGTTTTTCCTCTCCCCGCCTGCTGTGTTTCGTTAAGCTTTATCAAACAGCCGTGTGTTTGTTTGCAAATGCAGGATTTCACGGGTCATCCTTTATCAGCTCGCTCTCCAGTCACCTCCAGACTTCCCAGCATATTGTGCCATGTTTTCTCCGTTGGCTCCAAAAAAGCCACTCATCCTGGCTGGTTAGTGTGTATATGTGTGTGGCCGTGCGAAAGGGAGCCATGTCCTCTCACAAACACATGGCCCGCTCACTTGCCCAGTCTCCAACCCTCCTTCACTAAATCATGAGCTGCTTTTGAGGAGCAATGTCGAGAGCATTCAAACGTAAATTTGGAGCAATGGTTTTCATGACGCATTCAGAATGGCTAACAATGTTATCATGACAGCAGCAGACTACGTTAGATTCGCTGAGATGCTCTCAGAGAAATCCTCTGACACCCCTAAAGGTGTTAGCGATCGACTAATCAGTGTATTTCTGTGGTGATCCTCCTACACCCTCCAAAGGACTGTGGGGAGGTCCGGTCCTCCGGTTTAAATAGGACACAAGGCTGCAGATACAAAAGAAGCCATATTAATGGGATAGCACTGTCCGATAAAACATTCTCCACTTCAAGCTTCCAAATCAGGTAAAAAGGTACATTGCTAATCCATAATGCCAGATCCGTGCTTTGTTCACTTGCCTAAATGTGAAAAAAGGAGGTAAGCAGGGCGACCCAGAAGGATGGAGTAGAATAGTTCAGAGGATCATAATCAGACGCCCTGATCCTTTAGTAGCTTTCCAAACGCTTGGACTGACTCCTTTAGCTGCTGCTTGGGGACAACTTTCAGATAAACTAGGCATCACAAAGGACTGAGAGGATTGTCTTTTCAGGATAGAACAGCTGCCTGTTTTCTCTGAAAGATGTAATCCATGTTTAGGAACATTTATCGACCGATTTTCTTTCATTTTTATGTGACGGATGGCTGTTGATTTGTTCTTCTGTATACAAAAGAAAGTTTACAAATTTTTATTTTTATTTTTATATTTTTATTAATTACAAATTTATACATTGGAATTGAATTCAGCTAAAAAATAAAAAATAAAAATACATTTTCTTAAATATTCAATAATATATATATATATAACATATATACACATTGGTAAAAATTAACAAAACAATTAATCATGCCTTTGTTAATTTTTAAAGATGTGACTTGACTGCCAAAATCTGCATTTGTATAAACACCAATGAGAAAAAAAATCCAGATGGTTGTATATGTGGTTGCTTCTCTCAGCATACATATATATACAGTATATATATATATACACATATATATATATATATATATATATATATATATATATATATATATATATATATATATATATATATATATATATATATATATATATATATATATATATATATATATTGATATATTTGCTGAGAGAAGCAACCAATATTAAGTAATATACTTCTCAAACTATTCTTGTAAATCATAATTACACAATATTCTGTATTACAGGAAAACAAAGTTTCATATAGCATATACACAACCATTCAAAGGTTTGGGCCAGTAAGATTTTTTTAATGATTTTGATAAATATTGTAAATTACGAAGCCCCACATATGACATGCAAGAAAAAATAAATTCAGTAAATCGTGTGCACGATATACTAATTTGTTCCCTCGATGTACTAAAACGTGCACACTATTACTGTTTCGTTTCCTCAATTTGAAAAATCATCCACACAATTTACTAATTCGTTCTCTTGATTTATAAATAGTGTACACGTTTTAGCAAATTGAGGGAACGAATTAGTAAATCGTGCGCATGATTTAGCCTACTTTTTTTACTGCATGCCATGTGCGTAAATTAAATTATTCCTGTGATGGCAAAGCTGAATTTTCAGCAGCCATTATTACATGATCCTTCAGAAATCACTCTAATATGATTTTGATGCTCAATAAACATTTATTATCATTATTATTAATGTTAAAACATCTGTGCTGCTAAACTTTTTTTTTTTATCTGATGAATCATTTTTTTAGGATTCTTTCATGAATAGAAAAGTTATTTTGTAACATTATGTTTTGCTGTCACTTTAAAATGAACTTATTTTGTAACAATTTATACTGATATTCAACTTTAGACATTCAGCTATAAATAACTTTGCAACTACATCTCAACTGGCAGTCATTAGAGTATTAGTAGACTATCTGCATTTGTCATAATGCCAGCATTATGTTTACCAGAAAGATTGTTTTAGTACATGACGTTTCTGTGTTATGAGACTTGGGTGTTTCAAAAGAAGAACATCTCATCTCTCTTCAATTCCCGGCAAGTTTTCTGGCGTCATATTTTCTGCCGTGGCCTTTTCTCCAGCTTTGTTGTGCATCCTTCAAGTGGCTCTCATTGATGTTTCATCTTTGATATCCTTTACATGGCCCCCGGGTGCCACGGGGCTTAGGGAGCCCCCTGAGGCAGACGGAGGGCCCCCCAGCATGGAGCTGAAGGTCTTCAGGGTCCTGACAGCATTAATGGAGGTGATTCTTGAGTGGCCTCTTGCGGCGTTCAGTGGTGGCCGCAGTGAGCTGCAGCTTTTGAAGTGATAGATCTTAAAGGATATGAAACAAAAGTAGGGATGGATTGAACTTCATCTGCCTACAGGGGAGGGAAGGCAGTGATGTCAGAAAGGAGATAGGTAGGGTGCGGAGGGGCGGAGGTGCTGGGTCACCGGTGAGCCAGACGAAAGAGCCTTTAATCCGAGCATGTCTTGTAAGGTCAGGAAAAGTTCGCAGGATGAAAAAAGGTCAAGCCAAAGGTTGTGCTGATTTATTTAGTGCCACATAGGGCAAGCTTTTCACCTGTACCCCTCTGGCACTACAGAGAAAAAAATAAGTTTTTGATTTTGCAAGTATGTTGCTACAGGATAGAAATGTACTGGTATGATGAACATGATTTGACTTTGAGAAAATATATAATCATTGGATTAATTTTAACTGATTATACTTTGTGGCCATATTTAGACTGCAATAATGCACAATATTTTAATAAAATATTCAGCTTGTCCATGTTATTAATGAAAGCAGTTAAACACAGGCAAAGTAATACAACGCAAAGAAGGTACATAAGCTACATCTGAAGGTAAATAAATAAATAAATAAATAAAGCTACATTTACTCTAACTCCTTAAAGAGATAGTTCACCCAAAAATAAAAAAAGTCATCATTTACTCACCTTCATGTTGTTCCAAAACCTGTTTTTTTTTTCTTTTTCTGTTGTTGAACACAAATAAAGATGTTTTGAGGAATGTTGGTAACAAAACAGTTGCTGGTAAATATCGACTAAAAAAAAAAAAAAGTGAAAGTGATGTGACGTGGTCAAGTGGTGTCCAATACTCAGAATTTTTGGTTTAATTATACTGATTTAATTAAAACAATACCTTTTAAATAAAAAATAAGAATCGTAAATATTTGATTAATTACAACATTAAGTACATTTAATTATTTAGATTAAAAAATACACATTAGATTAATTCAACATTATATATATATGTGTGTGTGTGTTTTGTGTGTGCGAGCGTGCGTGCGTGGGTGTGTGTGTGTGTATATATATATATATATATATATATATATATATATATATACACATAAGTTGGCAAAATAGTTTTAATGGTTTCCATCAAAATGATTTCATATGCTGATAATAGCTAAAAATGATTTCTGTCAGTCTTTACATAAAGACTGCTGTCTCCCTGCTGTTGATGTATTCTTTGGCATAATTAACATAATTAACATAAATAAAATCATGGCTGTACTAAAATGGACTGTTTAAAGCTACACAGTGCTGTTTTATTTTGATCCACAATGATGAGTATTTTTATATTTATTTGTCTTTATTGATTATTTAATATTATCAGCTGTCACACTGACTTAATTGTGACTGCTAAACCTGTAATACTTGCTCAAACTTGACACATAAGCATGGGCGAGTGAGCACTGAAAACACTAATTAAAAAGCAGGTGGAACAGCCCTGTGGACTGGCTATTAACCCTTTAGTCAGGAAGGACTGCCCACAGCCTTGCCACCCACAAACCCCATCTGTCTCTGAGGAGATACTCCAATACCATTTTACCCTCTCCAAAGAGAGAGAAAATCTGTCAGGATAAATGACACATTGAAATTGGGCTGTTTTATAATGTAGTAGACCGTCATTTTTTATTAAATCAACTATAAAATCTTAAACCGTGATTTTACTGAGTCAGTGAATTTAACCCAAGAAACAGGTCTGTATTTACCAAAGGCAGTGTGTAGACATTGAGCAAACTGATCGTATAGAGTCCAGTGGTGGCAATGGTTTCAACAATCCACTTATGCTTACGATGCTTTTTGTAAACCAGATCAACTGGTTTCTAGAATATAACTGACTCGAAATAAAGATTTGGTCACAGATCTGGGATGTGTTTTTTTGTGTTTGCTTTTTTATTGCCTATTATAATAACTAAAAACACATACAAAAATAAATATAATATAGAAA
The DNA here is from genome assembly GCF_963082965.1 of Carassius carassius. Taxonomy (NCBI): domain Eukaryota; kingdom Metazoa; phylum Chordata; class Actinopteri; order Cypriniformes; family Cyprinidae; genus Carassius; species Carassius carassius. The sequence continues at coordinate 16,189,754 of NC_081785.1, read as the reverse complement.
ATAAAATATAATATATTTCCTAACATTATGTATAATGCACTATAAAGGTATTCTGGCATCACTTTAGTTTAGGGACCAATTCTCACTATTAACTAGTTACTTATTAGCATGCCAAAATATATCCCAAGATTTAATAGACAGTTTGATTGGTAAAAATGAGATTTTTCAGGCTTTACGGGGAGTTATTTCAGTCTGTCCTTTAGACAATGTAGTTTATAGCCATATGGAGCACTTTTAGAGTTTAACAGACGTGCTCATGATCTATCGTTGTATTGAACTGTGTTAAGATTCGTCAAAATGTATCTTTGGTGTACCAGGTGAAAAAAAAAATGCAAACAGGTTTGGAACAGCATGAGAGTGAGTAAATAATGACCAAATTTTAACTTCTGGGTGAACTATCCCTTTAACAACAAATAACAGAATCCCTTTGTAATTTATACAAATGGGCCCACTGCTGTCATGGCATGCCCAGTACCTCATCCTACATTCTGGTAGCAGGAGAAAGAGAAAGAGGGATAAAAGAGTTGCAGTGTTTTTCCCCTCTGTGAGCTTTTTGTTAAGGAGAACGCCTGAGGCCCTGACAGACACAGATAGGGACAGAGCGAGAGAGCAGTCGCTGCCAAGCTCTCTTCCTCCTTTGCTGGCGGGCCCTCACCGGCATGCTGTCCTTCTGACCTTGGTGGGCCTTACTGGAGAACAGAGATGGCAAAGATGGCCGTCAGCTCCTCTTCTGCTGAGCCGCCTGGTTTCGGTCCTCAGCCCTGAAGCAGGACTTCTGTTGGCTTTCTGCAGGACTCCTTCAGTCCACTCAACCAGGACTTTGATGCATATGTTCTGAAGGTGGCCGCCGCCGCGACTCAGGCATGGTGGCAGATGGCAGACCTTCAGGCCTCTGCTGGTCAGACTGGTGTTCATTTCCCAACTTTTTTTCTGCCTGAGTGTTTCAGAGGAAGACTCAGCAGTGCAGAAGAGCTTCTTCTGGTGCGAGAAAGAAACAGAAGGTGAAACAAATGGAAATAGATATTGAAAATGCCTTCAGAAGATCAAAGTGTAGACAAACCAATGCTAGTTACTATATAAATATTATTTAATGCAACTCTTAAGGCAACAACACAAAATTTCTCCTGATTTGTATTATTTTTATTTATTTTTTTAGAGCAAAGAAAACTAAAATATCTAAACTTGCTTGAATCATGCTTTTTTTCCCAGTCTGTTACAGACAATGCTTCATTGTGAAATCCAGTATGAAAGTGCAAAAATTATTTTAAAACGAAATTCTGTTTGGATGAGTCACATTACATGCTATTGTAAAATCATTATCTATGACTGCAAATTCTACAGTATATTAATGCACTATGGGGCTATGTTGCTTGGCAAACCACACAGTTTTACATAAACATATTACTTGAAATGTTATATTCAGTATATTATTTGTCAGAAAAAAGGCTTAAAAATGCTATCATTTTATAAAAACAACAGTGCAAAAATGCGTATTTTAAAATTGCTTTAATTTTCATGCAATTTATTTTCTAAAATAAAAATGTTGTTGTATGCATGTTTAAATATTTAAATAGTTTATTAAAAAAAATAAGAAAAAATACTTAATGAATTAAAAAAAATTGCACTGAATTAGCCAGTTAAGTTAGCAAATTACAGTATTATTATTTATTTATTAAATTAATTGATTGATTGATTAATTCATTAATTTTTTACCTACCAGGTGTGGGTGTTTTAAAGCACAGCTAAAAGCAGCTCATTACGCTGAGCAAAAAAAAAAAAAAAAAAAAAAAAAAAACAGCTAGGGAGTATCCATTCCCTCACATAAACTGGCAAACCAGACCAGCCTGGGAGAACAGATAAGACTAGTAAACCGACTGGTTTAAACTATTATACTGGTCTCTCGCTGAACCAGTCTACCTGATCTACGCTTTTATTTTCAGTTTCATTTTCAACATTATTTTGTCAATGGTCTGTTTTTATTGCCCTCATCATAAAAATTAAGCAAGTAAATCTTTAAAATTGGCTTGATGGGTTTTAATTATATATTCCCTTATGTTGTGAAAGTGACTTACAAAGCCAAGCACTTTGGGAAGCAGGGCACAAAATAGGTTTTTGACAGAGTGTAATTTAATGCAGGCAAGGTGAGGTTGAGATGAGGGAGGAAAGCGAGGGATAAACGGAGGGTGAACTAGAGAGATGTGCACTGTGTGTCCTTGAGACAGATCTCCTCCTCATCCCTTAGGAACCTGCCAACTCCTTGCTCATCCTCTAGAAACACAGCGCTCACGCACACATTCACATACACATGTTCACAAACACACTCTTCCAGACAATTACTGTCCTTTCTCAAGATGCTTGCAGGTATAGGCCAGCTGCCACATCGCACAAATCGAGCGTGCTGTTCAATGCCTTGGCAGAGGGCGACAGGGGACAGGCACTCATCTTTTTTCTTCATCCCTTCATCCGTATTTTCCTTAAAGTTGCATGGCGGAGGACAAAATGGACAGATGGGGAGGCATCACTGTCCTGATGTTTGGGTTCTAATTATATTAGCCCAGGCCCTGCATGGATCCACGATGAATGTTTACTCAGCCACCAATTTATAATCATTTAGTGAACACCTGTTTGGAAGAGTCAAAAAAAGAGAGACAGAATGGGTCAGGGGCCAGATGCGGAGAGCGGAGAAAGTCGCATATGCTGTAAACAGCCCGATGGCTGGGTGAAACACTGGGGCAGGCCAAGGATAGAGACAGTCGGGTGGTATAAAGGTCATGCCTTTGGAAATAGTGAAGGAAAGCCTTGATTTTGCTGCAGCAGCCCAGTTCGCCAATGAAGAAAAACCAAAAAACCTCCTGAGGCAGCCATGAAAATATTGAGCAACTTAAATGTAAAAAAAAAAAAAAAAAAATATATATATATATATATATATATATATATATATATATACACATCTGAAACATTTTTGTAAACAACTGACATCCATAAATAAATTGACTCTTTTAACGCTTTAATTCTTTCAAATGAAATGTTCATTCTTTCAGACTAAATGTCTGCTAAATGCATAAATGTAAATGTTAAACATCCACATGATTGTGGGAGTTTATAAACAGATCCAACCCTATTCTTTGTATGTAACTTATAGTCAGGGGTGCCACAAAGTAAGGGAAAGGGAGACAGAGTGCATAGGTCCCAGAGGTTGAGAGGGCACCGCTATGATATCATATGGGGGGCCCGACTGAGATTGCCAACCATCGCCAAAAATCTGTGCAATGGGCCAAGAATGCCTTGCGATGCCACTGCTTAGAGTAATACATGTGAGATAAATTGGCAAATGGTGGATCTTCATTGGTATTGATCAATGGTCATGATAATTCTTCTCTGGCTAATTCAGTTATTTCAGCTCACATGCAGATATAATTAGTTTATCTAGTCTAAGTTTAAGACTGTGATGCTTTAAACATGAAATATATAGACTGTTGAATCTCGGGTTTCAACAGCTTTGATAAGTAGGCCTAATAAATAATTTGATATGCAGCCATTAACTTTATAATCACAAAAAATGAATTATTTTCTCCTGTCTGTACCTGTTAGGTGTTATGTTTTTTTTTCTGTTAGTTAACATCAGTATTTATGACTGTTGACTGACAACTTCACACTTAGTAATGTATTTACAGTCTTTGTTTTCTTCATGAGACACAAATAACAATAATAATTCTTCATCAACCAAATTTACGTATGCGCACTTACAAGTTTCCAAGAAAAAGAAAACAAGACGTACACGTGCTTCTGGGGGGTTGTGGAGGGTGGGCACCAGGGACGTGCGGTCAGGGTAGGCAGGGTAGGCAGTGCCTCACCAAAGGAAATGTTGGAAATAAATTACATTTATTAATTCCAAGAGCTTTATTAATTCACCACATTATTAATTGCATTAATTTTATTCCAAATATTATTTTTTGTAACAAAAATTTTCAGGAATACACATAATATACTCATTTTGCCATTGTTTGCTCCTAAAAACCGTTGTTTCATGCAGGAAATTCAAAAGCCATGGCCATTGAGGCAGAGGTGAGCGGTGCCTCTTTGGTCCATAGAACGTAGTTTATGTAGATTTGCGCATGCGCAGTCAGTTCTCATGCTGTCTTGAATTATCAACATTGAGGCAGAGACCTAGCTTGCTTCATGTCACGTGATCTACTCGCTCTGACTCAATCCGCGCGCTTCCCGAATACTAGCATCTAGTATACTTGCGTGTCGGTGTGTGCGCCTAGCAGTTTGTAGGAGCGAATAAGCTGTTTTTGTACTTTAAAGCTGTACTGCTGACGCAATGTTTTCTGACTGTAGCGCCGTCACCAGACCAAAAGTGTGTGTGCGCCGTGGCTGTCTGTGCGCGTTTGCGCATTTTGATGGAGTGACTAGGCTGCCGCGCCGCCTCCTTCTCTGTGTCCCGCACAAAACATTTGTTTGTTGTATAAGTCATAAGATAGATGTGTCCATTAATTTGATTATTATATTTGATTGTGCATTAGCCTCACATGACTGACTTTGCTGAATGCAGGCAGATCTGATGATGCCTAAAATGAACTTGGGTTGCTAAATTAACTGAATGAATATATGAACATATATTTCACACATTGATAGGTCACAGCCTACCCATGACAAGATTTCACCGCACGTTACTGGTGGGCACCCTCCAGCAGAAACATAAATCAGCACCTGTGGTTTCAGGTTTGCTTTCTAATGGCATCAAATACTGTTTACATAAAAAAAATTAGCTACAGTACATGAAACTAACAGACCTATTGATATAAAAACAACTCAAGATGAGTTTTGAACAGAACAATCCAGGAATGCATAAAATCATCAACAATTAAAGGCACAAGATAACTCACATATGACATAAAATGGGGCCCAGACATTTTTGTAGACATGATGTAATGCAAACATTTGATTAAATGTTGAGTAGATCTTTAATCTGTATTCCGCTTGCGGAGGTAGCATTTTTCAGCTTTAGCATTATACGTCTGGCTGCTGGCAGTGTCGACACTGCCCTTACCAAAAAGTAGTATACTTCAAGTTTATTTTATTAAGTATACTTAAGTAAAGTTCAAGAATATTTTTAAGCATACTTTATGTAGCAAGTATACAAATATCAGTGTTCTAGTAGTATACTTATAAGTGTACTGTTTCAATACTCCTTGTGACTAAATTGGCCCACTTAGTATATAAAGTATACTTTAAGTATAACAGTAGCAAACTTTGAGTACACAACTAGTTTACTTCTATGTTTGTAGTTTGTACTGCAATTATACTAAAAGTGAACTTTAGGTATACTGATAGTTTACTAATTAAATACTTTGTACACTTTGAAGTATAGACTCAGTAAAATACTAGTTTAGCAGTTTTATACTCATACGTTTTCTTTAAGTGAACTTTACATCATACTTTAAGTATACTACTATGTCCCTGCTTAGGTTTGAATTTGGGTGGTGTTGGCGCAGTGGGGGTGGTTTTGATGCAGTGGATAAGACACATGCCTTTGGTGTGAGAGACCCAGGTTCGAATCCACTGTGAGACACCAATGTGTCCCTGAGCAAGACACTTAACCCCTAGTTGCCCTTTGTTCTCCAGAGACCTCTGACATATATAGCAATTGTAAGTCGCTTTGGATAAAATCGTCAGATAAATGTAAATGTAAATGAATTTGTATATATATATATATATATATATATATATATATATATATATATATATATATTATATTTTTTTTATATGGATATCTGAACATACAAAACATCCAAAGAAAGAACAGGGAATCTGCTTGTAAACAAAAACAAACAAACAAAAAAATCTAGCTTCATGCATTCTTTTTTAAACACTTTAATGTGGGTAAGTTTCATAAAAAATAAAGAAATAGCATTTTGAACAAAAAGCTGAAAAAAGCCTGACTGTAGTCGTTACCTCTTCACCTGTTGACATTTTATTCCATAACGTTCCAGTTTTGTGGTAGATTACATGTAAGTATCTGTTGTTTATTTTTTCTTTTTCACGTTTTTTTTTTTTTTCAGAAGATGTGTTCTAGCATCCTCTACCACATAATAATGAAAACATGGATTCTAGGAGAATGACTCAAATATATTTAGAATTTATGTAAGTATAAGTCAAGTATACTTAAATGTCATTTTAAGTATTTCTGAGGAGTACATAAAGCCCATTTCTGAGAAGTACATAAAAAGTAAACTAAAAGCATACTTTCCTATTTTTAGTTTAAAGAAGTATACTGATAGCACACTTGAATAAACTTCTTTTTCTTAAGGGTGAAGATCAGACTCGTCTAAATTAATTTTCTTTCGAAATTGCCATTATCAGCGCCTGAGGGAAGAATGTAGAGTTCTCATGTAGAGTTATTGACAAATTTTGTCACTGCTGTGAAATCTCATATGGTGTTAACCTCTTTTCTGATTTCGTCCATCCTCGCACTCTCTCTTTACATATCAGCCTGTCTTCCACAATTTCCTATGCTCCCTTTTTGCTCTCGCTTACTCTCTCTCAAAGGTCAGAGCTCTGAGTGGGTCTGTTTGAAGCATGGCCTTCTGCAGAGCACAGGAGGGGGGATCTCCACAGGGAAAGGGAACGCTCCCGCACCCCCGGCTTTTGGCCCTGTTGACTTTGGAAGACTTGAACAGGGACTTTTATTTACTTCCTTGACCTCATCCAACTTCCCTCTATTTGGATGTCCAGTTTGAGCTATGCTATATATATCAGTATGAAGCATGCAATGTACCTGGTTGCCAGAACTAAAGTGTTTGATTTTGGTAAGCAATTCCAATGGAATCATGTTGTCAATTAGGCCAACACTGAAGGCTAATTCAACATGGGTTCTTTGAGGAATTTCAAATGGATTTTAAAATAATGTATATATGCTAATATATATAATGCTAATTCTTTCCCAGTACAAACTGAACAGCTCTACAATGGGCTGAAAGGAAATTAATAATAGAACAATTATATCACATCGGTGTGGAAGAACATGTCTAGTTGATCTTTTTGTGGATTGCACTGTATGGGTAGACACATAAGAGAAGAATAATTGCAGTTTGAATCCAGGCACTGCTAGCGGCATTACCTGTCCCTGCTCAACAGAAGTACTCCAGGGACAGGAACATAAGAGAGACGGACCACAATAGTCCATGAGTGTTCTTTTGGTCAAAGCGCCTCTTTGGATTCACACCTACCAGGCATGTATGTGTGTGTGCTTCTGTGAATATGTCTAGAACAATAGGAAGGTGATCGCAAACCCTCTTGAAACTCCACGGTTAGTAATTGGCTTTTAACATATGTATGTGAAAAAGAAAAAACTGTTGTTGCTTTAATAACAGTAAAATGTTTAATTCAAGGGCCTGCTGCTGCTCTGATATCACAGTGTTTGTGGTTTGTTTAATGGTGTTTGATGTAACATGTTTTACCTGTAGGTGGAGGTTAAAAACAACAACAGTTGTTTACAAGTTTGGAATATCACATACCAGTGTGCAAGGGCAGCAAAAGGGATAATTATATTCTTTCATCCTCAAGGAGGGATGATTATCTTTAAGACACAAGCTCTAGTCCAGACATGCTAATGACATTGGAACACACTGCTTCATAGTCACAGCATCACATAGGCGACAACAAAAGAAGAAAAAAAAGGACACAACCTTCGATGGCCTCATATGCTCCTCCTGCCTCCACCTTATCGAGTCTTTAGAGGTGGGTATAGAAAGGTCGTGGGGTGAGGAGGGGGCTTTGTGATAGGGGAAACAGCAGTTGTGTTGCCATCCTGATGACTTAGTTTGAGTAGAAATCCTCTAATAAAAACATTGACCCATGTAATTGATTTTAATGGCAGCTCCGTGCCATCTTTCCAGCGCTGACTGGACGCCGGCCAGATGCCATCAGCGCTGCCCCTGGGGGACGGGTGGAGGCTGGGGCGGAGGGAGGTCCCAGATGAGTGCCTCCCTCTGAAGTGGAGAGTAACAAGAATAGATTAGCGTGCTTGATAAACACGGCGCGCAGCGTGCTCCAAAGGCAGCCGAGGGTACAACTGACCTTTTTGTTCTCTGTCAGGGGCAGAGGAAGCAGCAGAGAGGGGGTGCTGGGGACAAAAAATACCATCCTCCCCAACCACGGGAGACGACAATGTTTAGCTGCCACATGGCAACATCATCTCAGAGGACCTCGCGATGCAGCACAACGGTTTAACTGTATTAAACAGCAGTTTCCCGCTTCTACATGTCTTGTTTGTTCACAAAGCACTTTATGTGGTATCATGGTCTCGGCTGCTGTTGGGTTTCCACCTCTATTATACGTGGAGAGAACTGACACAGTATGATCCAAGCTCCAGGCTTCAGGGGGTGGCTTTTATTTACACCACTTTCTCCTGGTACTTCCAATGTCCTGGCAGCTTTTAGCCAAAGGGGAAGTAGTGCACGCCTGGAAAGGAGCGCTTGTTTTAAGTGCTTCACACTGTTTGTGTCTTTTGTTGACTGCTATCGCTTTCCATAGCTCATGGCGGGGTGAAAAAGACACACTTAAATACACACTGAGCAAATGAAGGTTAAGGTTAGCGTGAGCCTGACCGTGGGATAGTTTACATCTGCTAAGTACCCAGGGAGTGGCAGCCAACGATATCGACTCGATTGGGGGAAAAAAGGCTCAGGTGCTGTCATTCCTCATTGATTGGGCTGCACATCTTACAAAGCACTGTAGACAATGTTCCTGTGGCCAGATTTACACGCCGATAACGCAATGTCGCCCTCAACTGTCACATAGCTCAGTGAATGACTTCAAACATGGTGCGAGAAGGTCAAGGTGAAAATTTTTTCCGTAACGCCGGCTTGTTTGCCTCACCGGTGGACAATTTCGCATGAGGTGAAGCGTGAGGGTTTTGCTAAGTTTCCGAGTGCAACTTTGCTGTTTAATTTACCCTGCTTGATGTCTGCCAGATGTACCCGAACGTAGATAAATTAGCGAGCACTTAATGCTTATCTTACAAATGAACGCGTCTGTGTCACATTGAAAACGAACGGCTGGCCTCCTCAGCTAACCTTATACCCCATTCTCTCTCGCTCGCTCTCTCCTTGTAAAACACATGAGCTTGGGGGATTGAGGTTTCATTGAGCACACACTCCGAACAATACCCACGTGGGCCTGGAGAAAAACTGTGCTTAATTGTATTAATTTACTGCCTGGACTAACGAGGAGGCAACAAGGGGAATGGCACATCAATGGCAGCGCTATCTGACAGAAGGGGTTCTTGCAGAGGCCTGTGCACGGCTACAAGGCGACCATATTTCTCCTTATTCCGCTCTGTTGGTCTCTTCTGGCGCCTTGGGCTCGCCAGATGTTGTGGAAAGAAGGCGTTGTAACACAAGGCTACTGCTCCCTACAGCAGGTGGCGCCGCAGGTCGTTATTAGCACACGCAAGTAAACACGCAAATCTCGCTCACACACACACGTGGGCCTTGTTGAGCGTTTCTGCTTGGTGAGTGAGTGCAGATGAGCTGCCTAATTGGATGGCGAGTAACAGCCTGACAAGATTTCTTGCAAGAATACATATATCAGTGGATGTGATAACGAGTGAGCTGAAGCTGCTTGCCAGGCAGAGCAAGCAAAGCGCAGCGGACTGGTGGGACTCACTGGGACTGCAACTGCCTTTAGGGCATCCACCACAGAGAAACCAGCCCACTGCAGATCAACAGCCAAAATGGGCCCTCACTACAGGCCTTGAATGAAAATAGAACCCTCTGCATTTCACTCACACTGGCGCGGTGAATATGAAAGAGATGTGAAGGAATGTACGGTTGACTAGGAGCAATTTGTGGATGTGTAAACCTTTAAGCAGGGTCCCTGTCAGCCCAAAAATACTTTTAGGTATAACCTATGCATTTAGCCATTCAGAAGAGGACCTTACCATAAAAAAAATGTGGACTTGGACCAAATGAATGAATGGCACCACTAGTGGTATCAAACACAACCTGCAAAAAGAATGACTCTTTTAACCAAGTTAAAAATGTCTCAAATCTGTCTGAAACTGTTTGAAAAACACATAGCACTGTAATGTAATTTGTTAATCTGCAATACTGTTCTTTTGAACTTTCTATTAATCAAAGTATCCTTAAAAACATGTATCATATTTTCCACAAAGATAGTAAGTTAACTGTTGTCAACAAAGAACTGTTACACTGAAGACTAGCGCAATGGCTGCTGAAAATTCAGCTTTTTATCACAATCTAAATTATATTTTATAATTTATTAATATAGAAAATGATTTCAAATTGTAATAATGTTTCACAATATTACTCCTTTTACTATTATAATTTTTTTTAATCAGAAAAATCCAGCTTTGGTGAGAGACTTCTTACTGTTGCAAAATTATTTATTTAAAATAAAATTGCAAGTACTACAGTTTATTGAAGGATTAAACAAACTCAAGAGGGAAAAGCAAAATACAGGTTTTTGCTACATTTAATGGCAACGCAAATTCAACAGGGAATGGAGTTTGTAGCAAAGGGAGCTGGAATCAAATTCTATGCAAGTAAATGAACTAAGTAAGTGCTGGACAGACCCAGGGTGACATTTGGAATGCAGCATTCCCTAACTTATTAGACTACCGTGCAGTCATTATCATAGCATTGTTGGGCCAATTCATTTTCAAAGTGCACCAGATGTGCTCCCGCAATTATTCCAGCAAGGACTGCTCACACTCCCGGTCTTGTTGGAACTGCAAATGTCTTCTATTTGAATTCCTGGCTGACCTTCTCTGATTTTGCTTTTTTTTTTACATTCCATTTCACATGCCATGTTTTGCATCGGTCTGGGGCGAGTTTGGAACAGTGCTAACTATTTTTATTTATTGCAGATTTCTTGCTCAAAATATATCCTTCTGAAGCACTGAATGCAATAAAAATGGATAAGGCTATGAGTTATTCTGATAGTCACATAGGGCTAAACAATTGAACATGAATATGAATATTTAATAAAGACTGACAACCCGAAATTACTTAAATCATTTGTGTATTAATTTTGTCCAGTAAATCTGTCGTTTACTAGAGTAACTTGCAATATGGGGCATTTCATAAATGGGATTCTTGAGTATTTGACAGAAGCAGAAAATATAATCTAAGTAGAACACTGATGGCCTCTGGCATGTGTCACCGCTGGACACCTCTCCCGAGTGACACAGAAGAAGAAAGGAAGCAGAGCACATGATGTTAGGAGTTCTCCGTCTTGGGCAGTGACAATTGCTTGAAGCGTCTGACACCTTAAAGAGGTTTGGACACAGATGGGGATTGAAGACCTGTCATTGGTTTTTGGAGATATTGTCACAGGAACAGGTCCTCCTGGATGGCAAAAATATACACAAATGAAATACAGACAGAATCAGAGTCCTTTAAGGTGCAGAGCCTTTCTAGAATGGTTTTTGAATGGTTCAAGAAATTTTTGGTTTTACTTTTATTAATACATTCTTATTCACATGCAGAACATGTATGATACTTATACATACATACACACACACACACACACACACACACACACACACACACACACACACACACACACACACACACACACACACACACACACACACACACACACACACATATATATATAAGCTAGACTGAGTTGCTAAAATAATGCCTAAGTAGCTTGGGTACTGTATACTACATTAACATTATTCAATAGCATATGGCAGCCAAACGTCACCTGTATATCAATTTAGATTTTATGCGTCAATCAAATTAATTGAAAATACATCAACTACTGATGGATTCTTTACCTTGTGGTTTGTAAGTTTCTGAGGACAGCATATTGTTCAGTGCCCTTTTAAAAGAATAATATGAGGTCTTCACCCTGTGATGCTGTGATGCAGAGGTGGATCATAGGCTGTGATCTGTACTGTACCATTACTCCATGCTAGAAAAAGTCAAGAACTTATCTTGTACAGTGTTTTTTTTTCCTTTCTGTGCAAATGCTTTTCTTTTCACTTCGCTCTTTGCTTCCAATTAACTGAGTAGGCGTTTTATCCCATAATTAGTATCTTCATTTCCTGTCTGAAGCCTCATTATCAATGCAGCAAATTCACCCACAGTAATAGCTTCTAGTACTTAATGATGCCATTATTCTTAATGATACTGTTTTTAGTTACAAAGGAATAATTACAGTTCACTTCTACTGGATATGCATGGAGAAAACGGTGTATATTTTCCCTGTGTGCGTGTTTTGTTTTGTTTTAAGATGGACACTTGCCTGTGAATATATTTTTGTACAGTAACAGGAATTGAGCATCAGAAAGTGATAAATCAAAAGCTCCTCACACCTTTTTTTTCTTCACAGTTGAGCACATAACACATTCACAAACATTTGTTCGATGATATCCCCTAGGTTTTTAATCAATTACTGCAGACTAAATGTTTAAATGTGCATTATGTGAGAACGTGTGTTTACCACTTGCTTTTACTCATCCAAAATATCCCCATTTAAACACCGGGTGTGAACAAATTCAGTGACTCATAAATAAAGGTGGATACCCACAATTTACTTAATGGTAAATTTAAGTTAAATATGTCCAAGAGCTCTAAAATGAAACAGGACATTGACAGTTCAACAGTAAATATATAATTTTAGCATATATATATATATATATATATATATATATATATATATATATATATATATATATATATATATATATATATATATATACAGTGCAGACCAAAATTTTTGAAACATTATATTTTTTATGTTTTTGAAAGAAGTTTCTTCTGCTCATCAAGCCTGCATTTATTTGATCAAAAATACAAAAAATAAGTAATATTGTGATATGTTATTACAATTTAAAATAATTGTTTTTAAATTTATTATACTTTAAATTATAATTTATTTCTGTGATGCAAAGCTGAAATTTTAGGATCATTATCACATGATCCTTTAGAAATCATTCTAATATGATGATTCATTATCAAAGTTGGAAACAGTTCTGCTGCTTAATATTTTTTTTTAGGATACTTTGATGAATAAAAAGTAAAAAAAAAAAAAAAAAAAAAAAAAGAAGCTATGTTTTTAAAATATAAATATTTTGTAATAACAATATACACTACTGGTCAGTAAATTGGGGCCAGTAAAAAAAAATTTCTTTCTTTTTTTTTTTTTAATAAAATCAATACTTTTATTCAGCAAGGATGTGTTAAATTGATAAAAAGTGATAGTAAAGAAAATATATTATTAGAATATATATTATTAGAATGTTTTTATTATTTTGAATAAATACAGTTCTTTTTAACCTTTTATTCATCAAATATATTAGACAGCAGAACTGTTTCCAACACTCATAATAAATTCAAATAGAAAACTATTATTTTAAGTTGTAATAATATTTCACAATATTACTGTTTTTTCTGTATTTTTGATCAAACAAATGCAGGCTTGATGAGCAGAAGAAACTTATTTCAAAAACATTAAAAATAGTAATGTTTCCAAACTTTTGGTCTGTACTGTATATATATATATATATATATATATATATATATATATATATATATATATATATATATATATATATATATATATATATATATATATATATATATATATTATAAACTAAAACAATCAGGACAAAACTGGTTATGTGTATTTTGGCTATGGTATGCTGTGATGAGCTATCTTTCCTAATATTCATAAATGACATGTGAAAACCTAATTTCCCTCAAACGTACGCTCATTGTCCAACAATGTCACAATCTAAAGCAATGGACATTAATTAATATTAATAATATCATGTATCATCTAAGTAGTAATTGCATAGATCTAATGCAAATAAAGAATTAAAGAAAAACAAACACTGTAAGCAATATTAGAAATCTTTTACAATTGTATGCTATTTTGTATAATTAAATTAAAATCTAAATCCTAAATATGAAAATCAATTATTTTAAATTATATAAGTGAGTTAAGGCATCACAACATTACAATGTAACATATGAAAAATGGACATTCATTTTGAGATTTCCTAAATGTTTTTCATTTACTATTATAATTATTATTATTATTTATAATAATATTTAAAGATGTACTTTGTAATCTAGATGGTGGCAAAGGACAACTTAATATAAAAAAATGAACAATCAAATACATTAAAAATGAAAAAAGAATTTTTTATAACCAATATGATGTATATATATATGTATATTAAATTAAAAAGTAAAATAAAAATTTCTATGTAACATAATATTTTTGGGCCAAAAAAAAAAGGGCTCAAACTGCTGCGTACAAAGTCTTGTTCTCATGCCAGTTCAATTTGCTCTAATGTCACCAACTTCCGACTCTTGGTACTTGACAAAGCAGGCCATATTAGAGTGAAGTCAGCCATTTTAACCCCCCTATTAAGCCTCTCTCAGTACTCATTTGACTTTGGATAGAAGTCTAAGTGTCCTGCTTCTGCGGTCCAGCCTCGCTCTCAAATGTCCCACTGACCAGATGTCCAAGTGTACGCTGCAGAACTGCTTAACATCCAGTCCATCCTTCTGCTGTTCAAGGTTTCAATGGCTCATTCTACTGCAACAGAAACGAGTTTCAGAAGCTATTAAAACGGAGGACGTACCCTACGCCACAGGCGTAATGGGGCTTTGAGAGCCAGCATGTTACAATTGCTAATTGGTAGTGTGAAATAGCTTGTTGTGTTTTGCCACGTACACTGGGCCTGCCTTTACATTGCACACCCTGGAGACAAGAAGATTGTTTTAAAGTAAAAAGCGCGATATCGTTCTTCTGTTATGACTGTGTATTCGCACACGCTCACGAGCAGCGCATTCAAATGTTCACATTAGCCAGAACGGATGATGTGCGTGCTTATGTGTAAGAGCTGTTCAGACATCAGGCATGAGAGGCTTTTGTTGAAAAGACGGACTTTTTTCACGTGTTTGATTGAAAAGATGCTAGAGACTGCCTAAGGTAGTCCTCCTCTTTACTTGCAACATGAAACAGCATTTTAAAAATGTAATGCTAATCTGGACAGGACCATAAGTTTACATGCAAATGAGTGAATGAATATGCATGGCCGTCATCTTATGGTTTGCGAAAAACATGGGATTCTAAAGCAACTAAACAAAGGTCTTTGTTGCAGCTTCTCTCTGATACCTTGCCAGGGTAATTTCCATCTGTCTGCTCATGCTGAACTCCCCTCTCTCTCTCCATCTAACTCTTTTACTCCCTCTCTCTCTCACACACTCCTGCACCCCACTCAGTTCTGGCATTAGAACCACAGGAAACAGTGTCCGTTCCTTTACACGATGCGACAGTCTGTTCACCTACCCAGTGCTAACACGGCGTGATGTGCTTGTTGGCTGATCAGAGAGCCGCTGAGCTGAAACTTCTGACTCGCACCTGAGACACATTTCCCTCCACCCACATCTCTCCTCCTGTCCTGTGAACACAGGTTTGCTCCTCCAGCCCGCAAACTCCTTCTGTCCCACTAAATAATGCACCTCCCCGACCTCACAGCCGCCCGGCTCCTGCTGAACTCTGTCCTCTGTGTTCCGCTTTCCAGAGGAAAATGTTGTTGCTCAGAGGTTGCTTTCATAGCTCAGGACTCCTCAGTCATGGTTTATAGAAGTACCGACTTTGCTGCAGATGTTTCTGCAGAAATTTCTGGGAAGAAATGAAAAGTTAGACATAAGTGAGACAACTGATGACATGCGTTAAGAATGCAGAACTATAAAATTATTCAAATGTAGATAAAATATCCCAGATAATTTGTTTTCGGAGGAATTTAATGAGAAATGTTCGCAATAAAATCTCTGACTTTTCATTGTAAAAACATGATTTTGAAACAAAAGTAAAAGACTATATATATCATACTGTGTTTTATGACTTTTAATCATAACTGCAATGTATACTCACATTGTAAATGATAAATTGTGAATTAAAAATTGTTGTAGTGAGTTATAAATTCACTAATATGAGAAACAAAAGTTGCAATTGTGTGAGATTTAAAGTAACATTGAAATAAAATAATATTGTTTGATTTTGTGAGCCATGAAGTCACAATTGTGAGTTATAAAGTCGCAGTTAATAAGCAAAAGTTTGAATTGATATAAGATAATATTGTAAGACATTGTGAGTTAAGTTGCAATTATTAGAAACAAAGTGGCAACGTTGAGTTATAAAATCACATGAGAAACAAAGTTGCAATTGTGAGTTCTAAAGTTATTTATGAGAAACAAAGTTACAATTGTGAGATTCAAAGTAAGATTGTAAGATATTGTGAGTCATAGCTATAGTTAAAAAAGTTGCAATTTTGAGATTTAAAATTACATTTTAAGATATAAGATAATGATGTGAGTTATAAAGTCGCAGTTATGAGAAACAATGTTGCATTTGCAAAATTCAAAGTAGCATTGCGCAATATAAAGTAAAACTGTTAGATATAAAGTCATAATCGTGAGATATAATACTCCAGTTACAGTATCTTTTTATTTTTCTTACTCTGAGATGCGACAGGCTTCCAAACATATGATATTATGTGTCTTTTTCTCAGAAGAACAACCCGAGAAGTAAAAAAAACTTCAGCTAAAGACTATTTTCTAATAAGGAAATATCACCTGTGACTTTTCAGTCCTGCAGACCCTTCCTCTCACTCTTCTGCTTTAAACTTCCTCAAACCTGCTTTATACACTTTCCCCAGCGATTTTCCTACCAGTCTCTTTTGGTTAAGACATTCGTCCTGATTCCAGTAGAGATGACACATTGACTACTTTATCTAAATCAAGAGAGGTATTCGCCGATCATCTCGGCAAATTAATATTGTCACTCAGATTTTTCAAATCCTCCACCTGTGCTTTTTCTTTGATCACATTTCTCAGTAAAATGAAGAAGAATCTAACAGTGAGGGCAAGTCTACATTGTCCTAATTTCACTAAAACTGGTTTAATCACGAGACATGGAGACAATGGATTTTCCAATCATCTAAAAGAAGCACTTTTGGGATTGCTTGCAGTGATGAAATGACTTTGTTTCAGTAGTCAGAGATGCTTACAAAAATCTTCAAGTCGAGCTAAGGAGATTGGCGTGATGGCTAAGCGTATGTCATTTTATTAAGTTGAAAGCACGATTTAAAAAATATGCCTGCCCTTAAGCTGTAAAGCATGTTGAAATTGTGTGAGCATTTAATAAAGACACTCGGACATATGGCAGAGTCTTACTAAGACATCTGAGGTCAAGGGGGAAAAGTACTACAACGCTGAAACAGCAGTTAGAGCACTAATCTCCCACATAACCCAGGAAATGACAAGCTATCATATCTCTGACGATAAGCATTCAATCATTCACTATATTATGGAGAACTTTCTAACAAATATATACAGTATGATGTCAGTATTAAATAAGAGCAACAGACACTGATTTCGTCCTTTTAATTCAATGTAAATTGTTGCGAAAGCTCTGATTGTGACCTATAGATTTTAAATGCTTCATTTCAATGCCTTTATTTTGGGTCACACTGTTGTTAGACGTGACATGAGACAGATCTCAACAAACTGGTCCTTTAAATCAGATTTAAAGGACTTTATTTCAGATGCCTCTGGGATGGGATTAGAATATGAAATGGAAGAAATCTCGAAACTCCATCCTCTGAATCAGTCAGGGTTTCTGATGCAGTGGGTGTGACCTAACAAACTGCTTTGCGTTATATCTCTGTCAAAAGAAGACTTGATATTAGGGCAGAAAGCATAGTTAAAAACAGTTTGGCTAGAATACTGATTTTAATGTTTCTGACTATATACAGACTATACTATATAGAGTCTATGGACTCTAGGGTACAGCCGTATTGAAATTTTTGACACAAACCAAAGCGAGGCTGTAAGGAGTAGAAGTAAACTGCATTCAGTGTTCAGGTTAACCACATTGTTAAGCTGACGAAACGTCTTTCCTAAAGTCAGAATGTGCATCTACCTGACAAAGCTCTATGGAATCCACCTTATTTTGCAACATGGAAATATGCAATTTTCTGTAAATGTGCGAGACTTCTGATTCTTTAGATGATTTAGTTAAATAGCCATAAAGAATAACAATGTGCAGTAAGCAGTAGAAATACTTGTGCTATAAACCAGCGCATTTATGATTATGATAACTAAATAAGATAAAATAAGAAATACCAGTTTGTAATAGCAATCAGCATAACGGACTGTAACCGGAAGTTCTGCCATCCGTTCGATGACATCCGAAGCACGTTCAAGTTACAAATGGCTGCATACGATCTAACATTAAAAATAAAGTTATTATTAATAAACTTCACATATAATTGTAAATAATTGTTTTTTTGTATACATTTAGAGTTCTTGAAAGACTTTACTGCCGTTATTCTCAATGGCGTTTCTTCACCAGCAGGGGGAGACATGTGCTGTGTCTGTTGAACCGAACACCCACACACAATAATCTATTCTTACCTCTCCCCCTTCTGCTCTCCTCTCTCATCCCCTCTTTTCTTTTAGAAATAAAGGCCTGTGGAGAGAGAAGGATACCACCCTCATAAACCGTTTGTGCCGTGCGTAAGGGAAAGGGTGGGGTGGAATGTCACATCAGATAGGTCAAGTGCTAATTTTGCTCCTATCTGTCAAAACAAGACACAGTTTAGAAGCGCCATTAAATGCCAAAGTCAGACAGAGAGCAAGGGTTACTACCTGCTTTCACCTTCAACTTTTTCACCTGCCCTACTACTAATACCAGCAGAAGAATGTCAATGTTAGTTCTAAGAAACAGATCATTCGGTCTCTTCCCCCCCTTTAGTGGCACAGATCTGCTCGAGGGTAAGGGTCACAAAACTTTGACTGTTTTAAACAGACTTTGGAGTTTGGCAGTGTGGAGTGCTGGTTCTGACTGTGTGTGTACATGTCTGATTATCTCTCTGTGTTTGAAGTGCTGATTCACACACACTGATCCACTCTATCGAATAAGCAAACAGTGGTGTAGGGGGCATTATCACTCCCTGCAGCAGGACACATTTTGGCAAGAAGACAACAAGATGGGTTTTGATGTTTCTACATGTAATACAAAGTCTTTATAACTACCTCTGATAGCGCTGATTAAAAATTAAATTTGAGTTGTTAACCTGCAGTGTGGAGTGATACACTTCATTTATGACCTCTTGTTTTTATGACCTCTTGTTAACTGAGTGGTTACGTGGAATATTAGGACTATTTTAACTTATTTGTCACACTGTAGGACAATTTCAGGAAAAAAATAAATAAAATACCTATTGTATATATTTAATCTATAATTATATACTTCTTAAAATTGTTACTATTAACTTTGATACATTTTCTGACAATAAAATGAACACACTAACATTCAAAGGTTTTAGGAAATATGTTTTAGTAATATTTGTAATGTTTTTAACTTTTATGCTCATGAAGACTGCATTTATTTGTTGAAAAATACAGGAAAATTGGTTATATTACGAAGAAGTATTACTATTTAAATGAATTGTTTTCCATTTTAATATATTTTAAAATATAATTTATTCCTGTGATGGCAAAGCTAAATTTTCAGCAGCCATTATTGCAGTCTGCAGTGTCACATTACTGTATCCTTCAGTAATCATTCCAATATGCTGATGTGCTGCTAAAAGTAATATTCCTTATTATTATTATAACTGTTGAAAACAGATGTGCTAATGTTTTTGTGGAAATCTTTTTTTTTTTTAATGAAAAATTTCAAAAATCAGCATTTACTTTTGATCAGATTATTTTTCATTAAAAAAATTTATAATTAAATGTCATTCAAATTTTTGAACGATAGTGAACATATCTACTATAATATATCAGACAGAATAATACATCTATTTGTTAATATTTTATGAATTTACTTAACACTAAAGTGACATAATAGAAGTATTTTAATAAAAGCACACACAAGGGAAAGTATGTCTGCTGATGACATGATCAGTGTGTGTGGGCATGCACATATACTGTATGTGTGTGTGTGTGGGAGGTGGATAATGTAAATACAATATGTGTGTATCACTCCCTAGAGAACGCAAGCGTTTATAAGAGGGAGCTGCTTTGAGTGTCTCATTAAGAAGCAGATTTTGCATTAATTAAATCTTCATTTAATTTCCAGGTTTTTGATTTCCATTATAGGCTCTGGGTTGTATTCTAATCTCCTGTCTTTTAGTCCGGGTTATGGGGTCATCAGCCTTTATTTCATCAGGCTGACCCCTCTCCGGCCCAGCCCAGCCCTCAGGGGTGCAGTTAGCAGATTTACCCCGACCTTCCTGTCCCCCAACTGAGGCTCTTATCATCTCATCAACTATTCCTTATTTTGGACATTCTCTGGTGTTTTTCTGAGCACGAGAAAGAGAAAAAAGGCTCCACCAATAGCTTAATTTGTGTTTGGAGCTTTGTGAGTTCATGCCAAAAACAAGCCCCCCTTTTTGTCTTGCGTCCTTAAATAACTTCCAATGACAACAACATGTTTAAAAAAATAATATAATAAAAAAAATCAAGCAAACAAGTTTTGAGAGACCCCCCAGGACAGCCGGGTCGTCATCTTTCTCTCGCCTGTCTGTGCAATCTTTTGTGATTTCATGAGCGACGACCGTGTGACGAGTGTGTGTCTCACATCCATGACTTGTCTTTTGTGTGAATATGTATTCAGAATTCGTGTCGCTTTTTGTTTGACTGACTGTCCACTTATCTGCACGTGGCGACCTTGGAAAGGGGTTGCAAACCAGAGCAATCGTGAAAAAGGTGCTATTGTGAGTGAACACATCAGGGGGAGTTCATTTATAGTGGGATATGCCTCAAACTAATGTGTGGGTGATGATTACATGACTTAGACATGCTTGTGTATTTGAGTATAACGATGGAGAGTGGAAAAACGTGCGAGCAGAGATAAACTGGCCTTACGTTTCAAAGAGAGTGTGTAATGAAGGCTGTGTGCATGAGGAAGCAGCAGCGCTGGGCATATTTGACCACACCTGAGCCCCTGTTGAAGGATGCAGTGACATCCCCCAATCGCTCTCTTTCTCTAACAAGACATAGAGGTTACTCACATTCACTCTCTGATCCTTCACATCAGAAGTGGCATGCCAATTCAAACATGTCCCTGCAGATTTTTGAGCCAAGTTGATATTAAATACTATACTATTTGCATCTAGTTTATATATATATATAAATATATACATTTTTGCAGTATGTTATGTTGGCCACCTTTCATGCTAATCAGTTCACTCACCCTCATGTTTTTCCAAACCTGTAAGGCTTTCTGTCTTCTGTGGAACACAAAAGAAAATATTCTGAAGAATTTGTTAACAACGGTTTCAGTTCCCATTGACGTCCACTTACTGTATGTACAATACAATACAGTGGAGGTCAATGGGAACTGAAACTTCTAAATAATTTATTTTGTGTTCAGTATAAGAAACAAATTCATATAGGTTTGGAATAACACAAGGGTGTGTAAATGATGACATAGGTATAGGCATGACATTTTTTATTTCATAATTATTTATTTTTATCAGCTATAAAAAAATACATCATAATAGCAACATATAGTCAAATGACGAGACATAAAGTCACACTGTGAGATGAAGTTGCAATTATGAGAAATAAAGTCCCAATTATGAGAAATCATAATTACAGAATATAATTTGCATTATAAGATTTAGTTACAATTATAATAAAAATGCAATTACAAGAATCAATGGCATAAGTGCAATATTGTCGCAATTGCTTTTTACATCAATTGTAAAATTCAGAGAAACAAAGTTGCAATTATGAGAAATAAAGTAGCAACTATAATAAATAAAGTCACAAAAAAGGATGTTGTTATTGCAAGATGTAAACTAAAATTGTGATATACAAAGTCGTGCTGAAAGATCGTAAGTTGTAAGGCACAATAGAATATACATATTCATTTATGGGGAATAAAATCACAAGTTCAAGAAACAATGTCATAACTGCAAGGTATAAGGTCACAGGATAAGATATACAGTAGTTACAATTTTTGAGAAATGGGTGGAAATTGGAATCCAAATGTCAAGGGGAAGAAGTGAGCATTGACATATATTCAGGTTTAAATGTTGTCTATGTGTCATATAAGTTTTAAGACACTCAAAATGGGGCAACATATTTTCCTTTTGTACAATGCAAATGTGTGGTTCCAGATGTGACACACAGGCAGACGTGAATTTGTATAGGTGTGTACATATGTGCTCAATCTCATGAGAGACATGATCTGTGTCTTTGAGTGTAAAGTGGCTGTGTCTTTTATGACGGCAGTCCCCTTGCCATTGTCAAGCGCTGCTGTGCGTCTAATTGTCAAGTGACGATAATCCCTAGAGAAATGTTCAAAATACAGTATCATTTGCTTCATTAACATTAATATGTTCAATAGCAACACCAGTTTCATGGTTCATTAATTTATGATCCGTGACAAGATGGGGTTTTTTCCCTCTGCATTTTCCTCATCACTCTATAAAAGGATACACTCTACAAAGTTTACACTTCTTCAAACCTCTATGACTTTTTTTTCTTCTGTCGTACACAGAAATATATATATATATATATATTTTCAAGAATGTTTCAGCTGATTTAGTCTGTTTACTGAAAGCCAATGGGATCTAAAATGACAATGGACCATGTTTGTTTTATTTGCATGTTTTATCCTCTGCACTCTTGGTTCTCATCAGAAAAAAGGACATGCTACCTGCTTCACTAATGTGAGCATTTCAAGGTTACGTTAAGAAATATAGCTTGAGGTCTCTTTTAGAGAAGTGTATATCAAACTGATAATACTTCTCAGAGAAGTGCACCCGTTCTTATTCCTCTCCACAGTCTTAAAAGTGCAAAGGGGAACTCCTTCATGCGTGAAAGGAGAAGAACAGAACAATCATGACAAAAGCACTTCACGGACACTTCTCGAATTTCCCTTTTTCAATTACCTAGAACTTCCTTTAAAATGCAACCCCACAGTCTATTGTTCCTGACAAAGTGAAACGACTTTCTCCATGTCCTGAGCGTAATTGCCTGGGGGTCTGAGCCATGTTCAAACTTCCAGTGATGTCTTACTTCAGATTTTTTATGGCCTCTTATCATCTTTAAAACAAAAACACACACTTCAGATCTGACAGACACACTTTTGTGTCTACATGTAAACAGCAGGAGTAAAAGTGCTCCAGGCAGTATTATTTGTAGACGCTGTTATGTTCGATATTTGTTATTTTATGGTTTAACAGTGTCAGCAGATGTCACTTTGGGAGAAAGACACACCCAGCAGTTTCCTGGGAAGTGATTGCACCTGTCTTCTGCTATCAGATGGTGTAAAAACTACTCACAACTATTATAAATAATTATTAACATGCAATGCATATAATGCATATAAGAAAGAAGTTAAAAAAAGTTGTTATTCTTATTTTATTTTATCAAAAATTAAAATACATTAGGGTGAGTGACTGATTGCAGAATTTTCATTTTTTTTGGAGGTCTATCCCTTTAAATATATAATTAAAATAGCAAGTTAAGGACAAGTTACCCTTGACTGTTGCAGGGTACGCCAGGTTATTACTATCTCTTTGGGTTAAACAGTGCAATGGTTGGATGGGTCTTTAGTAACCTTGGCTGGAATAGAGCTGTTAGTCCCTCCCTGAGGTAAAGGGGATTTAGACCCAACATCCAGAGCTCTGTGTTGGTCTTCGCTCTAACTCACTCACTCCAGGCCATTGTGTTCTGAGCACATCCCCCTGAAAAAAAAGAAAATAAATAATAATAATAAAAATAAAAAAAGCAAAGGAAAAACAATGATGGACAAAAAAGCCTACACCAAGGGCCATCAGCTCTCCCCGGAAGCCGTGGAACTGACCTCCTTGTCACTCTCACTGTCCGTCCCATCTCCCTAAACGGTTCTGCGAGATGGGAGAACCCACCGGCACCGGGCCAGGGGAGGCATGTCCTCTCACCTTGAGAGAGTCGGACGAGACCTGACAGACTCCAGGACTCAATTTCACCTCTGCAAAATAAAATACAGGGAGAAGAGGTGAGGAAAAGAGAGACTGAGAAAAACAGAGGGACAGAGACACACAAAAGAGGGTGGTGGTGTGGAGGAGTGGAGTGAGGGGGCAGGGTAGTGGGAAAAAAGCCTTGTGTTGTTTTGTAGGAAGGCTACTTCTGTTTTGCCACATTAGAGCAGTTATTTTATAACAAAGAAGAAGAGGAACTTATTAAGAATTCTTTAGAGGAGCCGTTTCTTTTCTTTTCACCAGTCAGTCGTGTGGGAATTAATTTGCAGTACAATAGGTCACGCAGATGGTGCCAACAAATCCATCACCATTGTGATTGACACACACAAAAAAAGAAGCTAAATTTGAGCAAATTAAATATCTTGAATACACTGTAGATAATTAACCCTCGTTTTCTGTTGAATGTTTTTATGGTGCATGTATAAAAATAATTAACACAAATTGAAATGAATCCTCATTTTTCTTTTACATTCTTTTAGAATCTCTCTCTATCTCTCTATCTATTTATTCACTGTAGTTTTTACTTGGGGTCTCTGGAACCCCAAACACAAGTAACATTACATTTTGAGCTATTAACTATATAGCTATTACTATAAAAAAAAACAAAGCAGAGCAAAAAATGTAAAATAATAATAATACATTTTTTTTTTTTATAAAACAAAGACAACTCTGAAAAAGTTCAGTAAAATAAAAACTTGCCACAACATAATGAGCCTAGGTATAGGGGCAGAGAAGGATAAAGATATAAAGAGAATGTGTTTATGAGCCGAATTCCAAGGTAACACTTTCTATGAAGCCTGTATTTATATACCTGTACATTATAAGAGTATTCTTAAGGCATTTTCATGAATGCATAACGCACTACAAAAAAATACTCATAATATGTTATATCAACTCATGAATAATCACAACAATTATAATACATCGTATTTGTGGTTATAAGTATGATTAATAATAATGGACTGTATCATATCTTGACATTGTTTATTTAAGATCTGCACAGTATCTTACTACAGCATGTGAATCGACTATAAGCAACTTTGCAACTACATGCCAACTAACTCTCATTAGAGTATAAGTATGCTCAAGAATGGACAAATCTAGTATAGTAGAATAAGTTGATATACTTGCAAATACACTTACAGTCAGTTTATCTGTTGGTTGACCCCACAAAATAAAGATTTAGCATTTATTTACAGTAGCAGACATACTAATAAGTTGATACAGTATGTAGTTGCATTCAGAGTTACTTAAACTGATATTACAATAAAAATAGTTCAAAGCAAATGTGTCATATTACACATCCATCTGATCTGATATCTGATGTTATGGCTGTTTGAGAGAAATTTTTATTATTATTATTATTATTATTATTATTATTATTATTATTATTATTATAACTACTGCTTATAAGTGGACTTTGACCGCTTTAAGTAAAGTACCATAAGAAAAATGGCAAGATATGAGACTTATAATACATTATAACTATGAGCAGGGGCGTAGATCACGCGGGGGACGCGGGGGACGTGTCCCCCCACTTTTAACATCACGGAAATTCGTCCCCCGCACTTTTTCGGGCAAGTGTGTTCACATAGAGGTTTTCAAGAGCTGGTGTGAATAAATATAGATTTAAACTCAAAGAGACAGGATAGTCTGCGCATGACCTGATGTTTTTTTCGAACCGAGAAGGCGAAATGAACATCATAGAGCGCTAAACACTCCTACAGTGTGCGTGCGTGTGTTTCATTCATGCTCGAAGCCGGAGGGCGCTCTCGCGCAGAAAGTCATATCAGGAAACTCCTAATATGGGCAACAGCGTCCAGCTATCGCTGTATGAAAACAGTTGTTTTCGGGTTTGTTTTTTTCAAGTCCAAAAAAATCTCCAGCAGGTGATAAATAAAGTATATGAACAATGCAGTGCTAATTGGCATAGCATTTATTACAGTATATAAATATTCTGCCTTATTATGTGATAAAAACATATTTATCACATATTTGTTTGTAGTATATAAACAAATCATTATTATTTGTTATTGTCCAGCAGTCATAGATTTCTAAGCCAAAAAACAAACAAACAAACAAACAAAAAGCTAGAAATTAGAGAAAATTTAGTTGCGTTTAGTATCCACTACCAGTCAAAAGTTTTTGAACAGTAAGCTTGTTAATGTTTTTTTTTAATTCTCTTCTGTTCACCAAGCCTGCATTTATTTGATCCAAGTACTGCAAATCACTGAAATTGTAAAATATATTTACTAGCCTATTTAAAATAGCTTATTTCTATTTGAATATATTTAAAAATGTTATTTATTCAGATTTCAAAACTGATTTATTTTGCATCATAACTCCAGTCACACGATCCTTCAGAAATAATTCTGATATACTGATTTGCTGCTAAAAAAAAAAAAGAAAAAAAAAATATTATTATGATAATGTTGAAAACAGCTGAGTAGAATTTTTTCAGGTTTCTTTGATGAATAAACAGTTCAGAAGAGCAGCATTTATCTGAAATAGAAATCTCTTGTAAAATGATGTCTTTATCATCACTTTTGATTAATTTAAAGAATCCTTGATAAATAAAAGTATTAATTTCTATAATTTATTTAACAAAAAAAAATATATATATACAGTATACTAAGCTTTTGAATGATATGGTGTATAATGTTGCGAAAGCTTTTTATTTCACATGAATGCTGATCTGTGTATCCTTCTATTCATCAAAGAATGCTGAAAAAAAATTCTCATCTATTTTAAATATTGATAATCAGCAAATCCGCATATTAGGAATGATTTCTGATTAATGTGACACTGAAGACTGGAGGAATGATCCTGAAAATTCACCTTTGATCACATGAATACATTACATTTAAAATATACTAAGATAGAAAACAGTTATTGTAAATAGTATACATATTTAACAATATTACTGCTTTTGCTGTACTTTGGATCAAATAAAGGCAGACTTGGTGAGCAGAAGAGACTTCTTTCAAAACATAAAAAATCTTACTGTTAAAAAACTTTTGACTATTAGGCTATATAGATTACAGAAATGTTATATCGTAATGAAATTACACACACACACGCATGTATATATATATATATACACACACACACACACACATATATATATATATATATATATATATATATATATATATATATATATATATATATATATATATATATGTGTGTGTGTGTGTGTGTGTGTGTGTGTGTGTGTGTGTGTGTGTGTGTGTGTGTGTGTGTGATTTCTGCCCCCCTCACTTCTGAAAAGATGGCTACGCCCCTGACTATGAGAAATATAATCCATTGTAAAAGTGGATGCAACATTGTGTTATAAATCATCATACTCTTAAAAGCTATAACCACAAATAAGTAAATATTATAATATATTAAAACTGTTCTTATGAATATTCATGAGATGATACAACATATTATAAGGGTTTTTTTTTATAATGCATTATGAATTCTTTATAATACCTTAAGGATACTCTTATAATGTATTAAAAATACAGGCTTCATAGAAAGTGTTATCAATTCCAGTTATTGTCTGTTTATTTGAAAGGAAAAACCAGGCTACAACAACACACTGTGTCATTACAGTGTTTCCTGTTGCCTCATGGAACGATATGAAGCACTCTAGCAAACACATCTGTTCTCTCACTGAGCAGATAACAGCTCTACAGATCTTGATTTCAGGTGCTGGGAGAACATCAGAGGATGGGAAAACTGTATATAACGAGTACCAGGCAGTTATAATGCTGTTCATATTTTTCTTCAGCATATCTGAGAGCAATTTATTTCGGTTGTATTTGTTTCTCATGTTTCCCATAGTGTAGTTTGAATTAAGTAATTTTAAGAGCAAAACTCAATATAATAGTTAATGAATAGTTTTTTTATAATTATTATAATTTTTAATGCATTTGAGTTTTATTTGATAATAAATTGATCCTTGTTTAGTTAAAGGAAAAACATATTCCTTCTAGTGAATGGGAACTAATGAATTCCCTTTACAAGATGTAGCATTACTTATACAGCATATTGCAAACTGATATACTGTATAACATGAATATCATCCAAAAATTAACCACCTCATTTTTGCAATTATGCATTACACACTTGTGCATGTATTAAAAAGCTTCACCAATATTTGTTTTGTCAATATCCACTGTCATCCATCTTACTCTTAACTTTGATGGCCATTTATCCAATTATTGTGTCCATAATGACTTTTTAGCAGCTCATCTCTCCTTCCTAGCGAGGTGCCTTAGCCATTTACCTTTCCTGGAAATGTCAGGTTGTATCAGAGTTGTTGGCAAATGTTGCTGCAATTATCTTGACTACTGTGATTCCTTGGGGAGGGGAGCTGATTGCTGCTAATTTGCCCGTGTGAGTGCGGTAGGCCTGATAGACCAGTAAGGAGGAGATGGGATGGAAAAGAGTGAAGGATAATCTTTTTAATCTCGACTCTAAAAGAACGCCACTGTTTTTTAACAGTTATTTAATTTAAACCCTACAGATTTTATTTACCTCACAAAAAAGCTTCCAAAAAGTCAATTTCTGTCCAACTGAAAAGAATATAAACAAATAAAAACACTCAAGTTTCTTCAGAAACCTTTAGAGAAACTTCACTGAAAGCTCGCCATCGACTGGCCCACTTTAGTGCTTTCTTTACTTGGCCTTCTGCATTTAACACTTGGATGCAATCCAACGATTTAGATTGACGTCTGGGGACCATTTCGCCGTCTGAACACTTCTCTGAGAATGTGGACGTACTGTACCTGAGGTTAAAGTGTATAAGACAATACCTCTTTCCAAGTTGCTCATTTCCACTTAGCTGCTGCTTGAAGGCAGCACCAGGTGTCTCTGCTTTCCACTGGCACTCCTTCTCTTGAACTGAACCAAAAGAGGAAAAAATGAAGGAAAAACCCGACAGCCACTCAACCTTCACAACCCCCTCCTCCAGAACCACCCCCAACCCCAGGCAAAATGTATCCATCTGATTCTCGCCGCTCCTTCCTTTACATGAGAAAGAAGTGCCAAGCGCAGCTAATGTGCTGCTGGAAGCGTGGGGTGTTTGTGACACTCCTCAGCGCAAACGTACAGCTGGCATGCTCACAGACAGGTGGCCTGGCAAGAAGCTCCCTCCAAAGGAGCCGACACAGCCTGAAAAAAAAAAACTCTCTTCTGTCTGTCTGCTGTTCCCTTTCTTTCTTTCTTTCTTGCGGTGCTAGTCTAGTTATAAAGTGGAGCTGCATTTCAGAGGGAGTTGCATTGTGATTGTTAAGCATATGTGTTACACATGTTCAAAAACAGCTGAAGGATTGAGTCAACCGAGACATGCTAATTAGTTAATTGGGCACTGTGAGTGCTTTTCACATGACATACACACATTTAACTGAACCTCTTAATGATTATTTGACATCTGCAATGAAATGATGAAATAGTTCTTAACTCCTTTAAAGGGATATTCTGGGATCAGTATAAGTTTAGCTCAATCAACAGAGTTTGTGGCATAATTTTGATTTTCACATGAAAATAATTGAGACTTGTTCTTTGTGGTTATGGTGAGGTATTTACAATGGAAGTTAATGGAGACAATATTTGGAGGATGTATTAATGTTTATTGATTGGCTCCATTCACTTTTATTGCAAGTGCCTCACTGTATCCCAGTGTGGCAGGTGGAATATATATAGCTGGGCTTAGACCCAGACAAATAGCAGACTACGCCACGATGGGACTTACACCCAAAGACTTAATGTTTTTTTTTTCGCTAACAAGGCACTCAGGTTCGTGAAGGGATCAGCCAGAGACAGTGGTCAAATACAAAAATATAATTTTATTATTATTAATTTCTCTTCTTTTACTTTTTATAAAAATGTACAGCCAATGGGGCTATACACACCAAAGTCACTCCAAAAATTCAAGATTTCACAACAAACATATAATACGAATTTCACGGCAAATAGAATGTAATTGACACCAAATCAAATAACAAACACACAATATACTCTAATCACAATGTACACACACACACACACACACACACACGAAGTGAAGCTAGGGCTGAAAATTACCAGTGGGAGGCTAGTGGCCCGAGCAATGAGCATCCATAACACAACACCCCACTCACACGTGATAAATTTCACACACACGCACCACAAGGGAAATGATCACATTTGGTGAACGCACCGCCACTGCACACACCAAGGGACCCACCAACACGAGGGGCACTGCTCCCACTGGCGGTCTTCAGCACCTAGACAAAAGACAAACACGTGAAAATCAACCAAAACTACACACAACAATTGCAAAACACTCTTAAACCCAAGATGGTACTAGAGTTAAAGATATGGGTAGCAATTAAATCACAAATCAAAATACAAATTAAACACACAAAATATCATAGCCCATCCAGCACAATGGGGCAAAAATGCCCTCTGGCTTAACGATCTTTGGCCGGGGTAGACAAAGCAAAATAAATAAATAATCAACCCAAATAAATCAGAATAATGCTCTTGTATATCAGCAGCAGACAAAAGCCTCCATAGAAGAGTTTAAATAAACAAACAAAACAACACTGAGCCTATAAAATATAGACCAAAATAATTACAGTTAGTGGTGTCAGTCCATCCAACACTCCACACTTAAACCATGAAACTGGCCATATGATGCCGAATGAAACCAATTCACGGTATAACACGGGGAACAAGATCACCAGGAAGCTGCCGATTAACGTGAGTAAACCACGGTTCCACTTATTCTAGGTCCAGGGTGAAAAGGCAGCCGCAGTTGTTGACATGAACATATTATATCCGCAAACAAATCGTGACAATAAAAACGTAAGCAAAGCAGCAGGCGTTCGGCGCTGATGTCGCCCACTGGCCGCTACACCCCGGCTATAAAGCCTTCCTTGAAATACAAAAAATGTCTCATTATAAACGCATCTCACCGTAACGTTTATCTATTAATTATCGAAGTCACATACCTTTGCTAAACAGCATCCAGTCACGGCCCCAGGCTCTGATCACCAATAACCGGGCACAACTTTAGCTGCTAAAAGGGCTACTACAGCCACTGGGATTCTAAAATTAAAACATTCCCTATAAGCCCCGGTCATAAAGTTAAAAGAGTGGAAACAAAGAACCAGAGCTTTTCCTACCTGTAACGCTAGGATAGAATAGATAACCAAGGCAGACCAAGACAGACATCAGACGGATAGGCCGGCAGGTAGACAGGACAACAGTCGCATGTCAATGACGTAGCTTGTCAAACGAAAGGTCCCGATTTATATAGGGACTCGACCATCACGGTTGGCTCACTGTTCACTGTCCAGCGCCACTCACAGCACTGCAAATGAATTGTCATTTGGCCAGACAGCTGTAGCCTGCTACACCAGATTTGTTCTTTTTTATAGAAAAGGAAGGATGAGTCCAAATTCATTTTTGTGCAGTCATGCCACAAGTGCTGTTGACTGAGCTTAACTTGTTCTGAACCCAGAATATTCCTTATTACCTGATCATTTTTGGCTTTCTGCTATAATCATTTGTGGTTTTGGTTTAAATTAACTGTTAAAGAATAAAAAAACAACAGATCTTCTGTTAGGGATTTAATTTGCCCCAAACATTTTTATCTTTAACTAAAAATGACTAACAGGAGAGGAAATACAGTTGCCCGTTGGGTGTGGGGAGGCTGTGTTTATGAAGACAGACAAAGGATACACATCTTGGCTTTCTGCTTTGCTTTGGCACTTTCCAGTGGTGCCAAAATGGGCAGCGCCAGCACTTTGTGCCCGCTCTGCCTTCTCCTCCATCTGCTGGGGCAAGAGGCCTGAGAGGGTTAGTGCCCGCTACTCTGTTCTCCTCTTGTCTCAGCCTGCAGCTACTGTGGACACACTTAATGCAGCCTGCAAAAGGCGAACACTCATGTTCCATATGTTCTTCATTTATCTCATTTACCAATCCCCAAGTAGTAACACATTTAAAATGCCATTAATAGCAATAAAATGTTCTGTGTGTTTGATTTGCTGCAGTCGCTTCAAGGAGCTTCCATCTCCCCTTAGACAAAGACAGTCGAACAAACATTTACAGAGTCGTGTTTCCATCTCCTTAAGACGGGTCTAAATTAGCCTAAAGCGATGTTAACTACCTCTGGGAATCACTCAATACCCGCAGCACAGCGTGTGTAACAGCCTAGAAAATCACTTAGGAGATTTCCCCACTTCTCAGCACTGATTTTGTAGCTTCTTTTTTCACCTTCATTCAGCTATGAGGGTCTTTGTTTTCAGTTTCTAGTCTTTGATTCTACTTGTATTTTGGTAATAGCCACCACTGCCATAAAAAAAAAAATTACTGAACAATTTAAAATGAAATAAAATGATAGATTCAGAAACCTTATTAGAATCATTTGAGTGTAATCTCGTATTAAAGGAATAGTTCAACCAAACATGAAAAATCTGTCATCATTTAGTCATCCTCATGCTGTTTCAAAAACCATATGAATTCTTAATACAAAAGGATTATATTTTGAATAATGTAATGGACGCTTATTCCCATACAATTACAATTCATATTGCAACTGTGGGCTGAAGCATTTAAAGGAACAGTTCACCCAAAAAAGAATAATTTGCTGAGAATTTACTCACCCACAGGCCATTCAAGATTCAGATGAGTTTGTATCTTCATTGGAACAGATTTGGAGAAAATTATCATCACAACACTTGCTCACCAGTGGATCCTCTGCAGTGAAGAGCTTAACTTTAAAAGGTCTGTTTCTGACCAAAAGTCCATAATACATAATAATACTTCATCCAGTGAAAATGTCTGTCCTCTCACATAAAAGTTAACAAACACATATGTTTAGAACAGTTTTGGACTGTTTTCGTTTGTAAATAGTGCTTCATCTGTACATTTCTCTCCTGATTCAGTTGAGATTACTTTTTCCACTAGAAAAACCAATATTATGGTTTGTTGTTAAAAATGGCTTTTTGTGGATGGATTTGTATATTACAACATGCAGCTTGTATACTACTTGCATTACTTATTGTAATGCTTTTATCAGCTGTTTGGACTCTTCTCTATTCTGACAGCACCCAATAACTGCAGAATTTCTCCAGATCTGTTCTGATGAACTCATCTACGTCTTGGATGCCCTGAGGGTGAGGATTTAAAAAAAAAAGTATATATATTATTATTATTTATTTATTTTTTAACACAAAATCACCATAAACATACCATAAAAAACTATATCATGAAATTAAGAAATAATTGAATTTTTAAATCCATGTTTGAGTTGTTAATTTCCATCGTTATTCACTAATAATGATTAAGCTGACCTTACCAGTCTTGATTTGTAAACTGGTTCAGGCTGGTTTTGGGTATTGTATCAACTGATTAATTGAAAAGACTGGACAGGATATTTGTCAAAAAAAAAAAAAAAAGTGTGGGGGGGGGGGGGGGGATAAAACGTATTTGCAATTTCTGGTTCATCTCCACCTTCTTATGGTTTTACGGAGGTAACAATACCAAATAACAAAAGGATATGATAAATGTTTTGAAGTGACTGTCCTTTCCTGAAGCATAAGTCATACTGTTATTTAACATGTTCTCTTAGTGAATGTAGCTGTGGTGTAGTGTGTTGCTGCTGTGGGTTTCTTACACAGAACAAGAGGTCTCAGAGGTGCCACGGGCTACAAGAGTAACGAGCAGGGCAGATTAGAGTCTTTCTCCAGCTCTGCTCCAGGCTGCCCAGTCAACTGTCACCACGCTAACACGACCTGTCGCTGCTCTCAGCGCCTCTGTGCACTTCCTTTCCTGTCAGACACTGTTTAATACAAACAATTAGCATTGGGACCTAACGGCTAGGAATAATTTTCCAGCCATTGCCTGGAGTAACTGCACTACTTGTCAGAGGATCTCGCCACAAGCTAGTGCTACTCCTGGCTGAGCATGATATGTCTGTTGGGTTGCTAGCAAAGTAATTGTTCCCACACAACAGCATTTGAACACATGCAAAACATATTCTTTCTTAAATTAAGATTTTGGTATCAATATGACCCAGTATATGCAGGCTTTTAATATTTTTTACTAAGAGTTTAAATATATTCTGTAACATGTTCAGTGCAAATCATTGAAACCCTTTTTTCAAAAACAACATCTAGTCTAATTTTAAATGTGCAGTATTCATTTAAATATATTTAACCACTTAGCACAGCCTTGAGAAGCTGCTCTCTGAAATTAAATTTTGAGAAGTCGAATTCCTTAAAAACTGCAAGAATGAAGACAAAACAAATGAAGCCTGCCAGAGAATATTCCAAGCATGCTTCTCAAAGCGGCCAGAATTATGAAGGGCCTCTTGGTAATTAAAATCTTGCATCCTCCAAGGAGCAGGCATTTAACTAATGAAAGCTGTGTTCAAATCAAAGTAGGAATCTCTCATTAACAAGCATTAGAATGCTCTCAAAAGAGTCATGTGTAGGGTGAAAGCACGTCATCAAAACAGTCATTGCTTGAAAGACTTTGGAAAAATAATTGTAATAAAGCCAAGATCCTTGCCTAAACAAGTTTCAAGGCCAGTAAAACACAATTATAATGATCGCTTGGAGGGGAAGTCATCTTAATACATAAAATCTTAATTAAATGGCTTCTGTTTGTGCGCTCAAGATCGTGTCTATAATTGGAGGGTACAACAAAAGCCCCTTCTTTTGCATTACTTAAAAGCCCCATCTACAATATATATATATATATATATATATATATATATATATATATGTTTTTTTTTCACAATTAATACCAAACAATTTTTAAACAAGCAAAACTGAATTTGGAGTGAATACAAATGATTATAATCTAATTTTTGATTTCATTTGCAAATAAATTGTTTCACTTGTACCAGGTGGTTGCAGTCTGAGGCCTTCAAGCAAAAAACACAGGGGGTCACATATTACACCACTTTTCCATAGGAAGAATAGCACAACTTTGTCTGGTCTACAAACTATATTTCAAAACCAAACACACTAGAATTGACACCAGAATGCATTTATTTCTGTCAAAAACTCTAGGCTGTGAAAATGGCCATGTGTGCTGGTGTTTTGTTTGCAGATCTATGACTCCACCCACTGAACGTGCCCTGTATAGTGCTCTCTCATTGGCTGTTGGTTATCACCTGTTGCATGAAGCTGAACAAACTCTGAGTTTCAGAGTAGGTTTAGAGTTGACAAAACCTAACAAGTCCAACCTGGCTTAGATCAGGTTCAACGCTCGATATAAATGTTCTCTGTCAACTCAAGAGATATGTAGTGCACCTGAAAGTGTGACACGTGTAGCCAATCACATGGAACATGGAGAGCACTGGTTTGATTCATTTCACGCCATTCATTTCAAGTCGGCACAATTCACTTCTCAGCTAAAAGATTAAGAGATGGTGTTATTAAAAATATAATTAATTTTAAATGCATTTACAAGGCACGAACAAACTGCTGCTGCAGCAAAAGTTTGAAAAGTAAAAAATATGACTATGCAAATGAATCAACCAAATGTAATTATTTATATAAGTTTCACAAAGTCCTCAAAAGAAAACAGCTTTTTTTTGTGTCATTTTATAAGCTTTATTTATTAAAACTTATTTGTTTATATTTTAATTAATTTAAATACAAAGTTTAATATTAGTTGCCAGTTCATTTAATAACTATTTAAAATATAATTTATAAATAATTATTATTAATATAAGTAGAGTATAATAAATAATTATCACCAAAAGACGGACAATTTTGTCTCTAAAATTCTTTGACTGTAAACTGCTTTAATTTGGTGCAAAAGATACAGGGGGAGTGGCTTTATTGCATCAGATATATGTCACTTTGCTCACAGCTGATTGGTCCAGTTTGGGTTTGCGATCTCTAACCCAGAATAAAACCTGCGACGGAGCAAGGTAGCCATGTAGCGTAAGTTACCATGCGGATGAAACCTGCTAAAATCCAACCCACCTTCTTGAGCTTGATAACTCAAGAGTTTGATCAAACTAAACACAAAACCTACCTGGGTAAAACTGAAACCAGCTCCATGCAACAGGCCTCAGGTTGCAGACAGGTCCAGATATTTAGCATGCCAAATATGGGCATCAACAACGGCTGGGCACTTCTTTCAGATCACATCTTTGATAACACATACTATTCAATTCTCACTTGAGAGAACGAGCACCGATTTGCCTCCGATTTTGGGTATTTGTTGGCAATTTCCATAAAAATGTTGGCGAGTGAAAATCGCGGCTAAAATTGTGCAGTGTGCCCGACATTAAAGGGGTCATCAGATGCTACATGCACTTTTACAAATAGTTTGAACTGAAATGTGTGTTTGCAGTGTGTGTACAAAACCACCCTATAATGATTAAAATCCACCCAGTGATTTTTTTTTTAATCTATTAAAATCTTTACCCCTTTCTCAAATCGATCATATCTCAGATGCCTGTCTTTGTGATGTCACACAGACAGGCCCCTCCCATGATAGTTTGATTGACAGTAGTGTTTATGCACAGACTAGACAGGTGTCTTATCTTAGACCCGTCCTCAGTGAGCTGTCATCAGTCTGCCACTGTTTCACCGCCGGAGCAGATTTAGACAAGAATGTCTCCTAAGCGTATGAGGTGTTTTGTTGTTGTAATGAAATAATGAACATAGTAGTCATCATTTACTCCCGACATCTGAGCCGCTAAAGACGCAGCGGATTACATTTGTTTCTGAGGGGAATGCACCCCTGATATACCTAAATGCGTCTATCTTCTCACTAATCATTCGTGGTCCAACTTCACCAACAGAACAAGTGAGTATAAGGTTTATTAAATTAATCTTTGTAAATCACCTTTACTGATAATGTGCTAATTAGCAAGTTTCACGATAAATGTGACTAAAGTAAACTGTCTCTCTGAGAGCAGCTCAGAAGAGAGGGGCTGGGTCAGCAGAGCTAATTAACATTTAAAGGAAAATGCTACAAAAAGGCTTGGGTAAAAAAGGTGTTTTTTTAGACTACAATTATGAAATCTTAACCAAACTATGTTACAGACTTTTCATTAAGACCCTAAAGAATCATATCAACTTGTGGAAAATGGGCATCCGATAACCCCTTGAATCTGAAAGTCATTGGGCACACACTGCACAATTTTAGCTGCTGTTTTGTGGAAATTGCCAAAAAATACACAAAATTGGAGGCAAATCGTTGCTCGTTCACTCGAGTGACAATTGCATAGTGTGTGTAATCAAAGGTGCAAACTGAGATGCGGTACGTCACCGATTGGACACTTTTTTTTATAATGTATTGATTGAATTAATGATTCAATGACTCACTTGTCATGACAGTCAATTGTTACATTCTTGAAGGAATCGGTTATTTTAAGGGATAATTTTTTTAAGTTATATTCTATCTTGTTTAAAAGGACTTGTCTCCCCCTACTGTTGTAACCTGCAGAAAGAGTCATGGAAATAGTATACATTTGATGACTATTTTTTTAATGTGCTTTAACACAAACTTAGTCATTTATCAGTCATGTATTATGCAGATGTAGGGGCCACTATATGTGTCAGTTTCCTTTTAGGTTCAAGCTGTCTTCTCTGCTCAGATCAAGGAAACTGTTAATCAGATCTATATTTCTTAAACCTGTATGGCTGCCATTGTGTTTTGACAGGTTTGTTGAACCAGCTGTAGGGATGATGTTTCAGTGTGTCAGCTTTAATTAAGTTGATGCCTGTG
This sequence comes from Carassius carassius, assembly GCF_963082965.1. NCBI lineage: Eukaryota > Metazoa > Chordata > Actinopteri > Cypriniformes > Cyprinidae > Carassius > Carassius carassius. The sequence continues at coordinate 16,151,974 of NC_081785.1, read as the reverse complement.
ACCTTAGGGAAAGGCTGAGGGATAACAATGGCCTTACATCCTTGAGTAAATACCCAATGACTGTCTTACTGTCATGTCACCCAACACATGAGAGAACAAATTCTCCTGTTCTTTATCAATAGTGTTGACAACTGATTGCTATCATAATGAATGTGTTGAGTGTTAACCAGTCCTTTTACAATGCTCATTAAGATTTCGTTTTAAGTTTTAAAGTCTGGCTTTAGGGTGAAAGTTTAAGGCAGTAATGGTCTCAGATTTGGTCTCAGTCTTTCATCAAGTGCACTTTAACAGTATCATCTTGTTTCACTGTGGTCGAGCAGAGCACTTGGCTTGGGCAGTTGTTGTTGCCACAAGCAAGCAATCTTCACACATATTCTCTCCACAGCCCTTAATGGATGCCCACATCAACCCTGTGACATGAGCCTCAGTAATGGCTTATTTATGGTGAGTGTGTCCTAGGTGTCTACGTTATTTTATTAATTGAATATCTCTTTGATTTACACAGGTTATTTATTTGTGTGCACCTTGATGTAATTTAGACTTTCATATTGGTTTGTTTGCAACTGCCATAGCTAAGAGAACAGACAACCAAATCCATGAATAAAGAACTAAATATGCAAACCAATAAACAATAATCAATATGTAATGGTAGGGTGTGTCAGCACAGTTTATTATAAAGTTATTATTATTATTATTAATGTTTCAAATAATAAAAAAAGAAATAGGTCAAACTAATTTATTAATCATATTTAAAAATGCTTAACATTAAGGAAAACTATTCAAATTATGTTCTATCATTTACTGGTATTATTAAACAATGCACTTTGAATTAAAGTGATTTTTTCTTTTTCTTTTTTCCGAACAGGTTTTTTCTAACAATTAGCCTGTCTACCATTGTGTGGGCATTTGATTGTCCCACTACAAATTTAGTATGATTTTCTCATGTATTTACTTGTATGGATGTAAACACTAATTTTCTAGTGTACAAAATATCTCTAGTGGGTGGGGGTGGGGGGGGGGGGGTTCCAAAGAATATGGCCTGATAGAAGACTCTGTTTTCTGAACAGGCTGGTGCCGCTCCTTGAGGAACACTGTTTTTGGTAACCTATTAGCTGTAATTTTATGGCCCAAATGGAAACCACACATCTTCAATTTTTCTGAACATATAACTTTGAAAATCAATAAATGCAGTGCCCATTTGGATATATCAAATTTTATACATTCACTGGTCACATCAACTCATGATTTGAGACTTCATCCTACCAAAGTGTAATTCCTCTTTCCACTTTAGACACTCTTTACAAAGCTGAATTAATCCCAGAGGTCACATATCTCCAGCCCATCCTATTTTAGATATCTCAATGGTCTCTTGAATAGCTTTGAGTTCTGGAGGCAAAATTAGATTTGGGCAGTAATGTCAGATTTTAAGATACCTTCAGAAAAGCAAAAAGAGCGGGGAAAGGGTAATTTATCTCTTGAGGGGTTAGAGGTTGACACAACCTAAGTGTATTGGCAACAAAAACACAATAAAAAATCCATATAACCACACGTTTGTGTATCATAAAATCATTGATATCCTAGCCATTTCTTTATTTCAGATGCCTTTAAGGTTTGTCTGCTTAAGGTTTGGATTTAAGTAACTTGGTACATTATTGTGCCTCATCTGAACACAAACCGTTTGCGTTGGGTGGAGGTCACACTTGTGCACCCACGCACACATATTGAAGCAGGATCACTCTCACAAAACACCTGCATTGAAGGAGCACCTGTCAAGGGAATGACAGGGAGGGGGTCGGGGTCTGTACCTTGTCTTGTCTCCACGTATTGTCCTGCAGCAGAACACGAGAGGGGACAAAAAAAAGAGCGAAGAGGGGCCACCTGTCTCCCTTCATCGCTCCCACTTCTTCATCTTCCCTCGAAGCGATTACACCAGGTCTCCGACACTAATCTAATTATACTGGTAAAAAGAAAGAGAGACACCGAAGAGGAGCCTTAGTGTGTTCTAATTAAGGCACTGCCAGAGGTTGGAGACAATGCGAGCTGTGTTTTTTCACATGCGGTTGCGAGAGAGTCATAAAGAGTTTTGCTCTCACTTAAGGCAAGGCTATTGTGATATGTAGGACATCCGAGGGGTGGGGAGTATAACTATCAGCAATCTGATGTAAAGGTCATGCAATGAGAGAAAGAGAGTGAGTAAGAGAGAAATGGATGGAGGGAAAGAGTGCACTAGGGCTATATGAATCATAAGTTTTGTCAAAGAGGTAGTGGCAGGGACCGGTCTATACGAGCAAGGTCGCAGTTCAGCATCGCGCCTCAGGACCCGCTGCTCTTAAGCAGCCGCAGCTGCATTGTTCTCACTCTGCTGGTGGAGACTCGCTGTGTCCATCCGATTAGCCACTCCGTGACCGTCCTTCACTTCAGTATCACATACTGTTTACTGCGAGGGAGACCTTTAGTGAGGAGACAGATTGTTCACTTTGAAAGAGTCCTCTAGTCGGCCTGAAGCGCCGTTTGTGCATGAGAGTCCTCCAGTCCTTCAGGAAACTCCCACACACAAGCTACTCTTGAGCATTATGCAGTGACAAGAGGCTTTAGCCAAACAATATAACATGCCGTAATTTTGCTGGCCATTGTTCTGTGGCTGTAATTGATGAAGTGATAGAACAAATGCGTTGTTTTCTCTTTGTCTTAAAATGTTAAGCTTTTGTGGCATTCTGGGAAAATTTTAAGATACTCTTTATGTTTTAAGAGATGCTTTAAATGTACACTGCACTTTTCTAAGGGGCTGTTCACACTAATAAAAAAAAAAAACTGTTGATCTACAGGTATATACATATAGGTCAGTTGTGTCGCGTGGTGCTGTTTTTTTTTTCTGCCTCTCGCGCCATGAGTGCTGCTTTGTAAGACGTTGTACCAAGTAGCTCAATTTTCTGTCTCACTGTTTTGAAAGTATAAGGCAGATTTAAATCTGCTCATACAAATCTCCAAAATGTAAAAAAAAAAGTGTGAATAGACTTTTTTTAAGATGGCAGGTGTTGGGTTCATTTGTAGGTTTCAGCACTAACTTGGTGTATGTTTCCCAAAAGCAACTATGGTCACTGTCATTACCAATAGAGTTCGATGGAATTTAAGACCATAGTTAACAAATGATGCTTTTGGAGAATGCACCCCTGGATTAGGACCTTTGATCCTGATTCTTACACTTTGACTTTTGCCATCTGAGCGATTCCATACAGCTTTTTCATCCTGTTTAGGTCACGGCCGTGACGTGGCCTGCAGACTTCTGAGCTAACAGGCCTCAGTTGGGAAGGTGAATCAAAATACCTTTCAGAGTTCATTTTTGATTTCCATCAATTGATTGAATTGAAGCTCCACTGCTTTACAAAAGATTCTGCACTAAATGCTTTGCAAGTACTTCACTGGAATTTCTCCTGTCCCTAAAGGATGTGACCTTTAAAACACTGTTCATCAGACTGAAACTCTAGATTGAAACTCCTTGATGGGATATTCAAGAGACCATTCAATCTCCTTCCACTGCAAATTTTTACATCTCTTTATGACGTAAAAAAAATTAAGTTAGAGGTTACTATAGTACTTCTTATAATTTTGACATGTATTCTTAATACATTATATATCATGCACATTGACATTTGACCTTACCGTTGGAAAACAGCAATGAAGGTTCATTATTTTAACTATGGCATTCATCAAGGTGAATTTTGATTCAGTGTTCGAAGTCAGCATCAAAATATGTTATGCTTTTAATATCAAAGTTGCTATTAATGCTAGTGAGTCATGAAGCAGCATGATCTATCTTCTTCAATGTGCTGCAATAAATGCTTACCTTATAAAAAAACTCATGCTTGTTCCACGACTGTCCAAACCGGCTCACAGACGCAGCCAAGATATCAGCAGTCAGGAATAATTTTTTCTCCAACCTCTCCAAACCTCCCTCAGTGTCACATGCTGGGTTTGACTTTGAGGCACAGTCCTTCGTTCCAGCACCATTATATCACATCTTCTTCTGTTGCCCAAGCCTGAGGTGCCTCAGGCATCTAATGCCTTTTAAGAGCCATCACTGAAAAATGCAGGATCCATCAGTGTCCTCTGAGGCTGGCTGTTTTGGCATGGTGGCAGCATGGTAACAGCTTGCTAGAGTAAGGTGACATTTCTTGGTATGCAAAGAAATGGGTGGGGGGGGGTCCAGAGAGGGAATCCTTGCGGGAGAGGGGGTTGCTCCTCAAAGCCCTGCACCTTTTGACTTTGCTTGGAGTAAAACAGATGCTAACAGCTTTAGTTATGGTGTAGATACCACAGAGCACTCCAAAACAGGCCTAATGAAAAGAGGGGTGGGGAGGTGAATGAAGAGAGAGAGACTAAAAGGTGTTTGGGAGGCATGCTGTTCTTTCTGAGGCTGTCAGGGTGGGTTATTTTTAATGGAGGCTTATGTGGGGGGCACTTTAATGAGTGATCTGTTGACAGCTTTTGTTTGTGCCACTGTGGCGGAGAGTGGGACCGCAGAGGCCCGCATTCGTTTGTCAGGGAAAGATATGGTGGAAATGGTCTGTGTGGACGGATCTGAAGGTGAGACCAGAAAAGTTAGGAAGAGGTGGGTTTTTAGCATCTTGCTTCTTGTTTTTCCTTTTCAAAGTCACTTCTTTTTTTCTTGGCCCAAGCATAAAGAAACAAAAACACAAAGATATTTACCTTCCTTCAAAGATTCAGCGGTGTATTTAAACCTCTGCTAACCACACAGCTTACATAAAACACATCATTTATTCTGCTTGGAAAACAGCTCAGTCTTTCCAAATATTTATAAAGATTCCATGGAGTCTAGACATGGTTGCTGTTGTGTGCTTGTCCTATCAGGACAATTTATTTACTCACTTATTTCCTGATGCTTCACAGCGTCTCATACATAGACCACATATTATAGTAAATTAGAGCTAATTCACACATGCTTTCAAGATTTTTGATCCTCTATCCCCACACAAAGCCAACCAAGTGACAAGGCTCTGGAATAGTGACATTACTTACTGATATTTTTGTTTGAAAATAAATGTCATGAACAATTTTGGGCCATTTTCCATTCATTTCCTCCAATTTCATCTTTTTCATACAGTTTTTTTTTTCTCACATTTACACAAAGATATATATTTAGAAATATATATATATTTCTATGTGAATATTATTTATTTGCTTGATTCCAGACCTTTTATGTTTTTGGTACTTAAAAAAAAAAAAAAAAAAAAAAAAAAAAATATATATATATATATATATATATGTAATTTAGCAAAAAGTGTGAAAATATTATTTAATTGTGTATATTTACTGTAGGATATAATACATGCAGTAATCAAGACAAAGCAGTCTGAAATTTTATTTCATGAAATGTTTTATGAGTTTTCCTGTCCATATAATCCTTATGTGATGTGAGTAAACAGATTTGGCTTACTGTCCCTAACGGAGAGGCTTGAGCGCAAGATTCAGGCTCTAAGCTTCTCCTGGACCATTTAATTAATGAATAAGTACTTAATGGATATTTGAATCACGGTGATGATGGAGAGGAGGAGGAAAGCCGGATGCTCGTATAACCTTGTGATATGATTGACAGGATTAGATGAACAAGCGCCTCAGGAACATTTGTTTAGGACTTAATTGAAAAATGTAATTTCTACCTAGGGGTGGACAATAAGGCAAAACTATCATATCACAATTTTTCTTCGGAAAATCACGATTCAAGATTTTATCATGATTCTTTTTCATGTTGGTTTTACTGTAATTCAATTTAAGCAACTAATTTTCCTATTTAATAAGGTAACAAAATCTAAAATAAAAAAGAAGATTTAGTCTGAAATGTGCGAAGAGAAAAACCTTTGTTATTATTTTATTTTTGTTATTAAAGAATTAGAACAAAGATACACATTACAAATACACATAATATACAAGTGCTTTATTTTTCAGGCCCAGTAGATGTATTTAGCAATACTATTCAAGAAATTAAAAATATAAAATATAAAAATAAAACACTATTTACACTTCACTGTATAACTTATACATTGATTCTTATTAAAGCAACTGTTTTAAGGTTTTCAGTCAAGAGCAGTGAGGGATTTTTCTCTGTTTTGTAGTTTTATTAACATTAAAGGGATAGTTCACCCAAAACTCACTCTCAAGTTTTTTTTAAACCTGAATTAGTTTCTTTCTTCTGCTGAACATAAAATGTATTTTGAAGAATGTGGGTAACAGTTGTTACCAGTGACTTCCATAATATATATATTTCCCTTCTATCAAAGTCAATGCAACTGTTTGGTTACCCACATTCTTCAAAATATCTTCTTTTGTGTTCAGTACATGAAATAAATTAATTAGTGGGTAAATTAGTGTGTAAAATTTTTGGGTAAACCATCCCTTTAATGACAAGCGGCAACATGTTTTGTAAAATTATACTGCTGTCTCTTTAAGACCTGCATGCTAATCTAATATACATGCACGCATTACTTTCACTATAGATATAACCAACTGTGTTTAAATGAAAACCTTTTATGTTTTTGACAGTATGTGCACAATCAGACATGAAAGTTAACTTAGTTTAGTAATCAGGTGCCTACTGACAGGCATTTCAATGAAATGTTTAACTGGCAAGGCTTTAAAGCGCATGCAGATAGTGTACTTTTGTGACTGCGAATAAGTGCAGCGTCCTGTAAGTGTAACTCTACCGTTGAGTTAGCATTTGATGTAACGTAATGTGAATGTTGAGATGGAGGAACCAGACCTGCAACCGATAGAATGTGTGCTGTAGCACAATACTATGATATTTTTTTCATAGTATAAGATCTATGAAAATAAGATCAAAAATAAGATCGTGGAGACATTTTAATCATCCAATATCAAAAATCGTGATGTCACACACGCACTGTTCTATATTATAAATCAGTGCACACACCCCTATTTCTACCAGAAAATAAATGGTGATTTGAGATGTGATGGAAATTACATCATCAGGGTGGTTTTTGGGGGGGGGGGGGGAACTGTTGTGAATGTGTTTTTAAAAGAGTTTAAGAAAAAAAAAATTTAGTCAAATTTCTGGTAATTTTCTGCCAGTACATTATCCGATAAGTTGACAGACATTTCCTTAATTTGGCCTAATATAAAACACATGCGATGAATAATTCAAAATACAGATAAAACACCTGTAAAAATGTGAAATTCCTTCATATTAACATTATACATTGGGCCCTACTTTGACTTTTCTCTGAGTGTTGGATTCTATTAAAAAAATGTATTACATTGCTGGTGAATCACAAGCATTTTATGAGTATTACTTCTTGCACACTCTTCTTAGCTCTAGCCAACTGTTCATAAGCGCTCTTTTTTAACTTACAAGGAATATTCTGAGTTCATACAAGTCCATTTACCACAAAATATATAACCCCCCTAATTTTGTTTAAAAATAATGATAATAATAATAAGTCAAGGTTACATTTAGGCACTTTTAGTAAATGTATTGGAGGTTTTAATAACATAAAGGTGATGCTTATGATTTCATAAATGCTCTTACATTTAATTTTTCTTTTTTTTTTCACTTAAATCAATTCAAAACTTAAATCACCTTTTCTACATTGCCATGACACTTTTGTCATAAAATTGATTAGAACTTTACACAGAAAAAGATTAGTAAGTGATTTTATTTTATTAATTTATTTTTCTCACATAAAATGTTAACATGTGTAGCCTACTACATGTAAAAAAAAAAAAAACATAAAAAAAAAATCTGTAGGACTTTTGAAAATTTCTACCAGTACGTTATCCATTAAATTTACATTTAACATACTTTAACCCCAAAACACAATGCAATATGTAAATCAAAATACAGGAATAATATAAATTTTTAAGCATTATGCCACACAAACTGTCTACTGAGATGTACTTGTAATGAACACAGAAAAGTAGTTTTCTAAGCTTGGGATAGGATGCTGTGTGATGTTTTAACTCTGTGCTCAACTGAAAAGTGGCTGCAATCCCTGTCAGTTTTGTCTGAGATAGAGATGCAGCAAAATGTGGCACCCTGTTGTCTTACCTACCTTGGCCCATTGAACTAAGAAGGTCCTGATGCGGGTTCTGCTGAGCTCAGGAATGAACGATCCCCGCTGAGAGTGGGCCATGGGGGTGATGTAGGACAGACATGCCAAAGGGAGGTGAGGTTTGAGAGACATGAGATACTGGGGGTCAGTGAGCACTCAAACCCCTTTGTAATAATACAGTCTCCACCTGCAAATGTGTGCATTCATGCACAAGCACATGACTAATGTGGGGTTGCAAAATGATGTCTGTATCAGTTTCCCCCACTCTCTCTCTTTCTTTTCAATGTGCCCATGACAGCCTTGTGCACTGAGATCACAGACCTCGAGCTGGTGGGCCTGTGTCCCACTCCTGCTGTAAGAAAACCTGCTTCAGTGGCCCCTCGCTCCCCTCACTCATGCTGGAGAAAAAAGGATCGGATGAGGATAAACCAGAGCTGCTTAATTGGATTCCTGTCTAGGGACAGTCCAGTGTGAACACAGAGAGGCAAACTGTTTTAGCCATAAGCTGCTTGTGTTTGAACGAGTGTGTCTGTGTCTGCACATGTGAAGGGTCTACTGGATGTATGTATCTCTCCATAGCCTCATAATAGCTTTATAAATATGTTGTGGCCTCATTTAATAAACAACATTATAATGTAAATCTTCAAAATGAATGTAAACATAGAGCTTCTAGATCAACAAAGATCCAAAATTGCTAAAAAGCAGTATGGTTGCTTTGTGTGAGAAATAGTCAAGAATTTAAAGGGATAGTTCACCTAAAAATGAAAATTACCCCATGATTTACTCACCCTAAAGCCATCCTAGGTGTTTATGACTTTTTTCTTTCATACAATTATAATCAGAATTATATTTAAAAAAAGAAATGTCCAAATCCCAAGCTTTATAATGGCAGTGAATGGTGGTCGAGATTTTGAAGCAAATTAAAGTGCATCCATCCATCATAAAATTACTCCACACAGCTCCAGGGGGTTTAATAAAGGAAATAAAGAAAAATATATCCATATTTAAAACTTATAAAATATCCATATTTAAAACGTATAAACTGTAATCTCTAGCTTCTACTGACTGTCATATGCATGTTATGTCATATGCAGAAGACATAGGCAATAAATTGAAGTGCTAAAATTATATAACTGAAATAAAAATAAATTTATAAAAATAGAAATAGAAATTCAAAAAAAGAAAAAAGTTCAAAACACCAAAATTACCAAAACAAATTAAAATTAAAACTGAAAAAAGTATTTATATATATATATAATCTAACATTTTTGTAGATATTATGATATAGTACATAAATAATATCAAAACACTGCTTGCATGTCACATTACAAATACATTTTGAATATAACTATGGCAGATGGAAGAAATATTGTTTTTTGCTGGAGTTTAAAACAGCTTGAACATTCGGCCAAACATTTATGTTTGTGTTTAATAAAATGGTACGAGTTAGATTTTTGGGTAAAGCCATATTTTGGCTAAGCTTTTCCTTTTAAGCTATTATTAAAAAGCAAACCTAAAATGTGTTTGTTCAGTATCATTTGATTTCCTGTGTTTTTTTTTTTTTAACTGTGCAACTTGGATGATGTCACAGTTTAACCACTCTCAGTCTGATGGGTTCAATGGCTGTGCGTTGTCTTTTTCCGGATCTGAACTTCTGTTATTGTAGAACTTCATCAACAAGGGATAATTCCGTAATACAATCGGCAGAACAGAGTGGGTTGTTTCAGACAAAGAGACAGAGAGATTCAGTGAAAATATAGCAGATAAAATGATGCAACCAAGACATTTCACCCTTCCATGTGCTTCCATTAGTGCTCCAGAAATTAACTGGGGCCAGTAATTATACACAGTGTTTTTTTCACCCCATCTAATTCTTTATTTAACCTTAACCTGGTACATGTCTTTTCATGTCATTATATGTGTGTGTGAAAAGGACACACAAAGGATGGGTTTTTAAAATACACATTTAGCTATTGTAAGCCATCTTGTGTGAAACAATTCTGGGTATGTCGTACCTAAAGCTTTATCTGTTCATGCTGATGAAAAGGATTTTAGACGACTCAAACAATATACTGTCTACACCACTGAGAATAAACTGAAAGTTGCAAAAGTGTTTTTAATATCAAAATTGTAACTTTAACTGAACGACTGATAATCCATTAATTTAGAATTAATTAAATGCATATTGCATTCCAACTGTCCTCGTTCAAGCCTGTAGTTTTCCTAAATATGATTAACACAACATTATTTGCTACAGTCAAATAATGCTTCTGTAGCACAAATAACTATTGTGGTTTTGAGGAAATTAAATTGAAGTTTTCATTTGGAGCTCAATATTGGGCGCTCACACATCACATACAGTATTCATTTATTTCAAAGTGAGGAGGCAGTCAGACACATACTGTACATTTGAGACAGGTTATGCCTGTCACACAGCAAGTTCAGATCTGCTTATGTTGTGGATGCCAATCCCTAACTGAATAATACACACGCTTAGAAAAGGGCCAGGCAGAGCTTTGAGAAACTGATGTTTTATTTACTCAGCTGAATTGTTTATTGGACTAACATTCACTTGCTATTTAGCCATTGTAACCTGATTTTCAATGCCCTCCAACTTTCTTGTGATGTTTATCCTCAGTTTTTTTAATAGGAGTAATTGGAGGACAGTGATCAAAATACTAAGTCCAGTTCTTCAGGTACAGATCTTTACTTCAAGAGTAGTGCAGTATTATGAGCACATTTTGGCACTTAAAATGAGCAAAATACAATCAATTTAAAATAAGGGTGAATTCATAACTTATTCCAAAACACTTACAAAATGTACAAAAATTTACAAAAACAGTTGATCCAATGAGTAGACTATTTTGGTGCATGATAAGCAGACCAAAAAAAAAGTCAAATTTGAAACAATGCACAATTTTAATGTTGTCACATCATAATAGTTATTCAAGCCCACAGCATCTTAACATTTAAAGAAAGAATTCATGAGAAAATCTTTTCCTTTCTCTCAAAGCTGAAAATAGACAGCTCATCCCTGCCAACAGACAAAAGATCAGTCTGAAGTTCTTGTAGATCACCTTGTTCTTGCTTGGCAGGGGTTGACAGTGCTGTAGTGTCTCATTACCATGGTAATATAGGGTTTGAAGTAATTACCCAATGCAGATGAATAGGAGACAGATCGGAGCACATTTTGCAGTGGCCTCTCCCTGACAGGGTAGAATACTCGTCTCGTGTCTCTTTTGTCATCAGCAGCTAATTGGCTACGAACACCTTAATGTGCAGGTTACCGCAAATCCTGTTATTTAAGAGTAGAGATCCATTCTTTCACTCTTTTCAATTATCTCCCTTCACGAGTTGTTTCTGAGGAGCAGTTGAAGAGGTCTCTGGTTAACTCTCACTCCTGTGCCATTTACCTCATCCTTGTTTTTAAGCAACAAGGAAAAAACGGGCAAACGTGACTGAAAATCATTGTTTATGGTCCTCTCTCTCTCTCTCTCTCTGACGATGATGCTTTAATTTATAGCTGTCAAAATGTGATTTGAAAGAGGCAGAGCAAAACTTGGGATCACTGTCTTGTCTTTTCTGTGTGCTGAAGCGAAATAACTGTAGGAAATGACATTAGCATGACCCGCAGGATCACGGGACGTTTAATTGGGAGATATATGACATTGGCATGGCACTAATCAAAATGCTTAGATTGTTAATTACACTGAGATGGTTTATCCAGTTGTATAATTTCTGTTCATTGTTTCATGATAAGATATCAATTTCACTTAATAGCTGTAGTTTTTTGTCATCTCCCATTGAATGTCTGACAGTGTTGCAGAGGCATTTTTAATAATCGGAATGCTAACATGAACATGCATGTCTTAAAAAAACTTTTTGAGTTGCTTTTTTAAAGGGACAGTTCAGCCAAAACCAAACATTTTACAGAATTTTACAGTAAAGTTACATATAATGTGATTTTAAACTATTTAATTTTTTTCCTTGTTAATTAATAGTTGTTTCATTGTCAATTGATAGTTCCCTGTCAAGGGAACTTCGAACTGCGTCCTCTAGGGGTCGCTTTGGGGAACACCTCGTCGTGACCCGTGTCTGAAGTATACTTTGAAAAACGCCAACATGTTGGCCCGCGACAGCCTCTGACGTCACTACCGGCGCGACTATAAATACGTGCCCGTAGGACCCGTCACTTATCTTCTTCGTCTTCATTGACTGTTTTGTTTGAAGCGTGCATCTGAGAAACGACCAAAACGGTAAGAGCGATCTATCATTGTTATCATGGCATCCACTAGCAAGGCGTTTAAACAGTGTGTGCATCCATGTCAGCGGTATTTGACACCTGATGACACACACAGTCTTTGTGTCTCTTGTTTGGGCGAAGAGCACGCGCGCGATGTCCTTGCGGGGGCAATCTGCGTGCACTGCGAGCGTTTTTCTGTGAAAAAGCTCCACTCTCGTTTGTCTCTCTTTACGAGGAAAGAGGGACAGCCATCTGGTTCCCGCGGCTCAGGACCCGCCGTTGCCGAGGCACGGAGGAGAATGAGCTCGTGGGGATCACAGGTGGATCTCGCTGAGGAGTGTAGAAGGGGACTTTTCCTTTCACACTCTTCGGCGGCAGACGAGAGTGAACTCCAGGAGGAAGATGCGTTGTCATTAACCCATTCTGATACTGAAGTTAGTGCTCTGCTGGGTTCTACCCAGAAAGAGCAGGAGATACCTGAGAGTGGCGAAGAAGCTGAGGCTGAGCCTTCTAAATCCTCCTGCTCTGCGTATGGGGAGCTGTTAGAGGTTGTGGATCGCGCCAGGGCAAAATTAGACTAGCCATGGAAGCGTACCAGAAAAGTGACGCCGCGAGGTCGCCTCAATGAGCGTTATTTGTCTGACCATAGCCCTCCAGCCCAGGTGAGCCTTCCATTCTTGCCTGACTTACATGCAGAAGTCGAAAAGGAATGGAAGAGGCCGTTTTCCTCTCGCATCCATCGGTTTCAGCATACGAGTTATGCTAATATCGAGGGAATGCACAAAAACCGCTATGAGAGGATGCCCCCTGTAGAATCCATCTAAGCCCCTCCAGGATACATCCCGCTTAAATGGTAAAGCATACGGAGCAGCAGGTCAGGCTGTGGCTTCGTTGCACACGATGGCAGTGCTTCAGGCTTACCAGGCTGACCTGCTGAAGGACCTGGATACAGGCGAGGGCCTTTCAGCTGACCAGGTAGCCGAGCTGTGCCGCACCACAAACCTCTCTCTCTCCGTGCTACCAAGCAGACCGCCTCCGCCATGGGTAGGTCTATGGCGGCCATGGTGGTAACGGAGAGACATCTGTGGGTGAACCTGGCAGACATCGGGAGGGAAGAAAGGGGGTTTCTTCTCGATGCTCTGGTCTCGCCTTCTGAGCTTTTCGGTACCTCCGTCGAGATGGTGATCGAAAAGTTCAGGGAGGCAAGGGCGCGCTCAGCTGCCTTTAAATCCTTCATTCCACGAAGGTCCAGGTCTGAACCCGAACAACAAAGGGGTCGTGGCCCATCTGGATATGAGGATCAAAGACGGGCACAGAAGGCTAGTGTCGCGGCTCGTGCTCCTCCCCCGCCTAAGGGCAGGGGCAAGAGGAATCGTGGGTCACGAAGAGGTAAGCAGGACCTGAGGGATGTGATTCAGACGAGGCAGCGTTCTCGTCCGGATCGGAGCGATACCTAAGTAGTTACTCACTTCCTTTGGATGTTTTTAACTTTTGCTTTTATCCTCCCCTGCCTAATTCCCCTGTAACCACCAGCCCTCCACCTGATTGAGGTTAGGTGGAACATTTCTCACATAACAGTCTCCTATGCTGGACCTATGATGTTTTTGGTTGGTCCTATATTCATAGTAACCGCCTTACTGATGGTCTGGACCAAAAGGGGGCGCCCTGTAAGCGGGGCTCCGGTACAGGAGGGTGGGTGAGTATGTTACCCTTTCTTTATCTGCTTATGGGTGTTATATTGCTGGTGGTTATATGTCTACTAACAAACTCTGTGAGTTTCCTTGCAGCACTGCAGGCAATTTCCTGGATGTCCGGCCAGGTCACCCTGAGGGGCCGCCTGGCCGCTTGGCGCATCCGGCAGGATGTCCTGCCAGGTCACCCTGAGGGGCCTCCTGGCCGCTTAGCGACGTACAATTGGAAGGTGGAGGTGGTAGTTACGGAAGTCTTTCTGTATGTACTGCCTCAGGTGATGCTCCACTCGCTTGAGGTTTGGAAAATTGGAGCTGGCCTCTCCTGTGCGATCCAGCGCCTCTGCGATGCTTAGGAACCTTTCAGTACATATGCTAAGCCTGTGTACTTTCCCAAAACCACATGGTGGTCAGTGTGCATGTGAACACTTTGCGCACTGTCTGAAATCCACGTAAGTGGTAAGTGTGCACGCAAGACTCTGCGCACTTTCTGAAATCCACGTAAGAGGTAAGTGCGCATGCAAGCACTTTCTGAAATCCTGTACGGTAGGGGTTACGCACTCCGCTTCGTTTCCTTTCTAAAGATGATTAGCCCTGGGTTCCTTGGGCTTCATTCAGCCAGTGTGTATTTGTTATACACCTCAAGCATCGCTTCCCTCAACATGAGGGGCTGTTTGGGCAATTCTCGTGGTAGTTTAGCAGCGCTCCCCTTTTCCAAAAGAAAAAGGGTCGCCTATGAGCGTGCTACTCTGAGCTCGGAGTCCTCCTCTCATAAGTGACTGTATTCTCGTTTTTTTCACCAGAGCGCTCCAGTACTACAAACTGTTTTTGAGATGCACTGTGAGAGCAGACATCCTGTTGAGGCAGGGGCTGTGGCTGGGGGATTGGCGCCTTCACACCAAGGTGATGAAGCAGAGTTGGAGTGGTTGGCCAGACTTGGATGGATCGGTTTGCGACTCGAGAGAGCATCGCACTATCCCCTCTGGCTTCCTCTGACTCATCCAGCTCCACTGGGGCTGGACGCCATGGTACAGGCGTGGCCGAGGCTTCATCTGTACATTTCTTCCTCCAATTGTTCTGCTCCCGGGCCATTCCATCTATGAGCTGCTCTATCAGAGTGCCATGAGAGCCCCTCCTTAGAACAGTATTTGTAAATCCATGCTATGGTAAGTGTGCACGTGAAGTCTTTGCACACTTTCTGAAATCCACACTGTGGTAAGTTCGCACGCTAGTACTCTGCGTTCTTTCTAAAATCCTATATGGTGAGGGCTTCGCGCGGTTGCTTCCTGCCCTTTCTTGAGTCGGTTAAAGCCCCGTTCATCTTGGGCGCCACTCCACCCAGGTTTCCTCTGATACATATCTAGAACAGGGCATTGCTACTAGAGAACTGTTGAGACAGCTCTTCGGCAAGTTTTTGCGAAAGCTAGCGGTAGCCCCTGTGTGACAGGCAAGACTTGGTAAAGAACATGCTAGGTTCTTAGCCGTATCCCTTTAAAGGAATCTTTCGTGATTCCAAGCCTTCAACTCTACCGCGGGCCGAGGCCCTACAGGTAAGTTGGGTATGTAGATTAGGCCTTTGGCCGTTAGGGATAATGTCATGGACAGCCCCCTAACCGTCCCAGGGGCGACTCGCAGTGAAATGGTAGAGTTGGTACTTAGTGTTTGCCATGATTCTGGCCTGCACTCCCCTCAGCATGGCGGCGTGGGTATACTGTTCCCCAAAGCGACCCCTAGAGGACGCAGTTCGAAGTTCCCTTGACAGGGAACGTCTCAGGTTACGAATGTAACCATGGTTCCCTGAGAGGGAACGAGACACTGCGTCCTCTAGCTCCCTGCCATGCTTCGGACGCAAGCTTCACGAAGAAGATAAGTGACGGGTCCTACGGGCGCGTATTTATAGTCGCGCCGGTAGTGACGTCAGAGGCTGTCGCCGGCCAACACGTTGGCGTTTTTCAAAGTATGCTTCAGACACGGGTCACGACGAGGTGTTCCCCAAAGCAACTCCTAGAGGACGCAGTGTCTCGTTCCCTCTCAGGGAACCATGGTTACATTCGTAACCTGAGACGTTTTTACTGTTGCATTTTTTTTTTTTTTTGCAGTCTTTTTCTGTATAAATTAAAAACATTTTACAGGGTGGTTGTACTTTCCAGACTTTCTTTTTGAAGAGAAAAGTATGTCAGAAAACCCTGTGTATCATCCATTTTCCTCCCCATTGTTGGTTTTGCTAACATCATATACTAGTTTCATGCTAATAGCAGTGTGGTTATTTCTTCTTTCCTGCAACAACATAAAATTGCCTTAAAACACATAGATGTTAGCTGTGGAGCTGTGAGTAAGAATCTTATTATGTGTGATTTGTGGCTGAAAGTTTCTTACACACATAACCTCAATTTGCTTGTTCTGACCTCTTTTCTCAATACTGTCATATGTTTAATACTCACACTGTCTGTCTATCTCTCTCTCTCTACCACACTCTCCCTCTCTTAGTGCATAGCCACACAATTGAACTATCCAGAGAACGTGTTGACGGCTTTAATGACATCCAATTTTAGAGTCCTTCACATCCATTAGTGGCAATTACCTTACCTGAGTTTGCATTAGTGTTAATACCACATTCTTGCAGGCAGGAATAATGAAAATAATATGACAGTTATGATATGAAATGTTGGATCAATTTTCATCATCCTGAGGAAAATGGGCAGCTTCCATGCTTTACGCTCCACCTTCCTCAACCTCAAATTGCACTGCCTTGGAGATGCAAGAGGAGATGTGAGACTAAAGAGAACACACTCTCCCATGGTACTTTTAAGAGTTTTTGTAACTTTTTAAGTTAAAAGATCAAACTTCCTGTTTGTAATACTGGCAAATGAAAAAGGAAAGAAAGCTGTATGTAACAATAAAATGTTTGCTTTTTATTATTATTATATTTTATTTAAAAGAAATAAATAAAATAGTGGGATGGTATATCTCTTAATAATCATCCTAATGGACAACAAATTTAGATTTTATGTTTTTAATTATTTTATGGGCTTTTAATATGGCATAACCTTTATCCTTAATTCCTGTTAATTGTTTCATGATAAGATATAAGTTTCAATTAATAGCTGTTGTTTTTATGTTATCTTCCACTGAATGTCTGATAGTGTTGCATTCATACACATCTATGGGTACAGTGACATGTTTATTAATCTGAATGCAAATACAAACATGTGTTATTATTATATTTTTTTTAAGAGATCCAAAACTGAGAAATTCTGTCCTCGTCTATTCTCTCTCTCTCTCTCTCTCTCTCTCTCTCTCTCTCTCTCTCTCTCTCTCTCTCTCTCTCTCTCTCTCTCACACACACACACACACACAAATTTATTTTGAGCCCATAAAAAAAAGTTAACACACACAAACACACAAAAACTTTCTTTAATTATTCATTTAAAATTTTCTATATTAAAGTTTCTTCCACATAATAATGTTTTTTTTATTATTATTATTTTTTTTTTATTATTATGCTTTGGTAAATCAAAATGAATGATATAAAAAATTATGAAATACTTAAAAAGTCAAAATTATGACAAATAAAGTATCCAATATGTAATAATAAAATACCCACTCTTTTTTACTTTTAAAAAGACCATAATTATGGTTGACCGGTTTGTTTCTTTTTTTTTTTTTTTTTTTGGTGAAAATGAGCTTCCGTGTAGAACAATAGCATATACAGGACACCATATAACAGGAGCGAGAATCAAACTCCGGTTACCCACCTTAGCACCACTTTGAAGCTTGCCCACTACCCACCAAGCCACATCTCTAGTATTTATTTATTTATTTAATTAAAAAAAAAAAAAAAAAACCCATTTCAGCACATCAGTTTGAATGATCACATACCTATAATGTTGTGGATTAATATGCTAAATGGAGGCATTCAAGAAAACATTATTGTGCGCCAGTCTGATCTGTACAGGTGGTTTTATGTATCAATTAGTGTCAACTGTAATGATGTATCGAAGGTCATTGCTTCAATATCTATCCATTCACTCCATCATAACCCATGTGCTTGCTCATGCTCCATATGTAGTCATTATTGTATCTGAGGGTTAGCCACAATGTTGTTTGTTGTGTGAACTGCTTGAGCATGGATAATGTGGGGAACACTTAAAAGCTGAAGTCATTGGTGACCAGGCCTTGGGAAGTACATTTGCTCTAAATACTGCTAAGGCCCTGTATGCTGGTTTTGTTCATCAAGGATGGACTCTTGCATTTTGACCAACAGTTTAACATGCTACTAACTGAAAGCAGGTGTTCTTTGAATGCTCTATATTCTGTGTATTCATGTTTTAGATTACATTTTATGATTTCATTTATAATGTAATCTTTACCCTTGGACAAAAGTTCTCAGACATATTGATCAATGAAACGTTCAACATATATTTTGAGATTTACATCATTATGTCAAATATATTCTCATTGCAAACATTTACATTTTCCTCATGCAGATCTTAAGCTTGAAAATGGATTGAAATTCTCAAGTGTGTGGTATAATGCTTCAGACTAGGAATCCATCCTAATTAAATTAAATTATGTAGAACCTCATTCAGAACCCTTTTTCAAACTCGTGTTCTGGCACTTCTTAATGACTTCATAGACTCTACAAGTTGAAAAAAGGATATTTTTGTTTCAGGGAAATTGATACATTATCAGAATCCTTATTTGAAATTGTCATATCTAATTAATTGGGTCACTCTTGTTCTTAGTATAGGAAGATTTTTAATAGCAAAGGTAATTATCACAATTAAGTCTAAATTACAGCTCAAACTTCATTCTCACATTTTTCCCCCTCATCAGTGAACACTGAACTATACTGACACACATAGCTGCGCTACAGTTTTGGTTCACTCTATGAAATCTATTTTGCTCATACAAAGTGCCAGTCTCATTTAAAAGACTGAAAATTTTAAACAATGGCTATTAGTCTGAAAAATGTCTCTTGACGGTAAAGTGAGTCACATGGAGAAATGAGAACAGTGAAGCACGAGTGATCAAATAAAGCACATTTCACGGACTGCAACTGCAACAAGACCTTTTCATGAGAGGAACAAGGAGCAGTATGCGCTCGGTTAGCGCTGCGGGCCCTCTGAGAGTACGTTATGGCACACTGTGTTTTTGAAGTTGTAAAAAAAAAACGTGCATAACAATCTATTGAACAGTTAATAAACATTCAGGGATGTGAGAGTGTGTGTGTGTGTGTGTCCTCCAGTGGGCCGGATAATTATTGTCTTTACCAAGTGTTCAGGTGCCCCTGGAGTGCGTCGGATGGCTAAATGCTGGCAGTAAACAAATTAACTGGCTGATGTAGCTGCAGACTTAGCGCTCCTCTCTACCCCTGCGCCTCTGCACGTCTGAGGGCCACCAATCCTCAGGGACGAAGCTGCGGCAGTGTGCAGATCTTCGCATGCATGTCCATTCAACCATGCTGAACTATTATCTGCTACAGTATATTCTACTGTTTTAATTACAACTTCAAATATTACATTTGATCCTTATATTTTGCATGATGATCAATGACAGTTCAAGGTAAAAAAAATAAAAAGTAAAAAAACAAAGTAAGAAAGTAAAATTCAAGAAGTTAAATTAAATACACACAAACACACACACACACACACACACACACACACACACACACACACAGAAATGTGATGTGGCGTAAACCATCAAAATAACATATTGCCTTTTAATTTGGTATTTTCATGAGGCTTTTATTTATTTATTTATTTTATTTGCTTTTTTATGATAATGATATCGGGACAGCTGTATTTTATTTTTATTTTTTACTTTATATCTCCCCCCAAAAATATTTAAATTTCAGAAAAGAGGTGTATCCCGGTTACTGTATGTAAACATTTGAATACATTTTTTTAAGTAATTAATAGGTATGACAGCATTATGTCATTGCCCTATTATCATCATACTTTTATTCAACAATGATGCAATTGATAAAAAAAATTATAATAATAAATTGATCAAAAGAGACAGTAAAGACATAATGTTTTCTTCCACATTTCTATTCTATTTCAAATAAATGATGTTCATCAACCTTCCTGTTTGTCAAATAATCTAGATGACACTATATCGTGGTTTCCTCATATGATATATACTGCATAAAATGTGTGTGTGATAAAACGTATGCATCATGTGATGAGGAGCTAAGGTTGGTCTGTTGAGCTCCCTCTGCTGTCTCCTGCACCACACACCGTCACACATTCTGCTGCTGTCAGATCTCCAGCATAAACCACATGCTGGGAGAGGATGGAACGTTTGGATTTGATGATTAAAAACAAAGACTAACTGACCGCACTGGAGTTGATGAGTTAATTATTTTTCAATGTCAGACCTCTTGAGCTTTTTATCCTTTTCTAAGCGACTCACTAAAAGACCAATCACAAATGAAGTATTTAATACCTCCAATCATTTCACACAAATTAGATGAGATGGAGAACAAACTTGAGTCTTCTGCTTTTCAAATGTTTGTCCTAAGAAAAAGGTATAAAGTCCAAACTGTGCTCAGATATACACAGTATTAATACATGCATAATATGATATGAGCCACCTTTATTTTAAACTATATAGATATTGTCTTATTGTATTATTTGTTATGACAATATGGAGACACAATTTGAGTATTTTTAAAATATGTTGGTTATTTGAATTATTCAAATATAAGTTATTGTTGAATCCTCAGTTGAATATCACATTTGCCATTTTTGCCTACACACTGGTAGATATTTTGGGATAAAAACAACAGTCGCTGAGTCTGTGCTTAATGACGCAAATGGCATGAACCCCTCAGACCTGTCTGCTGCTAAAAGCGTCTACATCCACCCCTGCCAGATGAAGACATACAGCCTTAACACCCTGATTCCAAAATCTGGCACTCAGCGTAATCTCTAATCTGGAGATTTATCCCCCATATCTGTAAATGGAGTGATCTGTGAGAATTAGGAAATGATAATAAAAATAAATGCATCTAAAATTTGTCATTAAGGTGCCCAGCAAGACGTGTCTGCAAATGATGATCTAATTTTTGTCTCGTTTTCAGCACACCTCACGCACCTCTTGGAAGCTCCAGGACGCATTAGGCTTCGCCGTCACTGCCAGACATGCTAAAAAAGGAGCCAAATGCATATCCACACAAGCAGGAAGTGAGGAGGTTACCTGCGTGTTTGTCTATAAGAGCAAAACAAATATGATTTTTCAAAACTCGCCTTTAAATGCAATAGCCGGAGGCAATCCAATTTGTGTTCAATTAATGGAAAATGTTTAAAAAAGCAGAACGCACAACAAAAGCAAGCACAACAAAAAGTACTTCCATGTAGAATCAATAAACGCCCCCCCCCCCCATCCCTTCCCTACATAAATTTTGAACAAGACAGCTCTGAATCTTGCATGATGAAGACATTATGTGTCATAATAATTAGGAGCACAGACAAAAGAACAACTAATCAGCATGCAAATGTATGCGGGCTCCAGTGTTTCATATGAGGCAGATTTTCTACCTTTTTTTTCTTTTTCTTTTTCTTTTTTTCCCCTCTCAATTCATCTTCATTGCTAATCATTTGAGGGCTGCCAAATGTTCACTGACACTAATGTATTACAGGTCAAGAGAGGCAGGTCTTCACCTATTACCCCCAAAACAATGTGCTTCCATCCTGCTCCCACTTCAGCTTTTGCAGCAATTACTGCCAGATGCAATCACGAGCCTTGAATAGGAGCAACTGGGGCTTGTTTGTGGCTTGGATTCATTAAAAAGGAGGGTGAAGAAAGGAATAAATTACTTAATTGTAACAGGGAAAAAAATGCCAGCCAAGAGATGGCCAGTATATGGCCCATTGCGTGAATAGGAGGCTACTGCACTCCTGGAATGGAATTGTGGGATAGCTAAGTATGGCCCATACACAAGATTTTGGGTGTCCTCCAAAACAGATGGCTCCACATAGCATCCGCTCTTCTCTTTGTCAGACGGTCGGCCGCTTTTGTTCATCAGGGCTTTGATGCGAAGTTCACAAAGAAGACTTTTGGAGAAACACAGACAAACAGAAGACTTTGCTGTATTCCTGTTGTGGGTTTAGAATTTTAAAATCATTCTGTATTTGTGCTCTTCTACACTGCTGGAGGAAGGTTGAAGAGGGATGTGTACATTGTGCACTGCCTGAAAACCTATTGACACAGAGACGCTTGGATTTCAAGCTGTAATTGGAAAGTTCATGGCCCTGCCCACTTAGGAGGGAGGTGTCAGGCCAGTGACACGGGGTCCGTCTCCCCCATTCATGAGCCATGAGATCACGTGTGGC
The DNA here is from genome assembly GCF_963082965.1 of Carassius carassius. Classification (NCBI taxonomy): domain Eukaryota; kingdom Metazoa; phylum Chordata; class Actinopteri; order Cypriniformes; family Cyprinidae; genus Carassius; species Carassius carassius. The sequence goes on along the minus strand of NC_081785.1, from coordinate 16,129,620 downwards.
CCTGCAGCTAGCAGGTCCACCCAATTAAAAAAAATACATGGTGGATTTGCGTTCATTGTTCAGGTCCATCATGAATAAATTTGGTGATTGTGTAATGTGGATCCCAGTGTATTGAGAATACTGCAATATTATAAAAACGCCTCTACAGCAACCTCATGAAATGCTATATTACATTTCTAGTTTAAAGGTTTGGTTCACCTTTCATTCATGGAAGACATCATGGTGGAGAGAAAGATTTTTGAAGAATAGTGACTTTTTGATTTTGATATGTTTCTTACACAAGGGTTAACACATCTTCTCACAAGACTTGCTATTCAATTTACGAGTCATAAAGACTAATGTAATGCTATTTGTGAGGTGTCATTTTTGGGGCATTTTGACAATTTTAAACTATTTATATTTTGGTCAGTTGGTAGCAAATTCCTGTGAATTAGTAAATTCTCATTGCCATGTTTTTGGTAGGACCTTCTCATTCCCCAAAGAGGGTTAGGTTTAAAGGGTTAGTTCACCAAAAAAAATGAAAATTATGTCATTAATAACACCCTCATGTCTTTCCAAACCTCAGTTCATCTTCGGAACACAGTTTAAGATATTTTAGATTTAGTCCGAGAGCTGTCTGTCCCTCCATTGAAAACGTATGTATGGTATACTGTCCATGTCCAGAAAAGTAAGAAAAACATCTTCAAAGTAGTCCATGTGACATCAGAGGGTCAGTTAGAATTTTTTGAAGCATCGAAAATACATTTTGGTCCAAAAATAGCAACAACTACGACTTTATTTAGCATTGTCTTCTCTTCTGTGTCTGTTGTGAGAGAGTTCAAAACACAACAGTTCAGTGATATCCGGTTGCCGAAAGAATCACTCGATGTAAACGGATCATCTTGAACCAGTTTCTGTCAGAGCTGATGATACTGCGCATGTGTGATTCAGCGTGAAGCAGACCGACACACAGAGCACTTGAACCGAACTGATTCTTTTGGTGATTGATTCTGAACTGATTCTGTGCTAGTGTTATGAGCGCGGGTAAACCGAAGGCTTGAATCAAGGGCAATCATTGCCAATGATGTCATTACGTCGAGCGCAAAAGAACCAGTGAACCATTTTCTTCAACCGGTTTATTGAATCGAAATGTCCGGAAGAACCGGTTCGTGGAAAAGAACCGAACTTCCAATCACTACTGGTGATCTGAAAACCGATGCAACCGGTTCTTGACTCTAGAACGAGTCAATCTTTTTTTTGTTATCTGGCTCGGCTCTGTGTTCATCTTCAGTTCTCTTCACAGCAGTTCAGTCAGTGTACTGTTTGAGTAAATTAATTACTCCGGGATATTGGTTTGTTTGAACTCAGATTAAGTAATTTGTGGATTAATGCTTATTGGAGACGAGAACGATTCAGTACGATTTGGTGAACTGGTTCAAGAAGATCCGGTTACATACATTAGTATACCATACATTAGTTTTAAATGGAGGGACAGAAAGCTCTCGGACTAAATCTAAAATATCTTAAACTGTGTTCCGAAGATGAAAGGAGGTCTTACGGGTTTGGAACGACATGAGGGTGAGTTATTAATGACATAATTATGATTTTTCAGTGAACTAACCCTTTAAGGCTAACCCTAGGGTGGTGGTGTTGGCGCAGTGGATAAGACACATGCCATTGGTGTAAGAGACGCAGGTTCGAATCCACTGTGAGACACCAATGTGTCCCTGAGCAAGACACTTAACCCCTAGTTGCTCCAGAGGCGTGTGACCTCTGACATATATAGCAATTGTAAGTCGCTTTGGATAAAAGCGTCAGCTAAATGTAAATGTTAAGGCTGGGGTTAGTTTTGGGTTATTTTTTATTATTATTATTATTATTACAAATCATATATTTTCCCATGAATCACTCTGTACACAATAGCAGTTCATATGAAACTGCACCTTCATAAAATACTTATGAGAATGGGTTGGCTTGACAGCCACTGGTGATGCCAGATTTAATGTCAAGAGCTGGTTTACTTGTGCTTTGTAACCAATCATGACACAGCTAATTTGAATTTGCATTGCTTTGAGGAGAAGATTTTCACGTAAATAGTGGTCTTTTCCTCTCACAAACTTATTGTACGGCTTCAAAAGACTTACAAAATAGTAAAAAAAAAAAAAATAATAATATTTTAAGTCTTTCGAAAGCCATGGAAAAGAACATCATGACCATTGTGCCAGAAAAAAAGAATGAATTTTTATTCTTGGTGAATTCCCCTTTTAAGATACGCCCGAAGTTAGATCGCATAACATGATTAATAAAATGGATCATGCAAATGAAAGGGAACTGAAAAGGATAAAACAGTCTTGAAAAGTACACAATAAGTTTCTATCAAATAACCCTTCACAGCTCAGAGCGAATCATGTCTTGGATTTGTAGATGAGGCCCTGGTGTATGAACACTGTGTGAGGGATAATCAATTCAATCTATTAAGATCTCCGTCTGAAAATGAAAGCGCATAAACAGCACTCGAATCCCATAATGATGGGTGAGGATGTGAGAAAGCTCTTGGAAAGGAAATAATGGGTATAACAACAGAGTGCTCCACACAAGAAAGAAAATGAGGGGGTATTATAAAATCAACAGAGAGCAGCTCACTAAGATGGGCGGCCCTGTGTACACAAAGTACCTGCATATGTGAAGTATGTGTGCATCCACAGTACTTGGTCTGCTCATTGTTGCCAGTTTTTTCTTGTCTAAAAAAAAAAATAAAATCTACACAATGTCTCCTTGAACAACCCCACCCACCACCACCACCTACCCCCTCCTGTGCCCAGAACCACTTGTCTTCCACTCCTAGTAAACAGAGGATGGCACTTAGATAAGCAAATGATGGGTATACTGGAGAATGGGACTGTCTTATGGGGAAGCTTTCAGTGTTTTCTGTCTGGGAAGGGAGGAGAGTTTCACACAATCAGTGAGGATGGGGAACAGGGGGAGGCCTGTATAGGGACGCTGGAAGACGCAAGGAGAAACAGCAAAGGAAAACAGAGGGAGGGATGGGATGCGCTTGGGAAGATGCTCTTGGCCCAGCTCCTTAATGGTTCTTCCTATAGTGGCAGTCATTCAAGGGCTTCCATCATTTATTTACATTTGTGAGCCGTGTCACTCCCACCTTCAGGCCTTTGTGTTTCTCCGCACTGTAAGAGTGTCCGACACCAGAGCCGTTAGAGCTTTCAGTATTGCTCTGAGTGCACAGTGACACTGAAGATGAAGTTGTCTGAACTGCTCAATGGTGCTTCAGAAGGGACATTGTTGTAAATATAGAAACAGATTTTTTAGGACAGACTTTTAGGGTGTGAATAATTCTAGCAATAATAGCATTCAAAAAGGACAGTGTGGTTTCCAAAGCTCAGTTTTTGTTCTTCGTAGCATGCAACGACTTTCCCAAAAGGACTATTAAAAAAATGGAAATGGGGGGAAAAAACTGGAATGTATCTATAAGATGAAGAACAAAGAGACAAATAATCTTGGAGCCTCCTTATCTGGGCAACCACTCAGCTTCAGATCAGACAAAGGATGTGCTTCCTGTCTGTTTGTACGCAGATGTACAGTACGTGGCTTTCTTGGCACGGTGGCACACAGGCTGGGGTCAGTGCAGACGTGACAGTGGTGAATCACACCTGATAGTCAGATATGCCTATATGCCTAGCAGCAGATATGCCCTTTGAGACCAATTATTTTCTAGCTGTAAGTAATTTTCAAGTGAAGGGGCTTCCGTTTATGCGAAGAGTCGAATGATGATAAGTTGCCTCTTCCATAAGTTTGCAAGCAAAGTCTTGGGGGATTCGGCAAGCATTGTACCTTGTTGCAGTGCATACTCTTGAATCATGCAGTAGTTGTTGGAAGACTGGTTTAGGGAAGGGGATACTGACCTTTTGGAGTCATGTGATGCCTCAGGCAGGGTCTTAGGGACACAGTGCTACTGTGCCAAGATGTTCTATTATCAATGAGCAATGTGCATTGATACCTGTCCAAGGACTGAGACAATAATCATTAATGCATTTGCATTTGGTATGTAAAGAAAGGTTATTGTTAGACCACCATATGGCTTGTGGCCTTTTTTTGTTGATGATTTTTATTTTTGTCCAGCAATACGAAGTGCATTAATATGAGAAACAGACGATACGAGGGTCAGAAGGGGGATCTGCAAAATGGATCCACTTTTAAATATATAAAGAACTGGTACTTATTTATTTAGCCAATTTTTTTATCATTTATGTGCACTATTAAAAACTTGTTTTTGTAACATTCAACTAGGCCTCTTTGACATCACCAGTCAGTACTGCTGCAGCTACTTAATATTTCTTGACAACGTCTATTCTGTTTTTTGTTTTTTATCACCCTGCTTATCTTCTAGAATTTCAATAGAAGACACAAATCACAAGGGCACTGCATTTTAATTTAATGTTTTTCCTTTTTAATATTTTCCTTTTTATTCTGCCCTTAGTTTCCACCAATTATGTATAATTATATCGTCCTACACCATGAGTTGCTGAACATCGCTTTCCAATTTACAGTTGAATGGAAGGAGAAACAACAGGCGCAGCAGAATACTAGGTTACCCAAACTGCACTTACGATGGAAGGAGCTTTTGTGATGGCCATCTTTTGAATTCACAATTGAGTTCATTAATTAATTTAGAACCTCACATCTATCTCAAGATGCAGAAAGATTGCAAATAATACAGTTTCCTAATGCGGGTGGACAAAAGATACCAAGTATCTTCTTTAATTAAGCAAGTTCTATAAATATGCCCCTTAATTTTTTTTTTTCTATTATCGTCTCTTGCAGATGCAATTACAGGTGTATGTAAAGGATAAAAATCACATAATGGCACATAATGGCGGTCTATATATATATATATATATATATATATATATATATATATATATATATATATATATATATATATATAAATCATCAACATAATAAAACCAATTAATAATCATTAAAACAAAAAAGAATGTTCCTCTGTCTTTGTTGACCTCTCATGCCTTGGACTGATAAGGAAAGGCTCTAAAACAAAGACACTCTTCAGACATTCAGACTCTTTGACTGACAGCAAATGGAAATTGTCAGAACAAATGTCAGTTTGACATGGGCTTTCATTGATTAGCAGTGCTATGAATGTTTTATATGGACTGTTATAATTTTTATCATTATGTTGTATAACCCAGACTGAATGAAGGATTATACAATCGTTAACTTCAGGTGAGACCCCAGCCACTCGTTAAGACCTGCTAGTCGATCAAGTTGTCATAATCCAGGGGTACACACCTTCATTAGTGACATTAGCACTCAATGCAGGATAGCCTGCAGCGAGCTCTACAAGGTGAGAAAGAGACGAAGGTTGCTAGAAGCCCCCCCACAGCTAATTACACCGCCTGCCCTCTCTCTGCAGGAGGGGCTAAAGATGATGGGGAGGGGCAATATGTTAGCATACCATTCATTGGTCGTTTTACAAAAGATCGTTTTAACAGCATGCATGTCTTTAGAAGACCCTTTGAAATCAGTTTTATGGATTTTAGTTCATATCTGTTAGCTTTAATGTCATCTGTATGCTAGCGCGCCTCTACAAGTTCTCTTAACAGAAAAATGCTTTTTCTTCATGGAAAACAGACCAAAATTATTGATTACATCATCTTGCACTCATAGGTGTGCCTAATGTTTTGTACAATTAAATGATAGTAAATAGTAATTGCAAGCAAACCATGTTTGGGTAATGCAAACTAAAGGATTTTTGGCTGTTTAAAAATGGATTTAATACATCCTACCCAAACTTCCTGTTTTATAGGGAATTAAAAAAAAAAAAAAGACGCTTGTTGAGAAATTTCATGGACTTTTAACTAACAAAACTATTCAGTAATTCTTAAAAATAATATTTTGATTTCAGTGTCTTCTGCAGTTTTATTTTTTGGTCTTAAGGTTTTGTTACTGTATTTTGTTTATTTTTAATGTTGTACATGAAAATGATTCAGTTGTATTCTGTAAAAATAAAAAATCCAAAATGTGAGAGTCTGCGACATTTTTGAGTACAAGTTGAGGCAAATGCATTCATAATTGCAGTCTGAATCCAAGTCTGAATCCAAGTACCCCAAGTCTAGTCAGTGCAGCAGGTTTTTATTGTAATACAGTTATATAATTGCATGAGCTAGTACAAGTACTCTCATTTTTAAAATTTGACATTTGGTTTGTTTTCAAAAACTTAATTGTGCCCTCATTTTAATATAATAAAGGAGTAACAGGTGTGGAATCACAGAAAAGAAGTTATGGTATTGTGAGAGAATAAACAGAAAAATCAATAGCAACTAACCAGACACTTAGGAGCTGTCTGGACAAGATCTTTATTTATTTTTTATTTTTTTTGATTCATGAACATGATGTGACCCTACGCTCTACAACCACATTTCGCTAAAGGGGGCAATAGTGTTTATTGATTTTCTGCCTGTACTGAAGTATGATCTGAACATGAGTAGACTGATCTCATGTGAATGAAAAGGCGGCAAACAGCAGGAACATGGGACACATACAAAATACTACTGTGTCATGTCATGAGTAAGCATCCCTCGTCTCTGATGTCAAATGGATTCTTTAGCATGTATGTAATTGCTGTATGTCACTTTCCTTAGTATTTAAATATTTATTAAAGAAAAAAAAGAACCATTATGAATATTTTATTCAATTATACAGCATATGCAAGGATATAGGCTGCTGTGAATGCATCAATATTACCACGAGTGATTATTTTACCCAAACAAAAGATGCCTAATCTTACTGACAGCTTGGTTCTCACTCTGATGGCAAAATATTGACTGTGATCTTTATCAAAGCGACACACATATTAATGAAAAAATAAAACATGACCATGGAACACAAAACCAAGTTCTTCTTTTTTTTATAAGCCTCTATTATATCTGTAACAGAGCCTTTGTATTTCATAATAAGAGCTCCTTTTACCCGCCAGGGAGTAATATGTCCCATTTTGCCGTCCCGCCAGACGAGATTACAGGAATAATTGTTCTTTAGGTAGCACTCAACGTTGGGAATAAAACACACATATGTTTCCAAGTGTGAATGTTGACATTTGCATGGCGAGGAGCCACTCAGGTTCATTGTTTGGTAACAATATTTGAGTATGCCCTCAGGGGTTTTTCTCTTTTGTGCTGAACCATTTTCCATGAAGGCCATTTGGCCACATAATGACACCTCCAATGCACTTTCTCCCTCTAATAACTTTTTTTTTTTTTTACACTTGATGTCTCAACTACACCTCTTTTGTGTCTGAGAGCCTGTTAATTTTTTATGATAAAAAGCAAGTAAGGTTCACTAATGCTAGGATGAGTGGCATTTACTGTATTACATACCCCTTGTTGAACACAAGCCTAGTTGAGATATTAACACTGCGAGGTGCCAATCACTCCAAAAATGAACTAATTCACAAAATTTTGCGTCATGTGGTTTAAGCTATCAGCTGAAAGGATGCTCTGAGGAAATCCGTCTCTGTATAAACAAGACCAGGGGCTGGTTGTCAAACTTTTGAATGTGACTTTCTATGTAGGGACATACGAATAGCTGTGTATTGAGAGTCAGTAGCGGTGCATGTTGTCTCATGGTATGGTGTACATTGTCATAATTGGGACCTAACCCCCTTTTTAAGTAAACAGCAAAAACTATACAGTTACTGGGATAAAACCTTTAAAGACAACCACTCCACTAATAACATAATCACTTTGCTTATATTTGTAAATATCTTGTCATTTGTTCTGCCTCGTCATGTACCGTGTCTGTATATGCTAGAATAACCTCAGCCCTTTTATTCCAGTGTGACAGGTGGTACAGGGTTCTAGCTGCTCTCCGCAGTGACCATACAATTAACTCTTTCTTTAATAGCTGATAAGAGCATTGTCTGCTGTTCAGCTCCAGATGCCACTGTCTCTGTAACATGGCAGATACATTCGAAACTACTCGTTATGCTGCATACATTCAAAAACATATACTGTACATTTCTGCTTATTTTCCTGCCGTCATTTCAGAAATGACTCACTTAATGCAGATTTTTACAATACTCTAAAATACACACAACGGTGAATTTCTTTAATTAGATGTACTATTTTAAGCCATAAAAGCACAAGTAACAAATGCAGATCAGTTTCACAGAATCACCTCGCTCAACTGAAACTGACAAAGTACAAAACAATTTCAGCAACTGGAGAAAACAACCAAAAATTCAGCTTTTTAGCTCTTTGCGTTCATATGCTGTTTTTGAAAGATGTCACCGAGCATCAACAGGAGGGGAATTGAAGAGAATAGAGCAAATAGGCAGACAAAGTGAACAATGGCAGCAATGAGGGCTCTTCAGAAATATGGCGAGAAAGAGTTGGCCGCAGTGGCGTGCGTGAGTGGACAGATGTGCTCTAATGTGTTTTGGCTGGAGATCAAGCGCATGGCTACACCCAGAGACGAGCTAAAACAAAGATAAAGATGTAGTAATTCCTCTGCAAGCATCATTCAGAGACACTAATAACTCCTGCTACAACAGGGTTATGAGAATATTTTGGACATGAAAACTCCACGTGTTAGCAACATATTGAATGAGTGACTGGAGATATTGAGGTTTTTACATATTCTCACATTCTGTTTTTGAAGTGTATATCTGAGCTCATCTGACACTTTTTGAAATGATAGAGACAAATCTGATGTTTTTTTTTTCCTTGATCAAAAAGAAACAGCGAACTCTTCAACTGTCCAAAACAACAAGCACCGCAATGTGTTTGACAAAAGAACACAATTATTACAATTACAGTGTCTCACTCATTAGCTCCAGTGTATTCCAGTGTAATTTGTGTTGTAGCTGACACATCAGACATGAATATCCTCTGCCACCTTTTGTTTAGGAGTGGGGGGCCTGATTTGCATTCTGTGTGCTTTTCGGGTGATGAAGACTTCACTCTATTAGTCCATTAGAGAGAAAGGGAGAGAGAGAAAGGGAAAGAGAAAGTAAGACTTAGAGAGAGCGAGAAAGAGAGGAGCGCTGCAATCTGCAACTCGCTGCTTGTTTGAGACTCTGACCCCCTTAGAAATGCCACTTTGCCTCACACATTAGCTGCTTACAAAGAAAGAAAGCTAATGTACCATCTAATTGGGTGAGCCACTGCATCTGATTCCTCTCAATCAGAGTATTAGTTCGGTAATTACCCATCTGCCTCGGGTGGAAAATGGCAAGGCGAACACTAAGCTAATAACATGCTCAAGGGCTCTCCAGAGCTGAGAAGATGAGGCTGATGTTGTGCGATGCAGTCTCAAACTATTTCAGCACCAGGGTGAAATCATTACCTAGACCCAATTTGCCAGCTTTTCCACATTGAGTTTATTCAATTATTTACTTAAACAGATTATTCCATTTTTCTATTATTTTTTTTCTTTTCTGTAATTTTTTTCCCTCACTGCTGTAAACCATGGCCATGCTTATAAGTGTGTTCTGTTAAAAAAAAAAGAACTGATTTTCAAGTGCTTTTAGGATGGAAGAGACTCAAGAGAGGAAACAATAAAATGATCTAATAGTCTGACATTTGATTAGTTGTTTTTGCATTCCTTTCTTTTTTGTGATGCCTAAAAGTGACTGAGGTAGTTAGTATCTTCTTTGCCAAATACAACAGAGGACAAAGAATAGGTCTACAGTAAATTGATTAATCATTAAAATAGAAATGGTATTTCAGTATTCTTCTCTGAGTTCGTGTTTGTGTTTGCAGTTTTAGTTCACCCAAAAATTATAATTGCCATAATTTACTCACTCTCATGTTGTTCTAAACCTATATGAACTTTTTTCTTCAGTGAAACATTAATGTTGTGAGTCAGAATACTCACGCTTGTCTGTTCCATGTAATTAAAGTGTATGCTGAAAAAAGACAATAAAATACCTTATTAAAATTCCAGTTATATTTTATGGTACATTAGCATGAGGAAAAGACAAAAAATTACACAGTCACATCAATTAACATTTCAGTTAATTCTTTTTTACCAAAAATTTTAATCAAAGCTCTCAAGTCAAATTTCTAAGATTGTTATGTGGCTATTCCAAATATATTGTAATATACATATAATATATATTATCTTATATATGTTATGATGATTTGTTATTCAATAGATTATTTAAAAAATATATATATTTCAGTATAAAAACTTAATGTGCATACTTAAGTTTGTCACAATCACACACATAAACCATGTTTGCTTGGCACTGATGTTAAACCTGTCATGATACATTTTATACAACATACAAGAGCATGAATAAGACTTTGAGAACTTTTTTGAATAATGGTGCACATTTCAGATTACTTCAGATGAGTAGTGCACAAGTCATGTGAACTACTTTCTTGATAAAGTTTTTATTTGTTTGTTTGTTTATTTGTCATTTTGGAATGGAAGTACTTAATCATCATTCAGATTCACTTTATGGAAAAGAGCAGCAAGAACGTTCTTCAAAATTTCTCATTTTGTTTTCCACTGAAGAAATAAAGTCATACAGGTTTATAACAACATGAGGTTGAGTAAATGATGACAGAATTCTAACTTTGTGAATCACCTCTATCTGATTTGAGGCGAATGCTAATTAAGTCTACTTTTACACATACTGCAGTAAAGAATGGCTTTAATTTACAGTTAATGTAACCTATGAAAACATCCCTCAAACACACCTCATAAAGACACCTCACCTGGTCCTCATAAAGGTGACAATAGTGTAAACCAAAATCAGTCTCAGTAATAATTATTTTCAATTAACTGCTTGTCAAAAGTGAAATTAATAAAATAATAAATTATAAACATTGTCATAAACGAGGCTTTCTCTTTTTCAAGGTGGTCTATGTTTCGCACTGAAACAGGGGGATTCCATTTGCATAAAGTAAAGCCATAATTTGCAAGTGTTTATTCTACTCTATGAATGCGTGGACTGTAATTGGGTCTTTTTAGATAGCTTGATGAGGGAGCCATAACATCCATTCGTAGATAAATTGCAGTCCAAGTTGGCCAGACGTCCTAGTAGATCAATATCCGCAAATTACTCAAACAAATGCCAATAACAAGACCTTTATATTACTTCACACCATGCTTATGTCTTTTTGTTCTACTTGCCCATAATTAACAACAGTGTATTTCAAACGATTAGATCACTCAGATGCAATCTCTTATCAAGGGACACACAATGTCATTTAGTTGTCAATGACGACCTTATCTACTTCCCTCACCTGAGTTTTGAGTCCATTATTAAACTATTATAGAGTATTTTTGGACTTACCTGTTTTATCATTCATCTTGCTTCGCAAACACAACCCGTGACAGATCACCGATCCTACCAATATGAATTGGGCTGAGGACTTGCTGTGGGATCTGCGACAGAATGGTCGGCATTTGGAGTGGTGTGTGGATGACTTCCTGAATCTTTCCCATCGGGTGAGTTGGCACGATGCCTCGCTCGGTGAGTGCTTTCAGATGGGACTGGATGAGGAAACTATTCGATGCACGCATCCTGTGTGTGATTTACCTTTGGTCAAAGTGATTAATCTCAACCTCTTTCTAAATGGTTAAAATTTTGTCGTAAAAGAAGAGTTGTCCTCATCCATCCTTCTCTCAGAAAAGCTTGGCCTCTCCAACTCACCTCACGCCGGTACCCTCCACATGCCTCTCCAATGGTTCAATCCACTCCTATCCACCCATGTTTCTCTGAGTCTGGAAGGAGCTTTTGAACAGAGCTGACTTGGGAGCAAAAGTGGCAGACCCAGCATTAGCATCTGTACAGTTAGCGCTGAAATCCGCCGCTCTTCCTCTGTGTCCACCTCCTGCCAAGGTGGTGGCTTGCGCTGCAGAACCTCCAGAAGTGGCGGAGACCGCTCCAGAATACTCTCCAGAATTCTCTCCAGAGCTCAACCGTGGTCCCACTCACGCCACAGAGCTCAACCGGGAGCCCAGCCCTCTTAAGTCTCATTAATCTCAGCTGGTTCCGTTCAGCTCTCCTGAGCCTCCTGAATCTCAGTCACCTGAATCTCAGCTACACTTTTCTCTTGCTTCAGGTATCGAAAGTGACGAAAGTGACGTGACATTCAGCCAAGTATGGTGACCCATACTCAGAATTTGTGCTCTGCATTTAACCCATCCGAAGTGCACACACACAGAGCAGTGAACACACACACACACTGTGAACACACACCCGGTGCAGTGGGCAGCCATATATGCTGCAGCGCCCGGGGAGCAGTTGGGGGTTCGGTGCCTTGCTCAAGGGCACCTTAGTCGTGGTATTGAGGGTGGAAAGAGAACTGTACATGCACTCCCCCCACCTACAATTCCTGCCGGCCCTAGACTCGAACTCACAACCTTTCAATTGCCAGTCCGACTCTCTAACCATTAGGCCACGACTTCCCTCTAAAAAAATTGAAAAGAAGTAGGCATCATGTCGTGGACGCTGGCACCATGTTTCGTTTCATTGTGAAAGCAAAAATACTTTTTTGGCCTTCCAAAAGACGAGACAACCAGAAATCAGTGGTGTAGTAGTTAATACTGTACGGTAATTATAGTATCAGTACTAGAGTAAATACGGTAAAGGGGATGGTGACTTTCCCCGGAACTTATCTGTATCAGTGAAGTACTACGAAGTAAACCGCACTCACCTTGGCTCCGTCTCTGCGTGTGTTATTGTTCCTCTGCAAATAGTACAGTGGCGACGAGGATATAGAGTTAATGAATCCACATGAGGAAGGATATTGAAGATATCTGACGAGTGAAACTCAGTATAAAGGCAACATTCCGCCTGTTTTCGGGTTCGGAGGAAACCGAGACTGTTAGATACTCAAACGGCTAGGACAGGGACAGCACATGAAAGCGCATGAGCGCCCTCCTGTGGTGAGTGGATGTAACTGAAAACAAAACTGTGTCTTGCAAGACGAAGCAAGTTATAAATGAAAAGTGGAGATTAACAGAAGGAGCCATAGGTAGAAGTGTGCTGGAAGAGGGAAATTGTAAAGAAATTAAATAAAGAAAACACCTGAAGAGATGGCATTGATAGGAAGAGTTCCAGAATTTGAAAGTAAGAAAGAAGATTTTGATTCATATTTAGAACGATTTGAAAGATGGCTGTCAGCAAATGAGATTGATGCTGGGAAGAAAGCAGATGTGTCTTGGGTCCCACTGAATATGGACTGTTGAAAAATTTGATTGCACCTCAGAAGGTTACAGAAGTGTCATATGACAATATCACAAGTGCCCTGTCACTGCATTTTAAGCCGAAGCCCATTTTGATTGCAGAACGATTCAGATTCTACAAAAGACAGCAAAAGCAAGATGACACTGTGGCTGAATACATTCTTGTACTGAAGACATTAGCGAGCACTTGTGAGTTTGGACAATTTCTCAATGATGCCCTCAGAGATCAGTTTGTTTGCGGCCTCTCAGGGGAGGGATATCACAAGCGGCTATTATCTGAAAAAGATCTTACATTCAAGAAGGCCTGTGATATTGCACTTGCTCTTGAGTTGGCTTACAAAGACACTATGGAATTGAGAGAACATGCTGAAAAACCAAAAGGGGCAGTTCACAGAGTCTTTAACCCTTCTGGTGACCGGCGGCATCACAAGAAGAGTAACAGTTCATTTTACAACCGGCAGGATGATGGAAGAGCTAAACAGCGCGTCTCTACAGAGAAAAAGCAGAAGTGCTATCGATGTGGCAAGGACAATCATCAATCAACTGAATGCTACTATCGCACCGAAACCTGCCATGGCTGTGGGAAAGTCGGACATCTAAAAAGAGTCTGCAAGAAAATAAAGCATAGGGACAAAGCTAAAATGGTGAACGCAACTGGAGTAACTGATGACTCTGATGATTGTAAAGATGATGTGCTGACCTGTTTACGGTGTACACCGCTCAAGGAACAAAAGATGGAATTTTTGTCAAAGTTGAAGTAGCTGGGAACCCAGTGAAAATGCAAGTTGATACAGGCGCATCTGTGTCCTTGATTCCAGAGTCTCTCTATCATGACCAACTGAAGGACTGTTCTCTGCAGCCAGTAGCCATTCATCTGTCTTCATACACAGGAGAAACCATTCCTGTGCTTGGGAGAATTTTAGTGCCAGTGAAGTATGAGGGATACGAGTGGAAGCTGCCACTTGTGGTGGTGAAAGGCAGTAAACCACCACTACTGGGAAGAAATTGGATGCAGAAGATAAAGCTGAACTGGGGTAAGATCTTCAGTCTTCAAGGCGGCGAGAAAAATGAACAGCTCACCCTGCAAGCAATGCTTGAAAAGCACAAAGATCTCTTCAAAGACGGATATGGGAAGATTAAAGACTTCAGAGCGAAGATTAGAGTGCAAAGTGATGCAATCGCTGCATACTCCCGGAAGAATATCCACTTCCAAATGCGGAGGATTTGTTTGCTACTTTGGCGGGTGGGAGAGTTTTCAGTAAGCTAGACCTGTCTTTCGCTTATCAACAACTGCAATTAGATCCAGAGTCAGAGCAATATCTTGCAGTGAACACACACAAAGGCCTCTTCAGATTCCATCGCCTTGCCTATGGAGTTTCCACAGCTCCAGCAGTGTTTCAACACACAATGGATCAAATACTGAATGGGATGGAGAAGGTTGTGTGCTTTATGGATGACATTCTTGTATCAGCACCTACAAAGGATGAACACCTGGAAATTTTGGATCAAGTGATGGCAAGACTGGAAAAGTATGGTGTGAGAATCAAGCTTTCCAAATGTGCATTCCTGCAAGACTCAGTGGAGTACCTAGGGTACAGAATAGATGCACAGGGACTGCACCCCACCACAAGCAAGGTCGAGGCCATAGTAAACGCACCAGCTCCGAAAAAGGTTACAGAGTTAAGATCATTTTTGGGGTTGCTTAATTACTATGGAAAATTTTTGCCAAATCTGTCCACATTGCTGCACCCACTTCACCAGCTGCTACAAGCTGAAGCACCATGGAAGTGGTCTCCACAATGTGAAGATGCATTTCAGGGCTGTAAACAACGTCTTTTGAATAGCAAATGCCTTGCACACTATGATCCAGAGAAGCCTCTCAGGCTTGCTTGTGACGCCAGTCCATATGGTGTCGGAGCTGTAATTTCTCATGTGTTTCCATCCGGTGAAGTGCAACCAATTGCTTTTGCATCAAGAACTCTCTCATCTAGTGAGAAGAATTATGCTCAAATTGAGAAGGAAGCATTGAGCATAATTTTCGGTGTCAAGAAGTTCCATAAGTACTTATACGGTAGAAAGTTTGAGTTGTTGACGGACCACAAACCACTTCTGACAATTCTAGGCCCCAAATGTGCAGTTCCAACTCTCGCTGCACTTCGCATGCAACGCTGGTCTTTAATCCTGTTGGCGTACGATTATGACATTCAGTACAGACGATCCAGTGACCACGCCAATGCGGTTGCGTTGTCACGTCTTTCTTGTGATCATGACACGGATGAAACTACAGATGAAGGCGGAGTACTCTGTGTCTCACACACTGATGAGCCGCCTGTGTCAGCAAAAGACATTGCAGAAGAGACAAGACATGACCCGGTCCTTTCCAAAGTTCTCGATCTGACATTGTCAGGTTGGCCGAAGTTTGTGCCAAATCCAGATCTTAAACCATTCTATCTGAGAAAGGATCAGTTGTCTACAGACCAGGGATGTATTCTCTGGGGGTCGAGGGTGGTTATACCACCAAAGTTCAGACGGAGACTATTGTCTGATGTACATGATGGACATCCTGGAATAACACGAATGAAGGCATTAGCCCGAAGTTTCCTGTGGTGGCCAGGACTAGATCAGGAAGTAGAGAACTTTGTAGGCCAGTGTGCTGCATGTGAGATGACACTGAACAGGCCAGCAGTAGCACCCCTCCATCCTGGGTCATGGGCTGCATCACCGTGGGAAATAATACATGTTGATTTCGCTGAGATCAATAAGCAGCACTACTTGCTGGTAGTGGATGTCTATTCAAAGTGGCTAGAAGTTCTGCCTACACAGCAGACAACAGCTGAGAAGACTGCACATCTTCTCAGAAACCTATTTTCATCCTATGGCCTGCCAAAGGTGTTGGTGTCAGATAATGGCCCTCCATTTACATCAGTAGAGTTTGAGCAGTTCCTCAAGAATAATGGAGTCCGACATGTTCTATCACCACCCTACCATCCTGCATCCAATGGAGCAGTGGAACAAGCTGTGCAGACATTCAAGAAAGCCTGGACTCGACTGGAAGCTCAGTCTGTGTCACCCCAGCAACGGCTTGCCCGGTTCCTGTTCACATACAGAAACACTCCTCACACAGTCACTGAGCGCACCCCGGCTGACATGTTTCTAAAGAGACTACCTCGCACTCGCCTGTCCTTATTGAAGCCGGACATATCAGAAATAGTGCTCAAGCATCAGCTACAGCAGAAAAAGGCTCATGACAAGCGAGCAAAGCCACTCCGGATGTTCAAACGGGGAGAGAGGGTGTTAGTTCGGGATTTCAGACATCCAAAGAAGCTGTGGGTTTCAGGAACGATTCTGCAACGAAGAGGATCTCTGACCTATGAGGTACAAGTTGATCATCGTCAAGTCAAGGTGCATGTGGATCACCTGTGTGCGTCTAAAGCTGCTTATTCACCAAGCAGAAGGGATGACGATGATTTCTTGGAGTACGCAGCAGGCTGTGGGGATCCAGTAGAAAGCACAGAGCCAGAAAATGTTGCTGCTGGTCCATCTTCCGAAGTGCAACAAGAGCGGCGCTATCCAGTAAGGCAGCGGACAGCACCAACTAGATTAAATCTCTAAGTGTTCATTTGAGATGAGTTATGAATACGGTATTCATGTTCTGAGTGCTTACTGTTAGGTTAATGAGTTTTGTATATGTGGTATAATGTTAGCACTGCATATTATGTTACAAAATAGGGATAAAAGTACAGTTATTTCTTGTTATGGGTTCAAATCTAGGGGGAAGGAGTGTAGTAGTTAATACTGTACGGTAATTATAGTATCAGTACTAGAGTAAATACGGTAAAGGGGATGGTGACTTTCCCCGGAACTTATCTGTATCAGTGAAGTACTACGAAGTAAACCGCACTCACCTTGGCTCCGTCTCTGCGTGTGTTATTGTTCCTCTGCAAATAGTACAAGTGGTTAAGTTGCATTTACTAAATTGGTCCAGAACAGGTCAACCCAAATGTTCTGATGTATGCAGCACTTTTTATGGAGAACTGTTTCCTGATCCTGGGAGACTACAATGCCGGCTTTTCTGATTCACAGTCTGTAAGTACGTTTACATATGTAAAGGATTTGCCACTGATGATTCAAATGCGAGTTTTTAGCAGTGTAGAGCAGCGGATCTCAATTCCAGTCCTCATGTTCTGCACATTTTGTATGTTTCTTATTGCTTCAGATGTTTGTTCTTTTCTAACGTAAGTGCCCTGTGAAGTGGACATCAAAGGATATTCCGCTATGATTCCAGTTCGAAGCAAATGTATATGTTCTATTCAAAGTGCATTGTAGTGTGCAAGACGTGAATTTCAATTGTATTTATTTACAGAGATATATGATGTCACACTTGTCCGTGTGTGAAGACGTTGTGCAGCGCAAATCCGTGAAAATTACTCATAACGCGTATACACGTTAATCGACTCCAGAGGGTTAATGTTCTAAAGTGTGGTAACTTCAAAAGATTTCCGCTGCTTAGGGAGTAGGGAGCAATGAACACTGTGTAGGGACCATGTCATTGGGAACAGAGTTCATGCATGGAGCTCACTTCTAACAAGTTGATTATCTGAATTATGTGTGATAACAAAGAGAGACATGCAAAATATGCAGAGCTGGGGGGCGCGAGGACTGGAATTGAGAACCTCTGGTGTAGAGTAGAGCTTGTTGTTTGACGTTTCTCTGATCACAAATGCAGACATGGTTTTATGTTTACGCGGTGCGATGCAATGCAACATGTAAAAACACAGTATACATCATTATAATCCGTAATTATGTCACAACACACTGGTTAGCTGTCAGAGCACACCTCGATTTTCAGACTGATGAGCTTTGTAAAAAAAAACGAGGCGTTTCAGAAAGGCAGGGTATTGAGGAGAAAACATAATGTACATTATGTGCAAAATAAGTGTTTTTTTTTTTTTTTTTTTTTTTTTTTTACCTTAAACCGCATGAACACATTTCTTTTAACCAAATACACAAAATAATGTTCTTTTTAGAAACATCATATGACCCCTTTATGAGGTTGGCAATAGGCCTATATAAATCACCCCTGACAGGCATTGGGACATCCTGCATACAAAATGAATGCAAACGTTAGTAAGTGAACATCCTCCTTGAACAGTGCCCTTTTTTTCTTTTTTTTTTCTTTTGAGTACAGCTTCCTTTCTTTCTATCTCTGTACTGTGGGGAAGGGCAGTCCTGGTTTCATTATCTGTTAATATACACGCTAAATGCTAATATGTATAATAATAGGGTGCTAAGGCCCTGGATAGACAGATAATCTGTTATTGGAAGGCATCTTCTGCTATTCAGCATTTTTCATCTATAGGCATCTTGATGCATTATATTTTGTCAATCTGACTGATCTGCTGGTGGAAAAGAAGGTAGATACAGATTAGACAAATCTGAAATAATCTGCTGAAAGCTCAAAAGCTTGAGATGTCTAGAGTTTCTTGGTCATTTATTCATTTTAGGAGGTCAGCAGCACTAATGAAAGCTATAGCTATACTGAGACTTGTATATATATATATTAGGGGTGTAACGATACGCGTATTCGTATTGAACCGTTCGGTACGAGGCTTTCGGTTCGGTACGCGGTAGGCATTATCGACCGAACGGTTCGTTGGACTAATTAATTATATTTGGAAAATAAAAAAAAATTGTGAAATATAATGATATGCGTTCAACAAGGTAGCCCAATAACCCAAACGACGTAACAGGCAACGCCCCTGACACCCCCGAAGAAGAAAAAAACACCAACTTATATGTTTATGTTAGGCTACTCAGTCAGGCGCTTGCTCACTCAGCAATACAGGCTGAAGGCGCGTTGCAAAATGGCCAATGCGTTTAACAGGGAATCCAAAGTGCACCCAAACACCAGACCTGTTGGTTATTGGAGGATCTTCTATTTCTGGTCTGTTAAACGCATTAGCCATTTTGCAACGAGCCTTCAGCGCATACTGAGTGAGCGAGCGCCTTACTCTGTAGTGCAGTGATCCTCACTATTTTTTTCACAAGAGCCACATTGGCAGAGCAAAATCAAAAGGCGAGCCACTTTTACGACAACATAAGTCACCTTTGCAAATGTGCATTTCTACATATAAATTGGACATCCCACAAAAAAGAAATAACACGGCCAATACATTTTCGTTTAAGAACAGATTTAGCCTACTTTAATAGTGGGATGAGCGAAAGCTGGCATGCATGTCAAACAAAATGCCCCCAAAAGAAAAAAAAATCTCTATGTTTTCAGTGCTGATGCATTCAACATTTAAGGGCACCTAAAAGCTGTCACAACGAACCGGCAAAATTAATGATTATGAATATGTAAAATATAGCAGAAGACATTTAATTTTTTTTTATGTCTGTCGGCTAGAAAGATGCTGACTCGTGATCTTCGCAGTAGTGAACGCGCCTGAGAGAAATGCACATTTCATACGTGAGGGAGAGCAGTCTGTTTTCTTTCGTTTTGAATTGTTTTGTTTAAAAGTAGACATTTCAAGCTTTATATATAGCCTATTTGTCGGGTCTGTGAGGCAAGTAGGCTATACAGCTGAGTTTCGGTTCATTCATGAGACAAACTCCAGGTTCACACCGGCTCCTTCGTATCGTGGTTATCTATTTTCTATTTACTTCTTATTAAATCCAGACAATTGGTTGATGAAACCTTGATTAAAATTAAGATACAATTAATACAAAACGAAATCAAATTTAAAGACAGGCTTTGTGCTTTCTGTTTGAGGTCTCAGTGAAAGTTTTAAAGCAGTCTTAGTGCCGCTGTCAGAGCGCTCACGTCCGTAATGGAGAACTGTCCCGTCCATAAGAGTTTTTTTTTTTATACATTTCTAAATAAATGCGACTTATAGTCCAGTGCGAGGCTAGGCCTATATGTTATTTCTTCTTCATGGCGCATTTTTTGACTGATTCGCCTTATAGGCTACTCCGGAGCGACTTATATTGATAGGCTACACCTGTATGAATTCTCATTTTACTTTTTGAACTCCATTATTGAGCCGAGTTTTGCTTGAAAATAGTCTACTGTTGATGACTGTGCAAGACTAATGGATTCAGGGTCAGGCTTGAATGAGCATGCTTCAGACTCGTGGTGTGAGCAGAGCGAAATTGGAGCGGGAAATGCGACGCTCCGTCCACCGTCTTTTTGAAATTGCCGCACTGCGCTCTGCGCTCTGCGCTCTGTCCAAGATCCGCCCGCTCGCTTCCCGCTCGCTCCCGCCTCACATGCTCTGAAGGCAAGTGGCAGTGTGATACTGTAAGCTACTATGCGAGCCGCCAGTTATAGCTTGACGAGCCGAATGCGGCTCACGAGCCGCGCAATGAGTAACTGTGCTGTAGTGGAAAACGTAGGTTTTAAGAACATGCTTAATGTAATTGAGCCCCGTTACAATATTCCTTCACGAGCTCATTTCAGACAGACCGTAATTCCTGCTTTGTTCCAAAAAACATAAGCCCTATAGAGAACCAATTGAGTAAAAACACACTCAATATAAAGAGTTATAGAGTTCCATATAAAAAGTTACATCTTTGTATTTGTTCATAACTAATATAACATTTTCTTTTTTTTTTATAAGGAGCTGTTTTTGTTTTATACAGTATGCTGCTAAGAAAACACCATAGAAGATGGGTAAAGAATAGCTCCATCATTGTTCAATGTAAAAAAAAAACATACTTTGTTAGTTTTAATGAATAAAACATTTTTATAAAAATCAAGGAAATTTATCTGCTAATTTTTTTCTTTTTGCTGTATCTAAAACGTACCGAACCGTACCGAACCGAACCGTGACACCAGTGTATTGTATCGAACCGAACCGTGAATTTTGTGAACCGTTACACCCCTAATATATATATATATATATATATATATATATATATATATATATAGTATGTATGTATATATATATAGTGTTAGAGGGTCATTTTTTATATTACATAAAAAGAAATCAAGAAGATAGAATAGAAAAGAATAGAATGCTAGTGTCAGAGGCTCTTTCTTTAAAAAAAAAAGAAGTAGAAGACGACAAGTTGTAAGAATAGAAATAGAAAAGAGTGTGCAAGTGTAAGAGAGTCAAATGAAGATGGAAGAGATGTATTATTAGCCATTTCTTGAAGATAAGGCTAAGGACTCAGATGGAGTTGGGCAGGCCATTCCACCTGGAGGGAACAGTTAATGTAAAAGTCTGTGAAAGTGATTTTATGCCTCTTTGGGATGGCACTATAATGTGCAGTTCACTTGCAGAACGCAAGCTTCTAGAGGTCACATAATTCAGATAGCCAAGAGGGTGAGAGTGAGCGTAAGTTACGTCAAAAGATGACATGTGGAGGGGTATATGTTGTGTCAGGAACCATTTTGAGGTTAAGAGTGAGGAGGTAGTGATCTGAGGTGTGCAGAGGAGTAACCAGTCAGAGGTTTATCTTGTTGGGCGAAGTTTTCAAGCATAACTAGAAGAGTATCATCCAAGTTTTCACAAATCTTCATAAAAAAATTATAATAATAATAATAAAAATAAATAAAAAAATATATTAAATAATCCCAGACTTTATAAATACAAGTTGCATTTTGAAGTTGCAGAACAGTTCACTCAAAAGAACACAAGAACAATCAAAACATGTAATTCCTATAAAGGAAATAAGGACATAACAGCATGAAATGTGAGAATTTATGAGGTGAGAGTTTGGATTAGTAAATGACACTTGATTCACATAAGGATCTTATTCAAAGCCCTGGAGCTAAACTGTCTGTTGCTTAAGATTTTCCAGCTAAAACCCTCTTCGAGAGGGCATATAATGAGAATTTTAATGTCATTAGGGGATTGCTAAGGACAGACAATTACTTGCAGAAAGCATTTAAATGGAAGAGAGCATCTTGCTGGAGGCTGGGAGAGGATTCTCCTTAGCATAGTCTTAGAGATGCTTACTGAAGAAGCCATTGTAATTAGTTCAAATGGTCACCAGGGAGAATTGGGGCTAAAGAGCTGCAACCCAAGATCTTGGGAGAGAGAGAGAAGGGTAATAATTATGACAAAAGGCCCATCATCAAGTAGTTTTTATTTTCACATTTGCAGTCTTCATCCTTTTTAGTGCAAAACCCCCCAAATTGCACAAAGGGGCAGATCAGTGACCCGGACACAATTGAATTTGCTTTGTCTCTCTATGTTATTAGTTTTTACGTTTACTGATGCAAAACGGTCTCATTAAGACATTTAAAGTAAAAGAAGCATAACTTAATTTGGTAGACATAAAAATATTATACTATATAAGTAGTCTTACTATTGTGGGTTAGACTAAATTTATTTGCAAAATGGAAATTTTCATATGCAAGGGCCCCAATACATTTTAAGACACTTAAGATACACATTGTGTATCTTCAAACGTGTGTTTATATATATATATATATATATATATATATATATATATATATATATATATATATATATATATATATATATATATGTAATTTGGTTTGTTATTTTAATATAATATAATGACACTTTTTTTAAGTGTGGATTAGGTGTCTACATACTTTCCAGGTCCAAAATCTTTTTTTTTTTTTTTGACAGGTTCTTGATTAGATTGTCACATAAAAATCATGTTAATTTGAAGCTGTAATGCCAGGCTGTATTGCAATTTTAAGTACATGCCTTCAAAATTAAGTTAAAACCTAAGTATGACTCTTGTTGCAGTATGGATCAGTGTGTTATGCAAACAAAATGAAAAAGACATGATTCATTTACTTTGATTACTTAATTATTTATATTTAATTTATAATGTATTTCTATTATTGAATGCTGTGAAGTTACGTGGACTTCGCTTAGTTGTTTTGTTACTAATTTTCTGTTGTGAAAAGCACATACAGACATGACCAAGCATTCTGTTCATGGATTTTATTGCATGAGAATTGGCTCTGTGATGTTTTACAATGCCCTACATGTGTTCGGGACACTGGAACAACTTGCCAGACTGACAGTGAGAGGGATTCCAACCTAAGTTCTGAGTGCAAGAAACCTCCCTGTGGTTAAAGAAGGAATTCTCACTTTATTTCATGTTCTTCATGGATTGAAATGCAAGGGTACTTTGGGAATGGAAAACTAGCTTATTTTATGTACTTGCTGGATATATATTTTAAATCCAAGTTTCTATATCTGTAAGACCAAGAAATGCAAAACAAAGTTATTATACTTTCCGCTACTGTGTTTTACTGCAGTTTAGTTACAACTTTGCTTTAACACACCTGCTTGTCATTTTCAAGTGAATCCAAAGATTTTCATAGTTCATTCAGGTGTTTGGTTAGAGCTGGAAGAAAATTTTGCAGTTTGATTTCCAGGAGCCAAACTGTCACTCCTATAACATGATCTGGTCCATCAAATGCCTTGTCTTGGCTCGCCAAAAGAGTTACGCTGCTTTACTGCCCCTGTTAAAATGATTTACGAGGAAATGAGGTAATTAGAACTGAATTGAGGTGACAGAAGCTCTTACAGGGCATCTGGTTATTATGCTGGGAAAAAAATTAGTTTGTTAATTTGTAAAGGACAAGAGTTATTAAGTTGCCAGGACTGACGCAGTTACTTAACTGAAGTTAATGGGGGAGGGACCAAGTAAAAGCAAAACCTCACGCCTCGCTCCTCTGAAGCGTAGATCAGAGATGATAGGCCACGGCTGAGCATATGTTAAGTTATTTTTGAACACTAAGGCATGGCTAAGAACATGACTACTGCCCTTAGCCATTTTCAGAAGGATATAGTATGACTTAAAGGCTGTTATTTCGAGGTCTCTAAATTACTTTATTCAGATTGGGCAATCGTGATCCTATAGATTGTGTAATGGCCTTTAAACTGAATGTCAAAGAACATACATATTTAATTAATTGCAGTTTTCAGCTGAAATGAACACATTGGCAGTAACCAATATATTCCTTTTCACATAAATTATGATTAAGGGGCACATTTTAATTTAATAAAGTCATGGTTCCTTACCCAATACTATATAATGACCTCAAGACATTTTACTATAGTGTTTGATTTGTAAACTTAGTCATTTTCACATTTACATTACATAACCAGCTCCATATGTATGGCATTTGTAACATAGTAAACATGCTTGTTTGCTTACATGGTACAGCATTCACACAGGTCATGATAAAAGAGTTCAAAGACGTGCAGAAACAAGCAAAAATGGCATGGTTGCTTCACCGAATGCATTTTTATTTGACATTTGCTTATGTTAACAGTATTGGTTTGGTTAAGTGTAGGGTTTAGTGTCAGTGGTGCATGCCTTTCAAACACAACAGACCATTAACTAGGGCTGGGTAAAAAATATAGTTTCTTCAATTTCAGTCGATCTTCAGTTTTTGGATTTGATGGAAAATATATAAGTAAGATAATACATTTTTCGATTTTCTGTCCATGTATTTATGGATAAGTAGCCATGTCGGGGTCTTGATCACCCTAATGGGTTTTTGCCATTTTGATCGGCTGAGTGTACATTATCCCTTATTTAACCAAATAACTTGCTACAGTTTTTAGCACCCATTCAGCCTGCTGGTAGGATACTTCAATGCAAAGCCGCTTTGATATACTTTTGATGTTACATTAATGATAAATATGTGTTTTTTTTGCCTGAACCCAGTATCACAGTGCAGCTGTAATCCAGCATTGTACTTGATGGGTGAGAAGTAAAGGTTCTCTTTATGAACCAAAGTGTTGTTGGTTTGTCTTGCAGATGCTTGTGTTGTCTCACAGGGAGTC
The DNA here is from genome assembly GCF_963082965.1 of Carassius carassius. Lineage (NCBI taxonomy): Eukaryota > Metazoa > Chordata > Actinopteri > Cypriniformes > Cyprinidae > Carassius > Carassius carassius. The sequence continues at coordinate 16,104,613 of NC_081785.1, read as the reverse complement.
TCAGTCTCCTACCCGATGGCCATGGCCTCTGTGGCTCTGACATCGCCTCATATCTTTTATTTACTTGTTGTTCAGTGAGGACCTCCTTCAGGCGTTCACACCCCTCAGGCTAGCTGCAGGCGATCAGCACAGACAGGTCACTACAGCTGGGGCTTTACCATCACTCCTGCGGCACACACCTTCTCCTCCCCAAGCTGCTCCAAAAGCAGTCACTCACAAGTAATGACAGTCTCATTTAATAAGATGAAGTATCTCACATTGAAACACATCATAGCCCTTCACAGAGAAATACAAGTATCACTTTTCCACTTTAATGATGTTGGTGCTGGAGCTGGTGCTCTGCTGGGATATCTATCATAAAGACTTATGACAATTTAACTGTTTCTGATGACTAGACAAAACAAATATTTCATTATTCATTAACAATATACAATATTTTAAACAAGAACATAACTATAATTATTGTTACAATGTATTAAATTATATGTGTGTATTTAAGGGAATTTATATTAATACGGTGAATAATTAACACATTAGCTCAAGAAAGTTTGATCCCTGTCCAATCCCTGTTTATGCAATTTCTCTTCAGAATTTGTGACCAATGACCAATAATGTCTTCATTTAAACTAGAGTATCTCTTAATACCCTCACACCAGTATGGTTGTTGTTGCAATCTCTAGTAGTTTTTTGCTCTGTCTCACCTGTTTCTTTTGTGTCTGTGAAATAACAATCCAGTGCACTGCACACATACTCTTGTGTACGTTTTAAAAGCAAAGTATACTTTGGGCTTAATTTGGCAATGCAGTCTAAAGCTAAGCAGCAAAACTATGACCTTACTGTACCTTGTTAGGACATTGTACCAGTCATTACTATAACCTGGTCTTGGACCAGCAGGTTTTTCCTGACCAGAACCATCTTCTCTTTAATTGGAAACTTCCTTAACAGCTCTAGATTAAGAGCTAAACTGATGGAAAGAGGTATAGGTGAGAGTCTTGGTGTTAAGGACTGACCACTCCCTTCTGTTTGTCCAACCCCTTCAGCTCAGTGTTGGTCCATCATTTCTAGTTGTTAGAACGCGCATTACTACTGGTGAAGCTCCTGTTTGCCCTGTGCTTGACAGATTTCCTATGAAATGCTGGTGAGGTTATGTTTAGTGAAGCCTGCAATTCCTTCGCAAGCAGCTGCATCCTTTCTTGAGATGTGGCTGCTTTTTCAGGGTGTGTGCCGTCAGGTCATCGACAATGAGAACAAAACTCCCCTGTGATTAAAGAGCAGCAGTTAAACTTGGAATGCTGCCAACATGAAAGTTTCAGTCCAACTGCTGAAAACCATTTCCATGAGACATTTCTGTTATCCATTTGCTTTAGCACACTGTCATGCAATCAGCTTAGCTTTATGCTATTACAGCAAGCAAATAAATAAATGGTTACTTCTTGGGTTTATGTTGGGTGATAAACACATACACTCAGAACTCTATTCTTTCTTTCTTTTTTCACATACTTGTGCAACCCCTAAAAGTCTTAAGTCTTAAACATTTACTGTCTCAGTATGCAAGGGTGAAAAGTTTCGACCTTGATGACCGGGAGAGAATGAAAATGGCTCTTTATTATTTCTAGATAGAGACAGCCAAAGGGTCAAGGCTTTTCTGGTTAGCATTGGTCAGTCAGCACCTGCTGGTAGATGCTGTAACTACACCTTAATGTTGTTCTTGAACTTTGTATTCATCAAAGAAACTTTGATGATGAATAAAAAATTATCAGCACAAATGTTTTCAACCAAAAAAAATAAAAATCTTGAGCAGTCAATCAGCATATTTGAAATGATTTCGGAAGGATCATGTGACACTAAACATGAAAATCCATCACATAAAAGAAAAAAAAATAGTTGATATTAAAATAGAATATATTTAAAATTGTTATAATATTTCACAGTATTAATGATTTTACTGTATTTGCAGTATTATATACGGCCAGCCTGGGTCATGTCTCAGTGCTACATACCCCTACTTTTTTGTGTCCACTTTAATGTGCAATAAAGGCAAAAACTATTATCAACAATGTTTATTATTCAGATACACTGTCAGAGTTGAGTTACATATACATATATTTTTCTACAGAGAGCAAATGATTGGCTCATGGGATTTTATTTTACACACAGACCTCCGACACTCATCAAAAAACAAAAAGGGAAATCATAAATAGGACAAAGGCTCACGCTATCAGCACTAAGCGATTCATGCCAAACCAATTATTTTAAGTGGAGACTTTATTAAGACATTAATTAAAGAGGGCCCTTATATGTCATGTTAGCTATTGAATGTTTTGTTAGAAACAAACATTTTTCAGAATTATATTCTACAATTTAATTATTCCACTCATTGTACCGCGCTGTATAGTCAGGTCGCTCTTCAGGCAGCTGCAAGTGGGCATCTATTTGAAATGCATTCAGTAACACTTATGCCACAGTCACACTAAACTTAGAGAATTCAAAGTTTCAGATTTAAAGTTTGCTTTTAATTCAGCAAAACAGATGAACAGCGTATTGTTTTTCCTTTTGATACATCACGTCTGTGATAAACAGAGCACAGTTCAGCAAACTTGAACTTTGGAATGCAGTGACATGCAAAACTTCTTAGCATGAGTCTGCATTTCTGGTCTCCCATATTTGCACGCATGTGAATGAAAGTCAATGGAATGAAACATGTACTGTTACCATCCCTTTATATTATATATGTTTTGCTCAGTGTTGATTAGGAAGATAAATAGGTACTACACAATGAACACATTAGGTTAAAATTTTTATGTATTTCTGTGAGGGAAAGTGTTTTGATGCTGTATGTGGTTTCTTCAGCTTTTAAGTCAATTATGGTTTAAATGGTATGATAAAAAATATTCCATAGTCTTTCAGTTGTAATCATAAAAACATCATGCACAATAATTATAATATAAAATGACCAGTTGATGTTCATTTTAAAGTTTAAGTCTTCAAACTGAGTGGTCTTTTTATAGCTTTAAAGCTAACAGTTAGCATTTGACCTTGAAAACCCTTTTTGTAATTTGTATTATCTGCGTAAATTCAACACACTAATGGAAACAACTTTTAGAATCAGTACAGAACTGTATAATTTTATTGCCAAGTTGAAGCTGTAAAGATGACTTAAATTTAGTTGGCTTTGAGTTAGCTAAATCCAAATAGTTGGATAATTGTGCCTAAAAGTATCTGAAGGTCATTTTACTTCCAAACACAAATAGCCTGTCAAAGTCTTTGTCAGACCATAACACCATCTGACCAGGCAGTTAACCTTTTCCTTCAAGAGTCATTCAACGCTGTAAAACTCTCCCTTAAAATAATCTCATACACCTGTGCTTTCCTTTGAACAATGTTCCTTAGACAATGTACAACCTTAGAATGTAAATAGACAAATAAGTGGTGTCCAATATCACAGGGTTTGTCAGCACCCTAGTATAAATGTGATGTACGAGCTAAGCAATAGATGTGACCTTGTCAAAGGCAGCACCTAAAATGTTGATGAATGAAAGGAGAGGGGGATAAGGTAAAGTAGGCAGGTCATGGGAGGGTGACAGTGATGGAGAACACTCTCAGAAAACACTGCTGTTTGGGGTGACAGGTGTTGAAGAGATCCCTCAGACGCAGGTTCTAGCATGGAGAGGAGCGATCGGAGCCATTTAACAAGGAAGGAGCCAGATTCCTCCAACAGTCATTGAATGGGAAAGGAGGGGAGGGGAGGGGGGTGTTGCAGTCGGAGCGCAAAGTATCTATGAGTTATGTAAAGGCTGATAGGATGTTTCCAAGTCTGAAGATAGCTCTGATAGTTGGAAGCTATCCAACCTAAAGGTAATAAATAGTCATAGGATACTTTTATTTTACGTACACTATGTCAATCACATAACTGCGACATGGTGCCATCTTTTCATGACATTGTCACATACATCAGGTGAAATCTGAGCTGACTTCTAACATGTTCTCTTAAGATATGTATTGGGGGATTTATATTGCTATATTACATGTATAATGCTATCTCACACCAAGATGCAACCTCAAGCAAGAACTCTGGAAATATCCGTCACATGGAATGAGCAGTCTGGCATGCGCTGGAAATAAATCATTTAGCTTGTTTAAACTATCAGCGGGTTGGGAAGTTTATGAACTTTGAGGTGCATTGGGTCATTAATCATAACTGAAGCTGAGGGTTTAAGAGGATATTCCTCCACCCATGCTCACCCTCTCTCTGTTGCTCTTTCTTCGTCTTCTACTCCTCATCCTCGCCGTATTGTACATCCCACACTCCTTTGACAGCATATTTAAAAAAAGTATCTCCAAAGGTGATAATTCAGGGAGAGAATGGGGTTGGAATAGATGGATTATCCTGGTATCTAAAGGTTGGATGTCAACCCCTGGCGTTCTGCCTTTCTTTACCCTCTCTACACCTGTAATGGAGTGGTCAGAAGTAAATGGGGGTTAGTTTAAAAGGCTCTTACCACATGGTAGAAAACTTTAACTTTATTTCCACTAGCTGAACATCTGAGCTAATAGTAACCAGAGTTGTGCCACTTTGATATGTTTGGTTGTCATTCACAGTGCAGTAAACAGAAGGGGTTCGTTTAAAACCGATTTGGCAGGTTTACTGGTACCAGGTACTGTGCAACCAAACACCAGTTCGGATAGGTGAAAGTTGTCATAATGTCAATTCAGTGAAGAATTGGTTCCTCAGGGATTTTAAAAAAATTTAATTTTCATTTTCTTAAAGAGGAAGAAATGAAATAGCAGGGTCCTTAGCAAGCAACAATTAGCTACAGCAGATGCATAGAATTTTACTGCGTTGTACTGTATCATTTAGACCAAACTTTAAAACATTTCTATTATTATTATTTTGGGGTTTGCCACTGTTCCTATTAACATACAAAAATTTATTATTGAGATATTAGACTGTATTTGTAAACCATAAGTTTACACCTTTATTTGTGTATTTACAAAAACAACATGTGACAAGCACATGTTGCTATGAAAATCTGTTCTGATTGATAATCTTTTTCTAGATAAAAAATAAAATAAAATAAAAAATAATAATAATAAGCTGATTGCTATACTATTAGAAGCGTTTTGGGGAATTTTCAGCCGGCCAGGCTGGGCAATAAGCTGGCTGCCTAAAAATAAACAGCTTAAAACCAGCTTGGCCAGGTCTGGAGACCAATTCAAACCAGTTAAGATCATCTTATACCAGCAAATCATCTTAGGTTGGTTTAATAATGGACTTTTCTTAAATAATTGAATTAAATGAAATCGCATTAAATTAAATTAATTAAATAGTAATATAATATATATATATATATATATATATATATATATATATATATATATATATATATATATATATGTGTGTATTTATATAACTGGTCAAGCTAACTGGTCAAGCAAAGACCAAAATGTGTCGTCATCATGTCTTCTTCAGTTCCATGCAACAGAATAATAGCCCTGCGCTGCTATAAAAGCCTTTATTACAAATACACTTCATCTTTCTCTTAACAAACACCCAGACTATCAAATGCCAGGTTAGCACCTTAAAAAGCGTTGCTAACCTGCTTTCAATATGTCTGGATATTCCTCTACCCAGGGTTAAAATGATCCTTAACCCAGGGTTTAAACAATGTTACCCCAGGGTTAAAAGACTATTGGATGCATACAGTAGGCCAGTTTTATACAGTATTCATGTTAGATCTTTATAAAAACTACTTGAATATTCCAAACATCACATTCTGAGAAGTCAATACCTCTGAGCTCATACAAAAACTTGAGAAAGACAATGGGGTCAGTGTTCACATAAAAAAATTGTCATGCCGTTGGGACAGTTTTAATTAAATATGCTCCGTAGTACAGGTTCAAAGATCCCTGGCTCCTTGGTGAAGGCAGTCCATCTGTCCAGCGATCCCTCCAATTCCCACCCACCACCTTTAATTAGTGGTGGATACCCATGCTTCTCGCTAGCTGATCCCATCCCACGCGCAGAGAAAAGTGAAAGAGTGAAGGAATCCATCTGTCTTCTGCCTATGGTGAAGAATCGCAGATTAACACACTTCTGTCCATTGAACGCTGGGAATTCCTCTCCTCGGGTGTTAGCCAGAGGATCCGCAGCTGTTTCGGCTATTAATAAAATAGATGTGTGTGTGTCTGTGTGTGTTTGTTTGGATAGTGTGACTGCCAACGCGTGGCCTTGAGTGTAAGTCCAATCGTTAGAAAGTAGTGCCTTGAGAAATTGAGTTGAGAGCAGAGGAGTGTAAACTGCTCTTTGAGCCATAATAATTCTTCTACACTGGGCCTGTGATCTCTAGTAATCAGTCCTTCTGTTAGTCTTCATCTCACTTGATCATGATCCTCTAAACCGCCAAAAGAAATTAGGAAGAATGAACATGCTCACCTACACGACTCACAAACACACACACACACACACACACACACACACACACTGAGCTTTTGCTCATGAATGGAAATTTAGATAACGGTGCCTGATGAGGATGTTTTGAATCCCAGTGATTCATTCTGATTACATTTAATATGATTAGCACTGATTAGTTTTTGCAATTAGAAATGATGTATTAGCAACCAAAGCTTGCAGGTTTCTGTGTATGCTTCCAGTTAAACACCTACCAGAGGACCCCAAAGAAAATGTAACTGTTAATACTGTGATTTATATCCGTTTTTTCAAAATTTATTTTAGATTTATTTTCCTTTAAAAAATGTGAGTATAAACACAGTGGCTGTATCAAAATATTGCTCTGTTTGACAACCTGTCCCAGTCAAGCTTGACATAGCAACACTGGCTTAACAGTGGTGTGAGATTGGGTCACAGCTATCAGTTTCTCTGACCAATGGAAGACAGAGAGATTGGAAATCTGTTTGAGTACAGTCATTTTTTTCCCCCATAAATAACTTTTTAATAATGTCATCTAGGGTAGTAATGTCCAAACTCATTTAATGTTTCAGTCTCTTGACAATGCATCTTTGACGATTTTTTTTTTCTTTGCACAGTAAATAGAGACTTTGCAACTTAAAAGGTGCTGAGGTGGATTTGTGCAGATTTTCACAAGAACAGTACTAAACGTATTGTCTTCTTGAGACCCATTTAGCCTACCTTTCTGAGAAGGCACCAAATCCCAGGCTTTTAACAGCTTGTAAAGGTGGAATGTAACATTCAAAATGGTCTTGTACATGAGTTTCGAAACATTTCTCTCAGTACCATTTCTTTCAACTAAGTGAAATCTTATTTCAGCTTTGCTCAATACATTGAAGGGTCTACAGCTCATTTGTATGTGTGCACTTTTCTGATAATATGACATTTCTCCAAGGGAAATGGTTCAAATTAAAAGTTAATCTACATATAATTTTGTGGGATTATCTGTAAAAAGCAGAGAAGAAATAATTTGCCTATTCAAAAAAAAAAAAAAACTCATCCAGCTAGTCTGAATAAATAAAAAGCTTTATTTCTTTATGTGACATTGTATATGCTACCTTTATTCTGGGGAGAGATAATTAAGAGACGATTGTTGAGTATGGAAAGTACTTATTTTATTCCCAATTTTTTTAATTAAAAAAAAAAGATTATATTAACAGTGTTTTAGAAGTGTTTTCGAGAAAGGAAAAGATATTTCAAAACATGGCAATATTTTACTCAAAAATTGACAATTCAACACATCAAGTTGCATTATTTATATATCAATAATTCTAAGTATACATATCTAACAAATCTTCTGTGAACATGAAGGAAGTTTTTTTTAAGAATGTTGTATGTTTCCTGTGGCCCTTCAGTGAAGGTCATTAACATCAAGAATGTGTGGTGCGATCCTCAGATGCTGTTAAAATAGAATGCTGTAATGCTCTTAAAATAGAACAGAATTAGAAAACATTATGAGGTGGCTTTTGCAGCAGGAAAAAAAGCTCTCGTGCCAGCTGAATGCAAAGCATGGGACAGACTATTCTTTTAGGCCCATCGTTTATCACAGCGACTATTAAAGAAAGGTCACCCGTGTCTCGCACCTACAAAACACTCTTGCTTCTACAACTGAAGAATAAAGAAGAGGCCTACTTGCTCAGGAAATTTCAAACCATTGTATCAAAAGAAGAAAGAAGCCTTTGAATGAATGCAGATTCCTTTCAAAGCAAAAGAAGGTGTCTTCAGATTTTTGTTTACGCCATCTTGTGTCTAACACAATTCCCTTTTCTTCGGATACTCAAGTGTTCTATTGTAGGGAGCGCTCATTCGCTTATCATCAGAGTGCATACGGAAACTAACACCCAAGTGCAGACACACACATATGCACACGCACATTCACACCTTGCAGAGCATCGTTCAGATGCACCTCCCCAAATAGTGAATGTCCAACATACACACACAGACACACAAACTCATGGGCAAACATTTTCATGGCTGTCAGCAGGGACAAACATTTCGAGGGCTATAAAATTTACATATATGCTAAACACTTGAGTGGCAAATGCAATGTGCTAATACTGAGCTGATGAGATAAAGCAAAGGTGGAACTGACACAAGCCCCCTCACAGCACAAGTCAAAGTCAAACCCTCTCTCTCTTTCAGATCCTCCACACATTTGTCTGGCCAGATTAGCACTAGTGTATTTACACGGGCATCTCTCTCACTATCCCCATTTTTCCTTTCTTTCTCTTGCCCACTGTCTTTCTCCCTTGCTCCCGTTCCCTCCTAAACAGATGCAGCCATTGATTAATGGGCTGATGGTGGTTAAAAAGTCGAAAATGTCAGCGAGTATCTTCTCCAGCAGTGTCACTCTCCTCTGCAACAGAACAATGCTTCTATCTGAGGAGCGGGGCCACGTGCCAAGTATTCCTCACAATGGGAGGTCATGTGCCCGCTCCCCTACTGCAAGTAGGCAGATATGTATACATCTACATAAGGACAAACTTAGAGGATGGGGAGTAGTTGATGGGAGAGAGCTCTGGTTGAAGGTTAATCAAAGTGCTTAGAATAAAGGACTGTTTTTCTCACTGTTGTCTGCTAATGCTTCCAGTTCAGAACAAGGCTTAGGGGCAATGCACATGTGATGGGAATGACATCGACAATCTAAGGCCCAACGTCCCTGAAATAACCTTCAGATTTCAATACCATCGATCAGGGGGAGGAATGAGTACCTTCTGCCCGCATTCGCCACCAGGACTAATTAAAGAATAGCCATCCAATTGCGTGAACGGCTAACATGTCAACCCTAACTTCCCTCTGCTGCCACCCCAGAGCAATCAGAAGGAAGTCTGAGGTCAAAGTTAGTGCTGTTTTTGTTTTGTTTTTTCTACCCGGGTGTGGGGCAGCGCTATGAACCGAAGCCACCGCCGGCAGAAAGATTCGAATGATCTTTTTTAATTGCACATCGCATTAGTCTGCATGGCTTCAGAAAAGGGAGAATCAGATTGGAGGGGTCAGATGTTTGAAAGATATTTGATTCAAAGTTGGAGACATCAAGTTGATGGTGTTGAGAAATGCATTAACTCTCTGGATAATGTTGTTTGAAAATAGCTATTTTTGTGTCATTAGCATTAATGATGCTTGTATCCATGCACATGTGGGTTAGTATGAGTGTGTATGTATGTGGGTGAGAACAGACGTTTGAGCATTAGCAAGTTAAATGTGTGTGTCATTTGACCTTGGTCACTGCTAGAGCGGCCTAGTTTCTTGCCAAACTAATCAATAAGACAAACAGGCAGAAGATGAGTATTTAGAGCATGGGAAGCTAAAGTCAAACACAGATAGGTTATCTACCCAGCCCAGAGCGCACTCCTGTGCAAATATTTTGCTAACAAATTTTTCATGGTAACTTGCTTATAAAACGATGTCACTCTCTTCCTCTTTATCCCTAACCTCTTCTCTCCCTTTCTCTCTATGCCTTCCCCATCTCTCATCATCCAGTGAGTATGGAAAGACTGCTGGAGCCACATGGCTTAGTGTTTCAAAGTGTTACCACAGGTCAACAACTTGTCTCTAGGGATCAGTCAAACAGACAGAGGGAATTACAGTCATGGAGCAGACATGAGCCTTTCATATTCATATGGAAAACTGGGGGATCCCGATGCAGTGACAGGGTTAATATGTTACTCTTCAAACCCTTTGTTTAGTGGACAAGGTTTGCACCTTTGTTTACCTGAAGTGCATCTGAAGTGCAGCAACCAAATTAAAATCTTTTACATGTTTAATCACACATGCATTAACATAATGCTGCACCTTTAACATAAATAAATGAGCCTGTATTTTGTTTCAATTTGGCCAAGTTTACTTTTAAATGATGTTTTGTTTTTAGATCTATACCACATATATCAACATTTATTTAGTAAAAATAAGTATTTTTTTCTCAAACGGACATATATTTTTATAATAAGAGTAATCTGTTTAATGTATTTATTTATACATACAGTGGCTAAAGGATGGAATACACTACATGACAGAACACTAGGCATTATACATTTGCCAACTTTGTAAATGGTAACAGAGAAAAACTGGACATCATAAACTAAATAACTGAAGATCACACACTAACAGACTTTCAAGTTGTTCTGAACACAACAAACTAACACAGAAACATGCAACTCATTGCTAGGATGACAAATCAAAACATAAAATATCAAATATGTCTGATATCCTCCAACTGGAAACAGTCTGAAGCTAAAAGGTCAGAGGCTGACCCTCATTTCTGTGAAATCTGTCAACTCCAAGTGCCCAAAATCTGAAACTGGCAATGACTTTGAGCAACATTGGGGTTGACTTGTCCAAAATGCAAATTGGAGAAAAAATCTAGGCAAAAGTCATGTAGTCTATTTGGGCCTTAAGAAATATATATGGCTAGTAAATATTCTAATCCATCTGCTATTGGAAGGTGTGGCCAAAAGTTAATTTTGGATCTTTGGATGTAAGTGTGAGATGAACTGCTCAGAATATTATTGGCAACAAAGAAAAAAAAGAGAGAACTATATTTCCAGTTGTGATGAATTGAGGTTTGTTTGCTCAGCTGAAACCACACTAAAAGCCAGTGTGCTGATATACATAAATATAATCTGTCCCACTATTTACATGTTTGTTTTCATAAATGTCACTGTCATTATGTCTTTAATTGTAATCAAAAGATAAGATCATTGCCGATGGTAGACGAGAGCAAACAATGGTTTTTTGAAGACTACAGCAATTTCTCCTCTTTTTTTGCTCCATATTAACAAATTGTAACCTATTAATATCGATTAAATAACTGTTCTTCTGTCCTGGATAAAATCCTTTAGCCTATAAGCAAAATGACTTTCACATTGCTTGGATGCTTGCTGTTTGCTTTTCCCTTATTGTTATTCTATCGGTAACAGTGAACATGCATTCTCAGAATATACAGTACATAATGTGTGTATCATAAATTTATTTTTCTCTGTTATCTCTCTCTTTTTGCAGTTAGATTTGTGGCAATAAAGTATGTGATCCTCGGCAGGAATCATCTCCTCTACCATATGGGTGTCTCCTGGTCCAAAAGGCTTCTCTGTGGGACAGGTGGGCATCTGCTCCTTTACATTCACACAGAGGAGACTGCCTTTGCCTTCAGCAAGATGGACACAACAAACGGTCATCTTTAATGACTAAGACCTATTTTAAATATATATGATGCCAAACTGGAAGGTCTGTTTAATTATTTATATATATATATATATATATATATATATATATATATATATATATATACAGATCATGTGAATGATTCAAAAGTAGGGCATTTGTTGTGTAAGACTTCTGTTGTAAGTGCGTAACTGTAAAGGCTTTTACTTGAAAGAAACTTACTGTCAGGGAAACATCACAGTCAACACAGTCACCTCCTTTGACACACACCAGATCCCAATCACCGGAATTCTAATCACCCGCACTTGCAGTCACTAATTAAGCCAGCTATATCTCCACACTCCACGCAGTATCACACTGTCCGGTCTACCGTTCACTACTTGAACAATAGCAGACTCCTTTCCTGAATAATCACCTGTTGTTTCCTTACCTCCAGTGTTCTCCTACCGCGATCCCGATTCTCCTCTGCACCTCTTCATCTACAGGATTCCTGCAAATATCAGACCCAAGATTATCAAGAGCTAAGATACCCAGAACTTTCAAATATCTCTCATACTTACCTGCCTACGATCCTCACCATTTCAACCTTGTCAATAAACCCTTCTGTTCACCAGCACTCTCGTCTCTGGACTGTTTGTGACAGAAGACCGGATCTGGAACTAACACCTCCATGGATCCCTATCTTCCATCAACCGTTGAGGTCCTGGAGGAACTGGTCAACACCCTCCGGAACTCTCTCACGACTGTCACTACCCCATCATCTGGCTCTGTCCAGTCCTATCGCACTGCCTGCTTCATATGCTCGTAAGTTGCTGAGTGTGGCGGCTTCCTTCTGCAAGTGGCACTGTTTATTGAGATGCAGCCACAGAAATTCACAACGGAACACTCAAAGTCAAGTCAAGTCAAGTCTGCTTTATTGTCAATTCTTCCACCTGTACAGTACAAACATATAGAGAACCGAAATTGCATTACTCTCAGACCCCCGGTGTATACAGATAACATTAACAGTAGAGCCTAAAAATCTAGATCAAATATAAAATGTAGATACAACTATGCAATAAGGGAATGTAAAAAATACATATAATAAAATAAAAAATCAAGTTAAATAAAACAGTGCAAGGCACATGGCAGATAGAGTGCAGATCAGTGAAGTGAACAATCAGTGCAGATAAAAGATTTTTAGTGCAAAAAGATGCTTATTCAGTCTGATTAAATTGACAAAGGGCTCAAGAGCAGTTATTTTATTTAACTGACTGATGAGGTAGTAGAATGACGCCAGTTCCATGGTGAATGAGGTAGTGAGCAGACCAATGCTGCACAAAGTGACTGATGCATGTAATCGTATGTTGGGGGGGGGGGTTGTTTGGAAGGTCCTGGGGATGTGGGATCTGGGGGGGGGGGTGCCTGGGGCAGACTCCGCAGTCTCCTCCCTGATGGCAGTACACTGAAGAAGCTGTGTGACTGGTGGGTGGGATCACTTGTGATGCAGAGGGCTTTGCGAGTGAGACGGATTCCGTAAGTGTCCTGGAGGGAGCGGAGAGAGACACCAATGATCTTCTCAGCTGCTCTCACTATGCGTTGCAGAGTCTTTCGGCAGGACTCATTGCAGGACCCATACCATGGTGCCTCTGTAGAAGGTGTACATGAAGGGGGTCGGGGCTTTGGCTCTCCTCAGTTTGCGGAGGAAGTAGAGGCGCTGCTGTGATTTCTTGGCCAGTTCTGCTATGTTTTCAGTCCAGGAGAGGTCCTCTGTGATGTGCACACCCAGGAACTTGGTGCTGCTCACTCTCTCCACAGTCGCACAGTTGATGGTAAAAGGAACATGCTGAGTGTGTCCTCTCCTGGAGTCAACAACAATCTCCTTCGTCTTCTCCACGTTCAGAGAGAGATTGTCACTGCACTATCTGGCCATGCGGCTCACCTCGCTCCTGTAGTTTGTCTCATCTTTGTTGCTAGTGAAACCCACCACAGTCGTGTTATCCGCAAACTTCATGAAGAGGTTGGAGTTGTGTGACGGTGTGCAATCATGGGTCAGCAGAGTGAAGAGGAAAGGACTCAGTACACATCCTTGAGGGGCCCCAGTGTTCAGTGTGATGGTGCTGGATGTGTTGCTGCCAACCCGTACTGCCTGAGGTCTTCCAGTCAGAAAGTCCAACAGCCACTGGATCAGTTTGTGAATTAGCTGTTGAGGGATGATTTTGTTGAATGCTGAACTGAAGTCTATGAACAGCATTCTAACGTATGAGTCCTTTTTGTCCAGATGTGTGAGTGCTGAGTGGACGGCAGTGGCGATGGCATCATCGGTCGACCAGGTTGGACCAATATGCAAACTGGAAGGGGTCCAGGGAATGGGGGAGGGCAGACTTGATGTGGTGCATGACTAGCCGTTCAAAGCACTTCATGAGGATGGGAGTAAGTACAACAGGACGGTAGTCATTGAACTGGACTGGAATGATGGTGGTAGTTTTGAAACATGTGGGAACAACAACCTGACTAAGTGAGATGTTGAAAATGTCTGTGAAGACATCAGTGAGTTCTGCTGCACAGTCTCTCAGTACACACCCAGGGATGTTGCCAGGACCCGGAGCTTTGCGTGCATTGATCCTGCTGTAGGATCTACTCACGCTGTCTGGGGTCAGCGTCATCACCTGGTCGCCGGGAGGAGGTGAAGTCTTCAGTGCAGTGATGCTGTTTTGTTGCTCAAAGCGTGCAAAGAAGGTATTCAGCTCATTCAGCAGAGAGATGTTGTTGTCACAGGTCCGTGGTAGGGGCTTGTAGTCCGTAATGGTCTGTTTTCCCTGCCACAGGCTCCTAGTGTCTCTGCTGTCGCTGAATTGATGGGCTATCCTCCCGGAGTGCTGTTTCTTAGCGTCTCTGATGCTGCGGGACAGGTTGGCCCTGGCTGCTCTCAGGCCCACTTCATCTCCAGCTCTGAAGGCAACGTTCGGTGTCTTCAGGAGTCTGTAGACCTCCCCTGTCATCCATGGCTTCTGATTGGCCCAGACAGTGATGGTTTTTGTGACTGTTACATCATCAATACACTTGTTGGTGTAGGCAGTGACAGTCTCTGAGTACTCCTGGAGGTCAGTGGTGTTATTGCATGTGGAATGTGCAAGTGGTGGTTTTGAACTGGTTTGGTGACTTTAATGAGTGGTCTGTATGCAGGCATTAGCATGACAGTGATGTGGTCTGAGACTTTGAGGTGGGGGAGGGGGGGGCTTTGTAAGCTCCTCTCTGTGTGGTGTAAACAAAGTCCAAAATGTTGTTACCTCGTGTTGGAAAGTTAATGTGTTGGTGTATTTTTGGAAACACTCTTTAAGTCAGCATGGTTGAAATCCCCAGCTATCATAAAAAAAGCATCAGGGTGTGCTGTCTGCTGCTCACTGATGTGCTGGTACAGTTCATTTAGTGCGTCGTTCCTGTTGCTGTTGATGTTGTTCGTGGAAATGTAAAGTGAGATGACCAGTATGGCAGTATATTCCCTCTGCAGATAGAACGGCTGGCACTTAATAATCAAAGGTAGCCTTCTTCATTTCCCTCCTAAACGGGAAAGCGCTGGAATGGGCCAGAGCAATATGGAATGCTAATAGTACCATAATCGATTTATATGATGCTTTCATTAATCATAATCAAGGAAGTGTTTGGCTCTGCTACTGGAGAACTTTCAGCGTCTGACCAACTTCTGAGTCTGCGTCAAGGCTCATCCACCACCAGTGATTACACACTGCAATTTCGTACACTAGCGGCGGCTAGTGGTTGGAATGAAGCTGCTGTCCTCCGTAAAGGTTTAAATCCTCGCATTCACACTGCCTAAATCAACTTCATCTACCCCGCCTTGTCAAGCCCAGAAGCTCCGAATTGAGACCATTCCAGGAAAAACGCTAGGGCGTGGGTAGGGGTGACGCCAAATAGTCGATGCTTCGATTCAAGGAGCCTGATTCGACTACCGATCTCACAGTCGAATATTCGTGGTCTGTTATGATTATGCCATTTTTAATATATGGGGGAGCTCAAATGTCTGATTTCACATAGAACTTTCGATTTTCTCCCAATAAGTTAACATGCAGCTTATTATGATAAAGTCATGAATAACAATCTGAAAAGAAAGAAGCTTCAAATTAATATTTTAAAGTGTGTGAATAAATCCAACCACCCCTATAGATATGTTTCACTTTCCATAATCCATGACCAACAGAGGAGCATCTTGGCGGCAGGGATTTAAAACTTTACCAAGACTCAAACTGACAAAGGCAGAGACTGGATTTTTTCGAACAGGTAGGGTACAAGTGATTTCTAAACATTTCAGCCGGTGTATATACATCGTGGATATATTATTTACCTGATATAAGATGCATTTGGTTTTGAGTCAAGCGCTTCATTGTAGTACTGCAGTGATATCTCTCCAGCACATAGCGCAAGCAGGTCAAACTACAATGCAGAATATTAATAACTATGACTGGACTGTCACACCCACACCATTATAATGAGAAAACCATTATAATAAAACGCTGTGAATTTTTTGAGTTTGGCAGCTGTGTTTCTGCACATTGTTTCATGAAGAACGCGTCCACAAAAGGAGTTCATTCAGAGCCCCGCAGATATGTTCATTTGCATTCGGGCTCTTTTTGCAGATAGCCTAGAAGTCTTAATATTATAGTTATGCTGTATAAATAACGAAGCGTATTCTAAATGAAATTATGAGTGTAATCGAATTGATTAAAAATTACTATCAAATGCGTCACTCTACTGGTCATCTTCAGCGCACGCAGCTCAACACAGAAATGCAGAACATTAACTGCTAATATTTTAGACTAACGTTATAGGCTAATGAGAGCACTATTGTAAAAATTGTGAACTGATGTTTAGTGTTAACTATCTTTTATTCAAAACATAAAAACATAATTTACCCATTTGTATCTGCAAGGCATTTGTTACGCATTTTCCCTGTTTGTGTTAACATCAGTAATTATGACTGTAGGATGTCTGACTTGACTCAATGTATTTTGCCCCGCCCCCAAACATATGATTTGACTATTAGTCGAATATCAGCAAGATTCGTAAATTCAGATTCGACTATGAAAATCCTTCGTCGGGGACACCCCTAGGCATGTGCTGGTGCAGTTTCACACCCTGCTGTTGAGATTGAGGATCGGATGTCTGCATGAGGAGATAATTTCCTTCCTGGTACTAGATGGACCCAACATGGATATCATCCTGGGATGCTCCTGGCTCACTCTCCACTCTCCTGAAGTTAAATAGGAATCCTGTGAGATCACTCGCTGGAGTGAGTCATGCCATAGGAACTGTCTCAGCATCTACTCATACTGCCGTACCGCATCGGCCATAGGACTGTGCCATTGACTTGTTGCATAGGGCTAAACTCCCTAAGGGTGGTGTATACCCCCTGTCCATCCCTGAGTGCAAGGCTATGGAGGATTAAATCTAGAAGTCTCTTAGGCAAGACTTTATCCGGCCATCCACCTCTCCGGCAACCTTCTTCTTTGTTGGCAAGAAGGAGGGGGGCTTGAGGCCTTGCATTGACTACCGCATGCTGAATTCCCAGGCGTATCCACTTCCCCTGGTCCCAGCCGACCTGGAGGAACTTCAGTAAGCCTGTGTGTTCTCCAAACTGGACCTGTGGAGCGTGTACAAACTCATTCATATCCGAAAATGGGATGAGTAGAGGACTGTGTTCATTACCCATGCAGACCACTATGAATACCGGGTTATGCCATATGGCCTGTCAAACTACCAGTCTGTCTTCCAAGGCTTCATGAAAGAGGTGTTCTGGGAGTTCCTCAATAGGTTTGTGATCGTCTACATCAATTATATTCTTATCTACTCCCAGAACCTGGCTGAAAAATGCCACCACATCACGCAGGTCCTTCAGAAGCTCTGTCAACATCAGCTATTTCTAAAATGCGAATCCCATTGCTCCTTGGTCCAGTTACTCAGATATGTCATTAGTCAGGAAGGTATCAAGATGGACCAGGGGAAGGTGAATGCCATCAGGGAATGGTGAATACACAGTCAGTGAAGGAACCGCAAAGATTCCTGGGATTGGCAAACTTCTATAGACGGTTTGTGAAGAATTTCAGCATGCTCAAGGCTCTTCTCAGTTCCCTGCTACGAAGCAAACCCAAGTGCATGTTCTGGAACAGCCATGCCCGCGAAGCATTCGACCAGCTCAAAGAGGCCTTCAACATGGCCCCCATTCTTCATCCGGATCCCCAGGTACCATTCGTAGTGAACGTAGACACCTCTACCACCGGCGTTGGTGCTGTGCTGTTGCAGCAATGTGGTGAACCTCCATTCATCCATCTTTGCAGTTACTTATCCAGAAAACTGACCCCGGTAGAGCAGAATTACGACCTTGGCAATCAGGAACTGCTTGCCATCAAATTAGCCCTGGAGGAGTGGTGTCAATGGCTGGAGGGAGCCCACCATCCTTTATCAGTGATCACGGATCATAAGAATCTCCAATACCTATGAGAAGCCAGTCTCAACCCTCGTTAAGCCTGATGTGCTTCATTCTTCACAAGGTTCCAATTCACAATCACTTACAGACCCGGAATCTGCAGCTACAATCCCTTCTAGACTCTCCTGACACACCAAATGAACCAGAACCCATTCTCCCTCCTTCCATACAGTGGAAGATCAGCCAGCACATCCATGATGTCACTCGCACTGAACCTGCTCCACCGGGCAGCCCCAGAAAGGAAGATTTACGTTTCCACCTCCCAGCATTAGACCCTTCTGGGCTCTTGACACCCAGGCAGCCAACGGACTCTCTCACTCCTCCAGGCTCAGTACTGGTGGTCCAATATGGCCCGGGATGTCAACAGTTACGTCTGAAGCTGTTCATTCTGTGCCATGTCCAAAATTCCATGTCATCTCTCCATAGGCAAGCTCGTCCTGCTGCCCATGCCCCGTAGACCTTGGTCCGACATTGGAGTGGATTTCGTCACTGACCTCCCCGCATCAGAAGTTAACCCCTTTATCCTTGTTGTGGTTGATCGCTTCTCCAAGGCCTGTAAATTCATCCCTCTCAAGAGTTTACCAACAGCATTGGAAACAGCAGAATGCCTATTCATTCAGGTCTTCCAGAATTATGGTCTCCTGGAGGTGGTGGTCTCGGACCGAGGACTCCAGTTTATCTCCTGAGTGTGAAGGCCTTTGTCCGGTTACTGGGAGTAACAGTGAGCTTGTCCTTGGGGTACCATCCACAAACGAACAGCCAGACTGAACAAAGGATCCAGGAGCATGACCCCTTTTCCAGTGTATACTCGGCTACCAGCCCCCACTCTTCCCATGAACGGAAGAGCACTTGGAGTTTCCAGCTGTGGACTACTGGTTCCGAGAGAGCAAGAGAGTGTGGAACTCTGCTAACGTCCATCTCCAACAAGCAGTGCGGAGTCATAAGATCTTTGCAGATGCCTGGTGTACCACTACTCCCACCTACCAGCCTGAAGAGCTGGTCTGGCTGTGCACCCGGAATCTGCGCGTCTCCCTGCTGTGTAAGAAATCCCCTCTTTATTGGTTCATTCCCGATACAGAGGCAGATCAAAAAAGTCCCCTACCTTCTTCAGCTTCCACCCAGGTACCAAATTTACAACACATTCCACTTTTCACTCAAACTCTGTTCTTCCTCCTCCTCAGGATCCACTGAGCCAGAGGCACCCCCTCCTTCAGAGATTCTGGACCAGCCCCCTGTGTACCAAGTGAAGGACATCTTATATTCGTGTTGACGGGGCAGCTGGTTGCAATACCTAGTCAACTACGATCAATACAGACCAGAGGAAAGTTCCTGGGTAGCTCGTGATGATATACTGGACCCATCACTGCAACCATGCTAACCGTCCCACAACCCGAGGTCATGGTCACCCTCGTCGCCGCATGGGGGGTGTCTGGAGCCCCCCCTGGAGGAGGAGGTAATGTCAGGGAAACATCAGTCACTCACGTCAACACAGTCACCTCCTTACCTCCAGTGTTCTCTTACTTCTCCATGATCCCAATTCTCCTTTGCACCTCTTCATCTTCAGGATTCCTGCAAATATCAAGCCCAAGATTATCAAGAGCTAAGATACGCAGAACTTTCACATATCTCTCATACTCCCCTGCATACAATCCTCACCATTTCAACATTGTCAATAAACACTTCTGTTTGCCTGCACTCCTCTTGTCTCTGGCCTGTTTGTGACCCTTACATTGCATTTATGTATATTGTAGCAGTTTACACATTCCCCAGGAATTAAACCCATGATTTTGGTGTTGCAATCACCTGTATGCCCTGTAATATAGCCCAGAAACTTTATTTGTCATAATTTATTTAGATAAAATACAAAAATATAGGTAACAACATGACCATAAAAATATAAGAAATATTTGAAGCTAAACTATGGGTCAAATGTTTGAGATAAATCTGATTGATTTTTATATAGCCAAGGACCCATTAAATTGACCGAATTGACATGACTTATGATTATACAAAAGTTTTCCTTTTAAAATAAATGCTGTTCTTTTTATCAAGAATCCTAAAAAGGACTTTGTATCACAGTTCTCTTACGAGAGTTCTCTCGTACTGCGTCTTAGCTAAGACGCTACGGGAAAAGTCTCTTTTCACGAATTACTGAAGCAAAAAATTATCCTTAATTTTGAATTTTTGTAAAGCGCATTTGCAGCAGTACACAGCCATAGGCGAGACGGTTTGCTCGCTCATTGGCTGCTTCTGCAGCAAGTGCACAGCCTATCGAGCACAGGCTGATGCAATATCAGACCAATTAGGACGCTTCGTGCCCATCACGCCACTTCCCGCCGAAACGGGTGTGGCCCAACCCTATAAAAGGAGCTCGAAAAGGCTGACTCACCTGATTTTTCATCTCTTCAGCGAAGCTCACGCATCGCTGGATCACGGAGGAAGCAAGCGCCGTCTGAGAGGCATATCAGCGGGGCGAGCCATTTGGAAGCTGCTGGCCTCGCCGCCTTCAACTGCCGTTCCTACTGCGCTGTCCAGCGCCCATATCCTTTAAATATCCTTATATCCTTGTGTGAGTTTGCTCTGCGACATACACTCTAAAAGAGCTGCGTCTTTTTAAAGATGCCCTCGTGCGGCTCGTGCAGAGCCCCGCTCAACGAAGGAGATCGTCACGTCATCTGCGTCTCCTGCCTGGGTGAGGACCATGCAGCGCTCGCGCTCGCTGACGGCGGATGCCCTCATTGCGAGTTAATGCCTATGGTGACTCTGAGGACTCGCCGGGCATTCTTCTCAAAGCCTGCATCATCCGTTGTACCGCAGCGCCGTAAAAAGCGCCGCTCGCAGCGCCTTCCGAAACCGCCTTCCGAAACCGCCTCCAGCTCTGCCGAGCTTCCCGATGGTCAGCGTCCGCTGTCTGCCGCCGCGTCATCGGAGGAAGTGGATCTCAGGGCCGCGTCGGAGGAAGAGGACACATGCTCTCTGCTCGCTTCGGGCAGTGAGGGTTGGGCGAGCTCTGTGGATCTTGCGCCCTCTGCTCAGAGGCCCAGCAGACGGGCGGATGTCGATAAGGAGCTGATGCGAGTGCTCTCGTTGGCCGCGGCGAGCCTCGGCCTCGAGTGGTCTGCTCCAGCGCCTCCTTCTCGTTCCTGGCTGGATGGTAGCTTTCTCCCGGATGAGCGTTTTTCTCCCAGCTCAAGCACGCCCCCTTTCTTCCTGAGCTTCACGAAGAAGTGGCGAAAGCATGGAACGCTCCTTTCTCGGCGAGAGTTCGGTCATCTGTTTCGCCAGCATTCTCCACACTGGACGATGCTAAGAGCAGAGGCTACCTGTCACTTCCGCCGGTGGAACAGGCTATTGCAGCGTTCTTTGCCCGCCCTCTGCTGGACCGCGGACTAAGGCGGCGTTGCCATCCAAAGCCTGCCGCATGACGTCATCGCTGCTCGCACGGATCTTCTCTGCTGCTGGGCAGGCTGCGTCTGCGCTGCACACCATGGCCACTCTACAGATCTTCCAGGGCGATCTCCTCCGCAAGCTGGATGAGATAGGGCCTGAAGCGAACTGTCTCGCAGATCTGAGGAGCGCTTCGGATCTCTCCCTCCGCGGTACTAAGTCCGCTGCACAGGCCATGGGACGGGTTATGGCTTCCTCTACGATGGCTGAGAGGCATTTGTGGCTGACGCTCTATGACATCAAGGAGTCTGAGCGTGCTGCGTTCCTCGACGCGCCGCTGACTCCTGCTGGCCTCTTCGGATCATCTGTCAGCGAGTTTGTGGAGAGATTCGTCGAGGACCAGAAAGCATCGCAGGCGTTCAAGCACTTCTTGCCGAAGCGGCATTGATGAAACGCAGTTTCAGAATGCTTACGACCAGGAAGCTCCTCGCGCATATTCACAGAGGAGACTGGTTCATGTCAATAGATCTGAAGGACGTGTATTTTAAAATACAGATAGCATCAAATCACAGGCGATATTTGAGATTCGCCTTCGAGGGCCAGGCATACCAGTTTACAGTCCTGCCGTTCGGCTTGTCCGTAGCTCCTCGTACGTTTACGAGGTGCATGGACGCAGCGCTCGCTCCTCTCAGACTCAGAGGCATGCGAGTGCTGAACTATTTGGACGACTGGCTAATTCTGGCTCAGTCACCGCGTGGAGCGTGGGTATCTGGTCGACAGCGTTTCAAGGTCAAACAAGGCTGCGTTACAGCCCTGAAACCCTGGACAGAGATAATAATAATAATAATAAATTTTATTTGTAACGCACTTTACATCAATTCAATGACCTCAAAGTGCTACAATGCACATAAAACAACAAACAAATTTAAAGCGCTATATAAATAAAGGTGACAAACTATATACTATAAACTTTAAAATTAGCGTAAAAAGAAAACAAAGGCATAAAAATAGCACTTTTAGCCATAGGCTTTTCTAAAAAGATGGGTTTTAAGTCCTTTTTTAAAAGAGTCAACAGTTTGTGGGGCCCTTAGATGGACAGGGAGAGCATTCCACAGACTGGGTGAAGCTGAACAGAAGGCGCGATCGCCCATAGTTCGAAGCCTAGTCCTCGGAGGCTGGAGGAGGTAGGCCTGTCCAGAGCGGAGATGGCGTGAGGAGGAAAGGGGGGTGATGAGTTGTTTGAGATATAAGGGGGCAGTTCCATGGAGGCACTGGTGGGTCAGAAGGGAAACTTTGAATTCAATCCTGTACTGGACAGGAAGCCAGTGGAGGGATTTTAGGATGGGTGTGATGTGGTGGTACTTCCGCACCCCCATCAGGATCCTCGCAGCACAGTTCTGAATGTATTGCAACTGCTGGATGTTCTTACTTGGGATCCCGATGAGGAGTGCGTTGCAGTAGTCCAGCCTGGAGGATACAAAGGCGTGGACAAGTTTTTCTGCATCAGGGAGAGTGAGTATGGGACGAAGTTTTGCAATATTCCTGAGGTGAAAGAATGAGGTTTTGCATAGCTGTTTAATGTAGGCCTCATAGGTCAAGTGAGGATCCATTCTAACACCAAGGTTTGTGACTGAGGATGAAAGATGGATGTCATGGCCGGAGAAGGTGATGCTGGTGAGGGTGGATGACCGGGTCTGATGTGGAGTGCCAACAAGAATGGCTTCCGTTTTTGAGCTATTGAGTTGCAGAAAGTTAGCCGTCATCCACGCCTTTATCTCCTCCAGGCAGGTGGAAATTGTGGAGAGGGCTGCAGAGGGGCTTGGGTTTGTTTTAATGTAGAGTTGAGTGTCATCAGCGTAGCAATGGAAAGATATTCCATGCCGGCTGATGACATAACCAAGGGGGAGCATGTACAGTGCGAAGAGGGTGGGGCCAAGGACTGATCCTTGAGGGACACCACAAGTGACAGAGTGTGTGTCCGATTTAGCACCACCCAGGGAAACATACTCTGTTCTGTCCATGAGATATAATGTAAACCAAGCCAAGGTAGTATCAGAGAGTCCAACATAGGAGTGGAGGCGGTGTAGAAGGATATGGTGATCCACGGTGTCAAATGCTGCAGTGAGGTCGAGAAGGATGAGAAGTGATGGAGATCCAGCATCAGCTGTCATCAGTAGGTCATTAGTGACTCTGACCAAGGCAGTTTCTGTACTGTGGCCAGAGCGAAAACCAGACTGGAACTTCTCATAAAGACTGTTAGTTATGAGATGGTTGTGGAGTTGGTCGGAAACTACCTTTTCCAACACCTTTGACAGGAAAGGGAGGTTGGAGATGGGGCGGTAGTTAGCAGGAACTTCTGGATCAAGGCTGGGCTTTTTGAGTAGTGGCTTGATGACCGCTTTTTTCAGAGACGTGGGGACATGGCCGGACCGAAGAGACTGATTGATGATATTGGTGATCATGGGACTTATTGCAGAAGAGTGACTTTTTATCAGGGCTGAGGGAAATGGATCCAGGTCACAGGTGGATGGCTTCATCTTCCTTAGCAGGACTTCAATTTCATGCTGAGTGATATCCTTGAAACAGCAGAGGAGCTGGGTAGTCCCAGATTGAGTGTCAGTGGATATTACTGGGGGGGGGTAGAAAAACTAGGGTGAAGAAGGGGGGGGGGGGAAGGCGGGGAAGCAGATACAGTGGGGGGGCTGGAGAGAATGGAGCGTATCTTTCCTACTTTTGTTTTAAAGAATCGGATGAAGCTGTTGCACCGCTCCTGCATATTATCGAAGTATAGGGGAGTCTGGGGTTTGAGGAGATGATTTACAGTTGAGAAAAGTTGCTTGGAGTTTCCAGGGCTATTGTTGATTATGTGGGAGTAGAACCGGGACCGTGTGTCACTGAGAGACTTGCTGTAGGCCTTCTGATGTTCCCGGTAGGCTAGCTTGTGAACAGCGAGTCCTGAGTCCTTGAAACGCCGTTCGAGGACACGCCCTGTTCTCTTTTGTAGCCGCAGCTCCTTGGTGTACCAAGGGGCTGAGCATGTGAAGGTGACGGTTCTGGACTTGACTGGGGCATGGCGGTCCAGAAGTGAGCTGAGTGATGAATTGTAGAGATCCACAGAATTAGTGACTGAAAGGGGGTTTGCAGCAAAGAGATGGCAGAGGTCAGTAGTCAGGGTGACTGGGTTGATATTTTTAAGGTTCCTAAAACTGATTTTTCTGCTGGGCTTACTGATGGGGAACAGAGTGGGTAACTCCAATGTGATGGCCTTATGGTCTGACACGCCCAGATCGTGCACCGAGAGATTGGTGATGGAGGTAGAGTTGGTGATCAACAAATCAAGAGTGTGGCCTCTGGAGTGTGTTGGGACATTGACATGTTGGGTGAAATTAAGACTGTCAAGAAGATTATTAAATTCAGCTACAGAGTAGGAAGAAGAGTCGTTTACATGAATATTAAAATCACCAAGTATGATGATATTCCCTGGGGTTGTGTAAAGTGTGGTGAGAAGATCATACATCTCGGAAATGAAAGCTGGATTCGGTTTTGGAGGCCGGTAAATCAGAAGCATTGTAGTGGAAAGTGGCGGTTTACATTTGAATGCAAGGCATTCAAAAGAGGAATGGACAGGCAGGGAAAGGGAGGACAACTCAAAATCTACCCGGTGCCCAACGGCAAGGCCACCACCTCGGCCAGTGGTGCGGGCCTTGCTGAGGTAGGTGTAGCCAGAGGGACAGGCTTCATTGAGACTAGAATAAACTTCTGGTTGTTGCCAGGTTTCAACTAGGCACATGAAGTGTATCTGCTCGTTGATTATATGGTCATGAATAAAAGATGCCTTGTTGTTAAGGGATTGTGCATTTAAAAATTCAATTTTTACAGGGGACGCTGGATTTGTGATAACAGAATGTCTCTGTAGGGGCCGGAGTAGGCTGTGATCCACTCCGCGTTTTCTGTCCTGCTTGGAATGAAATAGCCTCTTGGTGGCAGCGCTCTGATGATGTGTCCAGATCGACGGAATGCACTGCTCAGGCTGCTGATGGTAAACAAAGCATCTGCGTGTACTCCGATGGACATAACGGGAGCGAAACAGAACTCTGAGTTTATTTACAATGGAGATGTTAAGTCCAGGAGTGAATGCAGGGTTGAGTCCACGGAATTGTGAAGAGGAATAACTGAACGCCATGCCAAACAAGGACGAATGCAACGCAGCCTCGCAAACCGCTGGCCGACAAGGCAGCCTGTCTGCCGATAGCCCGCTTATGCGAGCCAGCGCCGTGCACAAGTCCCACAGACGGAAAACAGTCAGACACAGGAGGACAGCCCAGATCATGGGGCAGCCGTCAGGAAAACCTCTCACGGTGGACTCCAGTCAAGTTCATGGAAGTTTGTGGAAACGGAGATACAGGGATTTTCAGGTTGGTCAAACTTTGATTGGTATAACAAATCCAAATAACTCCAAATCAAGTTCATGAAAGCGATAAAAGAGGGCTTTTCAGGTCCTTTCAGAGGGGTTGGTCAAACTTCGATAGGTATAAAATAATCCAAATGAGGGCTCTAGTCCCAGTGAGCAGCGGCAGCGGCAGCCAAACGCGCCAGCGTACACCTTGCATCACCCATCACCCATACATACACACATACACACACCTGTCAGAAAATCGAGAGATCGACTGGTACCAATCAGGTGTAAGCCTGGGGACTTCCTCGACAGTGAAGATGGTGTCGACGGACGCCTCCACGTCGGGATGGGGAGCGCTGCTCGAGGGCAGAGCGTCCTTTGGCCTGTGGTCAGAACGGGAAAAGCTCCAACATATTAACTGTCTGGAAATGTTGGCAGTGGAGAACGCGCTGACGCGTTTTTGTCCCCAAATCAAAGGCCACCACGTCTTGGTCCGTTCGGACAACATGTCTGTGGTGTCCTACATATATCGCCAGGGCGGTCTCGGGTCCCGAAACCTGTACAGGCTGACGGAACGCCTCCTGGTTTGGGCTCAGTGCAACTTGCGCTCGCTCAGAGCAGTGCATGTGCCTGGGCTACAGAATCTGGGGCCAGACAGGCTGTCCAGAAACAACATTCCCACGGGCGAATGGTCTCTACACCCTCAAACAGTCCGGCTGTTGTGGGAGAGATTTGACAGGGCGGAAGTGGACCTTTTCGCATCCCACGAAAACGCTCACTGCCCCGCGTTCTTTTCCAAGAACGAAAGCGCGCTGTCACGGAGATGGCCGTGCTGCCCGCTTTATGCTTTCCCTCCCGTCTCCCTCCTTCCGCAGGTGATAGAACGGGTGAGAGAAACGAGATGTTCCATACTGCTTGTAGCACCTTTTTGGAAGAATCAACCATGGTTCCCAGATTTGATGCGGTTAGCAGATATCGCCCCGTGGCCAGTGCCTTGGAGGAGGGACCTCCTATCGCAGGCCAGGGGCTCGATTTGGCACCCTCAACCGGAGTTGTGGTCCCTCCATGTGTGGGCGCTCAACGGTTACCCGCTGATCTCTCAGTGGGAGTGCTAAATACTATCACTCAGGCTAGGGCTCCGTCGACGCGACGGCTCTATGCATCGAAGTGGTCGGTGTTCTCCAGCTGGTGTACAGCTCGGGGATGTTCACCCCTTAGTTGTGAGGTGACGGAGGTTCTCTCCTTCCTGCAGGAGCTGTTGGATAAGGGCAGAGCCCCATCCACGCTCAAAGTCTATGTGGCGGCCATTGCAGCGTTTTCTGAAACGGCGCTGGGTCAGTCAATAGGAAGGAACGATTTGGTCATCCGCTTCCTTAGAGGAGCTAGGAGGCTGAATCCTCCCAGACCTCCGTCAGTCCCTGTATGGGACCTCACGACGGTTTTGGAGGCCATGAAGGGTTCCCCCTTTGAGCCTATCCAATCGATTAGCCTCCAGCATCTGTCGTTCAAGACGGTATTCTTGTTGGCTCTCGCTTCAGTGAAGCATGTGGGTGACCTGCACGTGCTCTCGGTGAGCCAGTCGTGCTTGGAGTTTGGGCCTAAAGACTCTGAGGTCATACTCAAACCTAGGCACGGTTATGTGCCAAAGTCCCTCAACACGCTGTTTCGGGCCCAGGTTATTGCCCTGTCTGTCCTGTCGGTGTCAGGAGAGGATGGAGACTCGAGTCTTCTTTGCCCTGTTAGGGTTTTAAGAGCTTATGTGTCTCGCTCTGCTGTTTTTCGACAGACTGAGCAGCTGTTTGTCTCGTTCAGTGGACGTTCCAAGGGAATGGCTGTTTCGAGACAGACTCTATCCAGATGGATAGTCGACGCCATAGCGTTAGCTTATGCTTCCAAGGGCCTTCAGTGCCCGCTGGGCGTCAGAGCACACTCCACAAGAGGCGTCGCCTCGTCGTGGGCGTGGTCTACTGGGGTCTCCTTGCAGGATATTTGCATGGTGGCAGGTTGGGCCTCACCGTCTACATTTATCAGGTTTAATAACCTGGAGGTTCCCGCCTTGCAAGCAAGGCTGCTGTCGGTGTAGCTGAATCAGGGCCCTGATGGGAATTCTGAGTTCGTGAGCGTTATGCGCTACCGACTGTTATATGGGCAGTATTGTGTAAGACCCGGATTGCCACATTGGTCAGGCCTTGCCTCGACTGTGTGATGGTTGTATTGCCGCATCTACGGGTGCCGCTAGATATGGGACGGAAGGCTTTCCCCCCCTCTCCTGTCCTGGGCTCTCTGTGAGTCCCTCGGGTGACTGTGCACTGTAAATCCTGGGCGTTGCTTCAGGTTTATTGGTGTGTGATCCCTGCGCGCACGGCGTTTTACATGGGGTTCCCGTAGCGTCTTAGCTAAGACGCAGTACGAGAGAACTCTCGTAAGAGAACGTACTCGGTTACTTACGTAACCTCGGTTCTCTCTAGAAGAGGGAAAGAGTACTGCGTTCTCTGCCGTGCGTACGATTCACTCTGGTTCGCTTCGGCGATGAAATAAATCAGGTGAGTCAGCCTTTTCGAGCTCCTTTTATAGGGTTGGACCACACCCGTTTTGGCGGGAAGTGGCGGGAAGTGGCGTGATGGGCGCGAAGCGTCCTAATTGGTCTGATATTGCATCAGCCTGTGCTCGATAGGCTGTGCACTTGCTGCAGAAGCCGTCTCGCTTATGGCTGTGTACTGCTGCAAATGCGCTTTACAAAAATTCAAAATTAAGGATAATTTTTTGCTTCAGTATTTCGTGAAAAGAGACTTTTCCCGTAGCGTCTTACTCGTTCCCTCTTCTAGAGAGAACCGAGGTTACGTAAGTAACCGAGTACGTTCCCACACTTCATTTAGCAATACAAACATTTTCAATTACGATAAGGAATGTTTCTTGAGCACTAAATTAGCATATTAGAATGATTTCTCAAATATCATGTTAAAAGGAAGACTGGAGTAATGGCTGCTGAAAATTGATGGACTGTGCATAACTCAGCAAATACATTCCTTTCAACAATTCATTATTAAATTATTCCATGCTAAACAGCAGTGACACATTTTCACAGGAGAGGGTTGACTGATCCTGATGCATGTCTCTCACTTCATTAAGTTGTCTTGTGAGGGTTTCACTGTAATCCTACGGCAAGTGCTGCCAGAGTTTAATCAAGATGATGGCTGCCATATGTCTCAGCTTGTGTTTCGAGACTTCTTCCCTCGAGCTCCACACTCTCAAGAGCATTTTGCACAGATTAGTGCAGCTACTCTCTCTCTTACACTCTCTCATTCTTATTTTCTGCACACTATCAAACTATTCTCGTCTCTGTCATTTCTTGAGAGAGGGAACACCCAGACAGTTCACACAATGCAGTTTGGTCGATTTATTGTACTTGATATTACTGGAAACAAATCAAGGTGTGTTATCTGTTTTTCAGGTTATTTGTCAGACAATAAAAAATAATAATTATGTTATCCCTGATATAATTTAGAAATTGAATTAATCACAGAATATCAACATACAGTATTTGTATGCCATATGATGTTATTGACATTATTATAAAAAGCTATAAAAGCATTGACATGACAAATTAATTTATTTTTATTACATTTGTATTTATTAGTTTTTGCTTGTTTGTTTTTATCAATCCATTTTGTGATTGAGTTTTAGATAGATTGAGCAGCTGAACCCTGAATACACAAAACACACAAATCATCCATACCTGACAGGTTTGTGAAAGTCTACTGTCATCATGAGTTCTCTAACATACTTTTCTATCCTGTCTTGTATTAGCAAACTACACTTCCACCATCATTTCATACTTATTAAGGAGTGTTTATGTATCATTTGGGTTAGTACTTTGTAAGAAAATGTGATGTTTTATTGTGAAAGAGCTGGGGGGAAATGTAGGATGGGAACTGATTGGATTGAAAAAAGTGGCGCTTCCTTACCCATGTGGAAACTATGTTGTTTACAAAGTCAGAAACTGAAATCGCAAGCGCTTTTTAAATTAAATAATAATTTGTATGTTAGTCAGGTTAGTAAACTGACCATTAAAATATTGCATCCAGAATATGGATATAAAACTGCATTTATTTGAAACACAATTTGAGACCGATTTTGTGTAAAATGTATGGTTTTACTACTGTTAAATGCAGAGGCCTTCTCATATTGAGGGTGCATTGTTTGTGTGTGTGTGTGTGTGTGTGTGTGTGTGTGTGTCTTATCTTACAGAGTCTTCTAAGCTATGAAGGAGGTGTTCCGGACTCTCTGCTCTCCTACAGGATGACAGCTGGTGAGGAGCCGGCCTTTCCAATGAGGAAACCAGCAACATGCAAGAGGTGAAAAAGTCTCTGTTTCCTCCTCTTCCTCCACAGTCAGCTCATCTTTTAAGAAGCATTTCTTTTCAGCGTGTATTGTACAGAAGGTCATTGGTGAAGGATGTTCTGGGACAAAAATGTCAAAGACATATTGTTTTTTCTCGTCCATCATCCTTAATGTTTTTACTCTGCAAATGATCATGAGGATAATATGTATTTGGTCATTCTTATGATAAGTAAGAGAGTGCTGCTAAAGTTTGTGAATACAAAGAATACAAGGAAAAACATAAAAAAAATAGATGCATGTGCATTATGCTAGCATCCTCCGGGTTTATCTTAACCCGCTTATTATAATCACCATGGAATTACATCCACTTAGAAATGTTGTTGCATTCACGCAAACCCACCCTTGACTTCGCGTAGGTCGTACAGTTCTTCATTGTGCTTCCATTCGTAATGTTTTCTTTTTAGTAATTTCCCTCTTCATAGGATCAATGTTTCACACATTTCAGTCTGTGACCAAATGAATTAACACAAATTAAGGCGAAGCGTGTGAGCCTTCCTCTGTGTGCAAGTGCTGGAGGCAGATAGACACTTATCATAAGCTCTTTACATTGCTGTATTAATTCCAGCCATTGAGGGGGTAAAACAATTTGGCGGCGTTCTTGTCTACAGCAGACAAACTTGATGCAGAGGACTGCATTGATCAAAAGCCTGTTGGGTCAAGACAGCTGCAGTAATGTCGTTTTCCTAGCCAAATGTTATATTTTTTCCATTGTGAACCACATTTGTAAAAGTGCTTTCTTTTCAGTGCTAAAAAGCAAAAGTGGAAAGAAAGGGCAGAGTTTGCCGTGTCTCTCAGCGGGGCAAGGGGAGAGAGAACGACAGTGAGGATGGGGTCTCTACGGGCTCCGCTGGCTTTAGTTGAAGGTGGCGGGGATGTCACATGTGGGCATTGTGTCATGTAAACATCTCTTCACTAATTAATTTCTCTCTGAGTTGCCGTGTGAAATGGCCCTGGTGTGATTTGACCCTGTGAGCCTCTGTTCACTGTCTGTACAGTGACAAGAAAAGTGATGTTTTAAAGAGAATACCGTGCTGTCCCGCTACATGTAAGGGTAAATGACAAATAAAGATGTCTGAGATGATGAAAGAAGGAATCATTTGAAAATTTAGTTCATAATGCAAGTACCAGGTTATTATAAATGTATTCTTAGCACTTATGTTGATTTTATACAGTTACAAAAAAGTAATAAAGTAATCTTTTTATTATTATGTCACACCCAGGGGCTGGCTATGCTTTAACTAAGCCACACCCCTTCTCAACTTCCACCTCGAGGAGGTCCCCAAACCCGACCCAATGGCCAAACAACACGAGAACAAGTAAGTGATAAAACAATCTTTATTTAAATATTTAAAAATAGCTTAGGGAATAGGGAAAGGGCAATTAAAACTAAACTCTGACTCGGCCCTCCAGATGGGCTATGGCCGGGAAGAGGTCAGGGAGCAAGGGGGCCACGGGGATCCGGGGCGTGGGGCTCGGGCCCCGGCCTGAGTCTTAGGTATCCGTAGCGCCCTCCTTCTTCCTCCTCTTCGCTGAATACAGCTCACGGTAAGTACTGGTTCACACAGTTCGTTCTCGAGGTGCCCACTCTCTTTCTCTTCCTCCACAGGCAACGGCTCTTCGCTGATTACAGCTCACAGTAAGTACTGATTCACCCAGTTCGTTCCTTGGGTGCTCACGCTCTTTCTCTTTCTCCACAGGCAACGGCTGGGACACACAGGCACAGTTAGTTCAGCTTGGTTTTGCTCTCACCTCTTCGCTGATTACAGCTCACAGTAAGTACTGGTTCACACAGTTCGTTCCTTGGGTGCTCACTCGCTTTCTCTTTCTCCACAGGCAGCGGCTGGGACACACAGGCACAGTTAGTTCAGCTTGGTTTTGCTCTCACCTCCTCGCTGATTACAGCTCACAGTAAGTACTGGTTCACACAGTTCGTTCCTTGGGTGCTCACTCGCTTTCTCTTTCTCCACAGGCAGCGGCGTAAGTACAGGTTTCCTCAGTCTCTCCTCGTGTTACCCACTCTCTCTCCTTTTCTCTCCACAGGTATCAACTTGGGCACAATAGCACAGTTAGTTTGCTTCGAATGGCTCTCACCTCTGGGCTGGACACAGCGTACTGTAAGTACAGGGTTCGCTCTATTCCTCCTCGCGTTATTCACTCTCTCTCTCCTTTTCTCTCCACAGGTATCAACTTGGGCACAATAGCACAGTTAGTTTGCTTTGAATGGCTCTCACCTCTGGGCTGGACACAGCGTACTGTAAGTACAGGGTTCGCTCTATTCCTCCTCGTGTTATTCACTCTCTCTCTCCTTTTCTCTCCACAGGTATCAACTTGGGCACAATAGCACAGTTAGTTTGCTTTGAATGGCTCTCACCTCTGGGCTGGACACAGCGTACTGTAAGTACAGGGTTCGCTCTATTCCTCCTCGTGTTATTCACCTCTCTCTCCTTTTCTCTCCACAGATATCAACTTGGGCACAATAGCACCGTTAGTTTGCTTTGAATGGCTCTCACCTCTGGGCTGAACACAGCGTACTGTAAGTACAGGTTTCCTCTGTTTCTCCTTGTGTTACTCACTCTCTTTCCTTTCCTCTCCACAGGTATCAACTTGGGCACAATAGCACAGTTAGTTTGCTTTGAATGGCTCTCACCTCTGGGCTGGACACAGCGTACTGTAAGTACAGGGTTCGCTCTATTCCTCCTCGTGTTATTCACTCTCTCTCTCCTTTTCTCTCCACAGGTATCAACTTGGGCACAATAGCACAGTTAGTTTGCTTTGAATGGCTCTCACCTCTGGGCTGGACACAGCGTACTGTAAGTACAGGGTTCGCTCTATTCCTCCTCGTGTTATTCACTCTCTCTCTCCTTTTCTCTCCACAGGTATCAACTTGGGCACAATAGCACAGTTAGTTTGCTTTGAATGGCTCTCACCTCTGGGCTGGACACAGCGTACTGTAAGTACAGGGTTCGCTCTATTCCTCCTCGTGTTATTCACTCTCTCTCTCCTTTTCTCTCCACAGGTATCAACTTGGGCACAATAGCACAGTTAGTTTGCTTTGAATGGCTCTCACCTCTGGGCTGGACACAGCGTACTGTAAGTACAGGGTTCGCTCTATTCCTCCTCGTGTTATTCACTCTCTCTCTCCTTTTCTCTCCACAGGTATCAACTTGGGCACAATAGCACAGTTAGTTTGCTTTGAATGGCTCTCACCTCTGGGCTGGACACAGCGTACCGTGCTATCTCCGGAGATCTGAAGCACGCTCACAACATATACTGTACTGAACTAGGCTAGGGCCAGCAATCTCCTTGTCCTCCCACGCCGAAGTGCGTGAAGGCGGGGGTTTATCTGACAGGACACACGGCAATACACAGCAGCCCACAGCAATATACAACACCACGTCAAAATTATAGGTTTTCACAGCACGAAGACTCACCCACCACACTCAGTGTACGGAAAGGACACCCGTCTTCCTTCACTTCGCTTGGTTCGGATCTGGCGATGGAATATGCGGCCTAGCTAGTGATGTCGTCGTTGCGACTACTTCAATAAGTATTCCTTCGGCTCTCCCACCACACTATATTAGGGGTAGGGCCACCCTCCTCCTCCTGGAGAGATCTACACAACGCCAGGTCAATATACAGGGCACTTTCGACTGGCTCTTAGTACTCACATCAATGCCACTTCCAATCCCCTTTTTCACGTCGTCTCAGTTCGCCGTATAATCTGTTCACTTCTCGACCTTTAAGGTTCGCGATGTCTTCACAATCATACAATTCCAGCCTGAGGGAGAGAGAGAGTTAGACAGCTACCAGCAGCGTACCAAGACGGGCACAACCCAGTGCTTCACACACACCAAAGAGAGCTTCCCAGACTGTGAAATAACTTGGCCTTAAGTACTGCCTTGTCCAGCGTATCCTCCAATCACCAACCGCTGTCCCTAACTAGGCACAGGTGCATCGAATTTCCTGATTTTCCTTCTTACGGCGCTACCGGAAGTTCCGGTGTTCTGTTTTTCCGGTCCGGGCGGAAACACTTCCGGGCGGAACCAAACTTCCCGAATTTTGGTTCCGCCCCTAAAGATCGTCACCTTGTGACATCCTCCCCCGCCAATCCGTTCTAGTCCCTAGAACGTCCTCGGGCTGTCCACTCCCCATAGCGGGCAGGGGGTCGGCCTCGGTTCTCTCGCTGGGATCGTCTCACTGGTGAATCGGGCTCAGCTTGTTCAGGGGCTGCTTCTGGTTCTCTCGGGGCGATCGGGGGTGGTGCCACCACGGGTCTCCCTGGTACCACAGCCCAACCTTCAATCCAGGGGGCCGCTGGTACAGGTTCCGTGGGGACTTCTTCCACGGCTTCAGGGTAGTTAGGGCATGGGCGAATCATGTTCCGGTGCACCACACGGTCGGGGCCTGACTTCCCTTCTGGCCGGATGGTATAGACCGGCTGCCCCGGCCTCTGCTGCCGGCAGACTACATAAGGGGTGGCCTCCCAACGGTCACTCAGTTTCCCCTTCCCCTGCCGCCGATTATCTCTCACCAACACCCTCTCTCCTGGCAGTAGAGGGGCTTCTCTAGCAGTCCGATCATACAACCGCTTACTTTTCTCTCCTGCCGTCTGTATCCTTTTCGACACCTGCTCGTAGGCGAAATGCAAGCGCTGGTGATGGCGCCCCACCCACTCCGTTACACTTGCTTCCTCTTGGTCGGCTATCACTCCTAGGACCAGGTCAGTAGGCATTCGTATGTGTCTGCCAAACATCAGGTAAGTGGGAGCGTAACCCGTAGTACTATGTATACTGTTGTTATAGGCCTGTAGGAGGTTTGGCAAGGCACTCACCCAATCGTCCTGCCGTTGTTGGTCCAAGGTCCCCAGCAGCCCCAATAGGGTCTGATTGAATCTCTCACAGCCGCCGTTCCCCTGAGGATGATACGAAGTGGTGTGAGTTTTCGTGCAACCGTACAACTGGCATAGTTCTCTAATTACCCTGGACTCAAAGTTGGCTCCTTGATCGGAGTGCAGAAACTCCGGGCATCCGAACGTCTGGAAGACGGCCCGCCATAAAACTGTAGCGGTGGTGGTTGCAGTCTGGTCGAGGGTGGGGATAGCCCAAGCGTACTTTGTGAACAAATCCGTTATTACCAAGATGTTCTGGTAGCGATCTCGTGGTCGGCCCAGTGTCAAGAAGTCCATAGCCATGATATGAAGGGGGGCCTTCGCATGGATGGGTACCATTGGCGCTCGGACCTCCCGTCTGGACTTAAACAATATGCATCTCGGGCAAGCTTGAATTAGGGCGTGCACCGATGCCTCTAGCCCGGGCCAAAAGAAGAATCTCCTAAGCAGGGACACGGTCCTCTCCTGTCCCTGATGCCCCAACTGGTTGTGGTACGCCGAAACTAAAGCCGTTACCTCATCTGCGGGTACCACGATCTGGCGTACTTCTTCGCCCAACTTCGGGTCACTGACCCTTCTGCACAAAACGCCATCTCTCAGCTCCAGCCTGTCCCATTGCCCCAGCAGCCTCCTCCCAGTATCCGTCTGGGCTAACCTCTCCGCTGGCGTCAGCCGTCGGCCCTGTTCCAGCCATTCTCTTACCAGCCGCACATCTTGATCCCTGGCCTGTCTCTCCCTCCACCGACGGGGATCCCATCCCCAGTTCTCAGGCACGGCCTCTTGTCTGCTGCCTGGTGCCTCTACTGCTCCTACCATATAGCCCTCCTCCGGGCTGGCCCCTCCGGGGCTTTCCGCTTCGGGCAGCCTTGAGAGGGCGTCCGCGTTCGTGTGTTCACGCCCTGGTCGGTACTGTAGTTGATAGTCAAAGTTGGCCAGTTGGGCCACCCACCGCTGCTCCACGGCTCCCAGCTTCGCCGTCTGTAAGTGTACTAATGGGTTATTGTCTGTAATGATCGTCACCTTGGCACCCCAGAGGTAGTCTTTAAATTTCTCACTTAGGGCCCACTTCAACGCCAGCAGCTCCAATTTGAAAGAACTATAGTTCGCATCGTTCCTCTCGGCTGGGTGGAGGCTCCGGCTGGCGTACGCGATGACCCTCTCAACTCCGTCCTGCCGTTGAGCCAACACCGCTCCCAGCCCGAGATTGCTGGCATCTGTATACAAAAGGAATGGTTTTGTGAAATCTGCGTATGCCAAGATAGGGGCCTGTAGCAGCTCCTGCTTCAATGTCTGGAACGCCGACTCACAATTTGCATCCCAGTCTACGTTGGGCGACCCCCGGCCCCGGTTACGACCTGTGCCAACCAGCAACTGATTAAGGGGTTTAGCAATTTTTGAAAAGTCCTTTATGAAACGCCTATAGTATCCCACAAATCCTAAAAAGGATCGCACTTGCCTCACTGTCCTCGGGGCCTTCCAGTCCTTCACGGCCGATACCTTTCCAGGATCTACGGACACTCCAGCCGCACTGACCACGTGGCCCAGAAAGTTGACTTCTCTCCGTAGTAAGTGACACTTATTGGGCTGTAGTTTCAATCCGTACTTCTCCATGGCCCGAAAGACTTCCTCGAGGTGCCTCAGGTGTGAATCAAAATCTGGGGAGTAGACAATCACATCATCCAGGTAAACTAATACTGACTCCATTAACTGACCTCCCAAGCACCGCTGCATCAGCCGCTGGAAGGTGGCCGGAGCGTTACAGAGCCCGAAAGGCATCCGGTCCCATTCAAATAGTCCAAACGGGGTTGTAAAGGCAGTCTTCTCCCGGTCTGCTTCGGCCACCTGCACCTGCCAGTAGCCACTGGCCAAATCTAGGGTAGAGTACCATGCCGACTGCGTGAGGCTGGCAAGCGAATCTTCGATCCGTGGCAAGGGGAAAGCGTCTTTCTTAGTCACGAGGTTCAGCTTACGGTAGTCCACGCAGAATCTCCAAGCCCCCGTCTTCTTTTGCACCAGCACTATGGGGGCCGCCCACGGGCTGCTGCTTTCCCTAACAACTCCTTGCTTCAGCATGCCTTGCAGGAGTGTACGTACCTCGGTATACAAAGTGGGCGGAATTGGGCGATACCTCTCCCGGCTGGGCCCTGCATCCCCGGTAGGTATATGATGTTGTACCACCTGGGTGCATCCGTAGTCTTCATCGTGGGTGGCGAACACATGCTGCCATCTCCGAAGGAGGGCCTGTAACTTCTGTGTCTGTGCCTGCTCTAAATCCTCCCCTTGTAACGACTCACCCGCCAGGTGGCTCGGCACACTCCTCTCCATACCACCCCATGGGGTGTCTACTTGTGTCAGGGCCACCTCGATGACAGTGGGGCACACCTGACGAAAACTAATATCCCTCTCTTCCCTTACTTGGTGGGATGTAACCGTTGTCAGACGGGCTAATCGTTGGTGCCGATGTAGTTGCACCGCGTATGGATGTACATTCCGTATCCTCACGGGGACTCTCCCCCGCCGGACCGTCGATAGTCCTCGTGCCACTTCCACTTGTGGACAATCCACATGGGGCTCCACCAGCACCCACTCTTCTGGGCCCGCTCTTCGGGGCGGTACTCGCGCCCACACAACAGCCTCACTTTTTGCGGGGACAGACAAAGCAAAACGACACATCACTCTTCCTACCTCTTCCTGTTCCCTGCGGACTTGGCTCATTTGTACCCTTCGACAGTCAGCTACCACACACTCCCACTTGGGCCTCTCTGCAGGTGGTATCTTCGATACGGGCCTAGCCCGAAATAGCTCTTCCCAGCAATCAGCGAGGACATTCATGCCCAACAGGGCTCGATGTGCACCCAGACAATGGTCTTGCACGATAATCACACCTTTCTGGGGGACCATCACTCCGTGAACCTCTAGGTCCGTCAATCGGTAGCCAATATATGGGATGTCGAGGCCGTTTGCGCCCTTCAGAGTAAGCCAGGGGGCCTCCGCCCCTGGTGCCCCTTGTTTCCCAAACACTTCTTCGGATAAACTCTCAGCAAACAACGTCACTTGGGAGCCTGTGTCTACCAGGCATTGAATCTCCTTGCCGCACACTCTCACCTTCGCCACGGGGCTACGCCCAATCATCTGGCTCCTAGAGCCATATCCTCTTCCAGGGTCTTCTCGAGGGGTCCCGGCCACACGACCCACAGTGGCCGGCCGACCTAAAAACCCCCTTCTGACGCCCTGCGGGGCCCACACTGGCGGCTATAGTGACCTGGTTTGCCACAGCGGTTGCAGATGGGTCGCCCTTGCTCGTCCCATTCGAAACGGGGCCGGTTAAAGTGGTTCGGGCGCCTGAACGGCTCTCGGCCTCCCTCTGAGTACACTCGGTCTCGGGGCGCCGGCCGTGGTTCCTCCCGCGCCCGTCCTTGGCGCAATTCTCCTACGAGGGCTTTAGACAGTTCAGACATCTGATCGCGGACATCTTTCAAAAGTTCAGCCTTCAGTGCTTGCTTCCAGTCAGGGCCTCCGGGTTGTGCTGGTGCTACTTCACTGACAACCGCACACACTGGGGAACCACTCACCTCAGTCTCATCACCTTCCAGGGCCAGTGCCTCTTTCTTCAGATCTTCAAACGTAAGACCCGGGTCCCTTCGAAACTGGATACGTAGGCTCTGTCTCACCGGACCCTCCTTCAACCCCAGAAGAAACTGGTCCCGCAATAGAGTCTCTCCATCTCCCAACCCGTGGTCCCGACGGGTCTGTAGTCGGGCGAATTGCTCTCGCAACCTCAGGGCGAAAGCTCTAATCGGTTGGCGGGGGCCCTGCTTACAATGGAAGAACTGGGAGCGAAGGGCAGCTACGGGGGTGTGGTCACCATACTGTTCAGTGAGGAACTGGAACACGGTTTGGGCGTTGGCTCTAACGGCTTCGGGGGCGGCATGCACCTCTCGCCGCGCTTCTCCATCCAGGGAGTTTAACACAAATTGAAGCCGCTGGGCTGCACTAAGGCCCTGTAGGTCGGCCAAGTACTCTAGTTGAGCCTTCCATTCAGACAATCGTACCTCGGATTCTGTCCCCCCATATTTTTGAATCCAGGGGCTCCCCATAAAAACGGGCATGGCACGGGGTTGGGCTGAAAGCCCCGCGTTGTCGGTCATTGGACGACCTTGGTTACTCAACTCGAGGTGGAAATCCTGCCGACTACGCCAAATCTGTCACACCCAGGGGCTGGCTATGCTTTAACTAAGCCACACCCCTTCTCAACTTCCACCTCGAGGAGGTCCCCAAACCCGACCCAATGGCCAAACAACACGAGAACAAGTAAGTGATAAAACAATCTTTATTTAAATATTTAAAAATAGCTTAGGGAATAGGGAAAGGGCAATTAAAACTAAACTCTGACTCGGCCCTCCAGATGGGCTATGGCCGGGAAGAGGTCAGGGAGCAAGGGGGCCACGGGGATCCGGGGCGTGGGGCTCGGGCCCCGGCCTGAGTCTTAGGTATCCGTAGCGCCCTCCTTCTTCCTCCTCTTCGCTGAATACAGCTCACGGTAAGTACTGGTTCACACAGTTCGTTCTCGAGGTGCCCACTCTCTTTCTCTTCCTCCACAGGCAACGGCTCTTCGCTGATTACAGCTCACAGTAAGTACTGATTCACCCAGTTCGTTCCTTGGGTGCTCACGCTCTTTCTCTTTCTCCACAGGCAACGGCTGGGACACACAGGCACAGTTAGTTCAGCTTGGTTTTGCTCTCACCTCTTCGCTGATTACAGCT
Source organism: Carassius carassius (assembly GCF_963082965.1). NCBI lineage: Eukaryota > Metazoa > Chordata > Actinopteri > Cypriniformes > Cyprinidae > Carassius > Carassius carassius. The sequence goes on along the minus strand of NC_081785.1, from coordinate 16,064,677 downwards.
CACAGTAAGTACTGGTTCACACAGTTCGTTCCTTGGGTGCTCACTCGCTTTCTCTTTCTCCACAGGCAGCGGCTGGGACACACAGGCACAGTTAGTTCAGCTTGGTTTTGCTCTCACCTCCTCGCTGATTACAGCTCACAGTAAGTACTGGTTCACACAGTTCGTTCCTTGGGTGCTCACTCGCTTTCTCTTTCTCCACAGGCAGCGGCGTAAGTACAGGTTTCCTCAGTCTCTCCTCGTGTTACCCACTCTCTCTCCTTTTCTCTCCACAGGTATCAACTTGGGCACAATAGCACAGTTAGTTTGCTTCGAATGGCTCTCACCTCTGGGCTGGACACAGCGTACTGTAAGTACAGGGTTCGCTCTATTCCTCCTCGCGTTATTCACTCTCTCTCTCCTTTTCTCTCCACAGGTATCAACTTGGGCACAATAGCACAGTTAGTTTGCTTTGAATGGCTCTCACCTCTGGGCTGGACACAGCGTACTGTAAGTACAGGGTTCGCTCTATTCCTCCTCGTGTTATTCACTCTCTCTCTCCTTTTCTCTCCACAGGTATCAACTTGGGCACAATAGCACAGTTAGTTTGCTTTGAATGGCTCTCACCTCTGGGCTGGACACAGCGTACTGTAAGTACAGGGTTCGCTCTATTCCTCCTCGTGTTATTCACCTCTCTCTCCTTTTCTCTCCACAGATATCAACTTGGGCACAATAGCACCGTTAGTTTGCTTTGAATGGCTCTCACCTCTGGGCTGAACACAGCGTACTGTAAGTACAGGTTTCCTCTGTTTCTCCTTGTGTTACTCACTCTCTTTCCTTTCCTCTCCACAGGTATCAACTTGGGCACAATAGCACAGTTAGTTTGCTTTGAATGGCTCTCACCTCTGGGCTGGACACAGCGTACTGTAAGTACAGGGTTCGCTCTATTCCTCCTCGTGTTATTCACTCTCTCTCTCCTTTTCTCTCCACAGGTATCAACTTGGGCACAATAGCACAGTTAGTTTGCTTTGAATGGCTCTCACCTCTGGGCTGGACACAGCGTACTGTAAGTACAGGGTTCGCTCTATTCCTCCTCGTGTTATTCACTCTCTCTCTCCTTTTCTCTCCACAGGTATCAACTTGGGCACAATAGCACAGTTAGTTTGCTTTGAATGGCTCTCACCTCTGGGCTGGACACAGCGTACTGTAAGTACAGGGTTCGCTCTATTCCTCCTCGTGTTATTCACTCTCTCTCTCCTTTTCTCTCCACAGGTATCAACTTGGGCACAATAGCACAGTTAGTTTGCTTTGAATGGCTCTCACCTCTGGGCTGGACACAGCGTACTGTAAGTACAGGGTTCGCTCTATTCCTCCTCGTGTTATTCACTCTCTCTCTCCTTTTCTCTCCACAGGTATCAACTTGGGCACAATAGCACAGTTAGTTTGCTTTGAATGGCTCTCACCTCTGGGCTGGACACAGCGTACCGTGCTATCTCCGGAGATCTGAAGCACGCTCACAACATATACTGTACTGAACTAGGCTAGGGCCAGCAATCTCCTTGTCCTCCCACGCCGAAGTGCGTGAAGGCGGGGGTTTATCTGACAGGACACACGGCAATACACAGCAGCCCACAGCAATATACAACACCACGTCAAAATTATAGGTTTTCACAGCACGAAGACTCACCCACCACACTCAGTGTACGGAAAGGACACCCGTCTTCCTTCACTTCGCTTGGTTCGGATCTGGCGATGGAATATGCGGCCTAGCTAGTGATGTCGTCGTTGCGACTACTTCAATAAGTATTCCTTCGGCTCTCCCACCACACTATATTAGGGGTAGGGCCACCCTCCTCCTCCTGGAGAGATCTACACAACGCCAGGTCAATATACAGGGCACTTTCGACTGGCTCTTAGTACTCACATCAATGCCACTTCCAATCCCCTTTTTCACGTCGTCTCAGTTCGCCGTATAATCTGTTCACTTCTCGACCTTTAAGGTTCGCGATGTCTTCACAATCATACAATTCCAGCCTGAGGGAGAGAGAGAGTTAGACAGCTACCAGCAGCGTACCAAGACGGGCACAACCCAGTGCTTCACACACACCAAAGAGAGCTTCCCAGACTGTGAAATAACTTGGCCTTAAGTACTGCCTTGTCCAGCGTATCCTCCAATCACCAACCGCTGTCCCTAACTAGGCACAGGTGCATCGAATTTCCTGATTTTCCTTCTTACGGCGCTACCGGAAGTTCCGGTGTTCTGTTTTTCCGGTCCGGGCGGAAACACTTCCGGGCGGAACCAAACTTCCCGAATTTTGGTTCCGCCCCTAAAGATCGTCACCTTGTGACAATTACTCTATATGCGGTTCTTTTTTCTTCTTCTAAATTTTACTGTCCTTGAAACACTCTCATGGAAAACTACAGGGTTCTTCTCTGTGAGATAATTTCCTGTGTTTTTTTTTTTGTAGTTTTTTGGTCACATGATATCAAAATTGCTTCCTGCATGTTCATTATAGCACGGAAAGTGATTTATAAATATTAAAATAAATAAGCTTTACTGCTTATTTTTTAACGAAATAATAAAATATTATGCCAACTTAATTTTTTTCTTATTTTATGACACCACCTATATATATATATATCTCTCTCTATGTTTCACTCCCTCTGTCTGTTCTCATACAATTCTCAGGTTGTTGACTCACTTAAGACAGAAGCTCAATTTTCTTATGTTGGCAAACATGACCACCTGCCAAGTCATATTCAATGGAGAGACCTTAACCACAAATGATAATGCATGCAATATATAGACAATAGATAAAGAAAAATTAATACAAAGGAGCTTTCTGTTCAAGCCCTGTTTTCTTTACAACTACCTCACTAGAAGACAGGGGATAGTCCATTAGGGACATGTTGACAAGACAATATTTACTCAGGAGGAACAAGTTCAAAGAGACCATGCTTTTTAACCCCGGTCTTGAAGCCGAGGACATTGAGACTGGCAGGTGTTTTTGCTGAGTTGTTCTGTGGTGATTCAAAAGATCCTTTTTCCTCAGTGGCATTAGTAGCTTGACTTCTGTGTGAACCATTATAGTTTGCATATTTGTCTATATTTATTCAGCCTAGAGCATGAGTTATTGTGATGTTGATGGGATTTCTCATATAAATCCTATTTCCATGGCACAGTTTAGCTTTGTCTTAAACAAATAAAGATACAACAGTGAGGGTGTGACCAGAACATGACATAGAGGAAGAGTTCACGTGAAACTGAAATTTGCTCATTATTTACTCACTGTCTTGTTGTGTTCTCATGTGACCCTATGCCAATAATTAAGTCAGTTGAAACATAGCTTGTCATAAAATCATTTTAGTATCATTGAAATTGACACCAATGATTTTTTTTATTTTTGTTTGTTTTTTGAGTCTGGACAGTAGTTTCAAAAATGAAACTACTATTTTAAAACCCATACTTTCATTTATCTTTAAAATATCGAGATATTTTAAATGAAATCTCAGAGATTTCTGTCCCACCAATTAAAATCCAGTTTTTTTTTCATGCATCAAGCAAGTACCGTTGAGCTTCTGTTTACCATATTTGATGTGATCTGTGTATTTGTGTGCTCATAAGTGAATAAAAGTATCTCTAAGATTTTATTAAACTATCTTGAATTAAATTTCAACGATAATTTAATGGCATAAAGATGACAAAATGACAGAATTTCCATGTTTAGGGGAACTAAACCTTTAAATTTAATTCACATAAAGCCATCACATGACTTGGAATATAGCATACATATCATATTGACTACTTTTATGGTGTTTTTCGGACCTTATTATTGTATAGAAAGACAATTTCTAATTTACATGTACAGGTTTGGAACAACGTAACGGATATTAGGTAAATAATATCCAAATGTAATTTTTTTTTACTGAACTACTACCTTAATCTGCATCAGAAAACCAATGCAAATACAGTGATTTCAGTGTTTTTTATGGCCAACAGAAAATCCAAACCAGATATTCCATCTTAAATTAAGCATATCACAAATGTACAGTGCATAACCATAATGATCATCTATCATCCTCCGCCATGATGATTCTTATGCGAGAGTTGCACATGCGCAGCGTCTTTATGGTGTGGTAATACGTACACTAAAAGCTCCAAGGGCACTCCATCCCTGTGCAGATGTGCTCTTTCTTCCTCATTACCCATCAGTGCTCCAACAGAGCCCTGATTCAGCCGGCCAGAGCAGGCATGATATCACCCATCCTCTGCACGCGTGTATGTATGTGTGTCTTATCCATGTTTGTCCCTGGAATCCTTCCAAAAGTGGCTTTGCCACCCTGCTAGCCAAATAAGCAGAAGAAAGTGCAGTGTTTTTCTGCCTGGATGAACCCGACCTTTGCTTTTTCTTGTGCAAGTGAGCAAGCTGGTGACCGTTGCCCAAGTCAATCACCTCCTCCGGGTTCACCCTTGTTTACCTTCATTGGCGCTGTCATTCTCTTGATTCTGGACTTTAGCATCCTGTCTCCCTGCCAAAGGCCGGGCTGCTTCCAGGGTCCCTTCTCCCGGAATCAAAAAGCAGCTAAAGAGGTTAATGCACTCAAGTAAGGATAAACAACCAGCTGTTAACATTCTCATATTTAATACCTAACTCATCCAGAAGACATCAGCCACAGAGATGGAAGAGAGAGAGTCTGGAGCTTATGGCGCTCACATCTGCTTTGTACATTTGGGTTGGAAAAGTATCTTAAACACTTGACAATGACAATACCCGAGATGAGCAGGACTTAAGCAGAGATAAAAGCAGATAATGGAGGGTCAATGTAAGATGATGGGTCAAGAGAGCATAAGTGTCCTTTTTTAATTTTGTTTTGGTTGATACTACTCCTTTCATATAATTTTAATAGTGGGTATAATTCATATAATTTTTAATTTTAAAACAGGTCCGCAAAAACAAAATCAGCCCTTAAAATGTCATCAAGTCTATAATCAAACTAAAGTTACCAATGCAGATCTCACGTCCTGTGTTTGTCCAAATGATCTCCGCCGGTATGCAAGCAGTGCATCAATCTGGGTCAGATCTCCAAGCTGAGACGGAGATGGGATAGGGCTGTTTTTCTAGTAAAGCAGAGATGGAAAACAACTCTTGGATGCAGCTGTGTGCCACTGTGCCACCTGCCCTTGACCCTCCCAAACCTGAATGGAAAAAAGGAGATTATTTTTCCAACTTTCATGTGATTCCAAACAGGACATTTTAGGAAGGAGGTAAGAGAGGTGGAAAAATAGTTGGCATGTAATTAGATTTTATTAATTTATTTTTTCCAGGTGGAGATTTATGACTTGATGGTGTTAGAGTAAAATAAAAAATACCTGCTTTCTTGGCCATGACTCTTTGTGCACATTTAATCATGCAAAAAACAGATTATTTTTACTAATAAAAAAGAACAAAGTATACATTTAATCATACCATTTTATAATGCTAAGTAAAGTCCTTGTATGGCTGTAAAGGAGGAATAAAAACAAGTGCTTATTATTGAAAGAATAGCTGTAAATTTCCTCTCACATGCTTGTCATGATTTAGGGAGTGAATAGACATGACAGCTGAGACTGGAAGGAGAAAAAAAGCTCACACACACAGATGCAGCCAGCACCATGCCTTCAGCCCATGACCATCAGCTGTTTAGCAAATCTGTGATTTTGAGGGGAGTATTGTCCATTATACATGCAGCACTAAAAAGCACACTTGGACATTTTTTATCAAGACATCCAGGTTATTGTACTATTTTATGTTTCAAAATCTAGTAAGAGCTATTTGAGCTCCGATTCTTTAAATCTGAAAGCTAATCTCAAAGGTAGAAAGCTTAATTATGCCACCATATTTTAGTCATTCTCTGGCAGTATCCCATGTATCATTCATAGTGAAAGTAATCCCAGAATGCCTTGCAATACATTAAGACAAGAGAAATGTTGATTATTATGAAATGCTTATATTTCATTTACTACTTACAAGTTTTACATAAATAGTTAATATAATATAATAGTAGAATATGTATAATATAATAGTTAAGTTGAGTGCAAAAAAATACTAAAATAGTTATTATTTTACCATATTTGTACACTCTCAGAAAAAAAGAGGTATAAAAGCTATAACTGGGGCATTAATATTAATATAAAATGTACAATGTAGGCACTAATATGTACCATTAAGTTACTAATATGAACCCTTTTGGGATTAAGGTACAAAGGTGAACCTTTTGAAAGGGTACTTCCAATTTTGTACCTATTTATAAATGCTAAGTGTTTTTTATGTGTAGAGTTTATAGTGTTAGCAAAATGCTAACAGCAAATTCTATTGAAACTGAGTTGAGTTAAGTTGCTGTTATGAGATTCATAATGGTTAGCATGCTGGGGTAGAAAGATGCTCCATAGTTTAGTAGTGCACTGCCCAGGGTGTCAGTTACTTCTTGATATAATTGTCAACATCAGTCCAGTGTGCTAAAACATTTGCTCTCTAAAATGTCCCCACAATGCAACACAAACAGATTGAAGTTGCCAGAAATGGAATACAAGTGCATGATACTACTGCACTTTTCTTAACAGCTACAATGAAGATGCATAATAAACAAAATACATTTTACTAGAAGCATAAGCCATGGTCAATTTTGTAACCAAGGCTTAATAAGTGGCCATATAAATATCAGCCAGTGTTTAGTCTAATAAAGTGCTTGTTAGTGTCCCAATATGTGTTCACAATCTACTGATTCACTGCATAGTTTACTAGGGAGTGTACTGAGACATTTTTAGGACAAAGCTCATATTACTCTATATGCGGTTCTTAAGAAAAGGCCTGCTTGATCCATTGCGGTGGCCTTTGAATGTGTATACTCAGATGTTTTTAGATACTTCAGAAGAGTCTTTGTTTGAACTAGGCTTGCAACCTAATAACTCTTATTGTGTAAAAGCAGATGCAGATGCTCACACACCCACACACAAGGAGCGTTTGCCATTATGCACAATACATGGTCAGTTGAGAAGACGAAAAGAGCCGTATATGACTCTGATTCATACAGCCCGTTTAATGATATTTATAGCCCATTTAGGGGTGTTTCCTCAGTTCAAACACTTCAAAAATACACTTATTATTTGCAAAGGTACAAATGGGAATACGTTTTACAGTCACAAAAGTCACTTGTACAAAACAATTGTTAATACCTTAAAGCAAGGAGTTTCCAAACGGCTTATTTTAAATGACTCCGATTTGGGAAACTCTAGCAGTGTTGTTATTTTTATCCTTTCAACTTTTCAACCTTTTATTTTATTTTATAATGTTGTGTGTGTGAAGTAGAACCCACATATGGGAAATCCTTGCAATGTTGTTATTTTTTAAACATTACATTTTTTTTTTTTTTTTTTACTTTTTCAGTCTCTCCCATCTTTTATGCAAATCACTCTGGTGTGGTTTAGGAATTGGAGGACCATAGAGGTCATTTCATTGGCAGACCTTTTCTACAGGGAATAAAACAACACTGAAAACAAGGTGTGTGCCAGGGGACCGAGGTGAGGAGGTGGGCTTAGCGATCTCAGAGGTGCGATAGAAACTTTGGCAGCAAATTGAGCCAGGTGGACACTGCAAGGCCCCCAAGTCACCTAACAATTTTGTCACTCTTACACAGCTCAACATGCCTGCAGTATTAACCCAACGCCATATGTGCCGGTGTCAGACAATAACAGCCTTCTGATCATAAAATTATGTGAGGGAACTGAAAAAAAAACGACTGTACAACTAGTTCTAGTTCTCCACCCCTGTAATTAAAATCTACCTCTCAGCAAACAAAGAGAGGGCAATAGCAGTGTTCTCCCGGTGTTTAGAGGATCCACTCAATATGTGCTGTTGGCAGAAGAATAGAATCGTTATATCACAACCTTCAGCATTCTTGGACGTTAAACAAAAAGAGCCATGTGATTTTCTGAAGACATCCTCATGTGACTGTGGAATAAAAAGAGGACACTGTGCCGGACAATGACGGACACCGGCATTTCTTCCATTATTTTTTCTCTGCCTCATTCTGTCTCTTGATTATGCCTTATTCTGCCGTCTTTTTTCCTCTTCTACATGCTGAACAAAGGCGAGAGGCTTGGCTGAAATGATCTGTGCACAAAGCAGGAAACTTTGTGGTTCAGAAGTATGTCATATCAAAAAAGGCAGGGATCAGGAGGATGTGTTGCTAGGCGCCGTGATTGTGTCAGCACTGCTGGCCAGAACATTTCCTTACAGGTGAACTTTTAAATGGAGACTGACAGATATATGCTTCCTGCTATTTTACAGAACGGCGGAGCCCCCAAGATCCTTTGCATCACTCCTCGGGCCAATCATCTCTGTTTGAGGTACGTGACATAGCAACTGCCCTCCTGTAAAACCCAGACCCATGGGATTGCTCTGTTTCTCTGTGTTTGGGCAGCTTGGCACGGTTCAAACAGGGTTCAGTAAAGTGCACGCTCGTGAGGCTATGCACGATCTACAGGAACCCCTTCATGTGCTAGGTCTGTGTTGAAGACTCAATCTCACAAATGAAGAATTGTGAATTTTTGAAGAATTTTTCATCACAGGCGTCCAGTGTCAATACAAACAAGCTTCCATTGTGACCCGTAAAGTTGAAAGGGCATCGCCAAATATGGTTAATGACGTATATTCCTGTGTCTGTCAGCATGTGTTGCTCTGCCAAAGTTTAATTTGACCCCTTTTGAAAACAACTAATTTCCTGTGGAATTCACATTAACTGTCCAGAATTAGTCCAGATGATCTTTGCAAGAAAGCTTTTCAAAAGGTGGACAAGGTGTGGAGGAGATATTTATGTCTTTGACGTAAATCGCTGGAATATGTTGCTCTTTAATTGCCACCTTAAAAATTGAGATAGACAAATAATATAGGAGTTATTTGTGTGTGTGGGTGTGGGTGTGTTTGTGTGTGTATACAAGAAAGTATCAGCACTGTTGGTGAATACATTAAAACCCTTTTTTATCTTCCTCTTAGGGGTATTTTGTTTTTAAGTAAGTTAGTAAGAAAATAATACTTTCATAAAAGCAAGGACACATTGAATTTATCAAAAGTGACAGTAGAGACATTATAATGTTCCAAATGATGTCCATTTCAAATAAATGCAGTTCTTTTGAACTGAACTACTATTATTATATTTATTATTAAAACATTGATTTACAAATATACTGTATATATTACCATATATTATCAAAATATGTTTGCTGTATTTTGTATCAAATAAATGCTTTGAATTGTGTGTGTGTGTGCGTGTAAATATGTACACAATAAAGTATTTAAGACATAAAGTCATTATTTAGTATTATCAGAAAAATATGTTTTTTGTTGTTGTTGTTGTTGTTGTTGTTTTGATTTCGTTTTTTTGCAACAGGTATAGTATTTTGTTTTCATTTCAGGGGTCTGGACAACTTTCAGCAGCTAAAGAGTTAAAAGTACAGCAAGACTTTGCTAACTTGTTTGTCTGCAGTAGACTGAATGGAGTCTTGAAGTAATTCTTCCCAAAGTCAAGCTGTTGAAAGATATTGCAACGGGGGAAATCCATAACGGCTCCCTGCAATTATGTATCCAGGATGTCCCATTTTTAACTGACAGTGTCCTCACTGGCGGGACCCCGAGGGGGGAGAGGGAGGTACAAGGAGGTGAAAGAACGTGCCAAGGTCAAATGTGTCTATGCTCTTATTTTCTTCCTCTCTTGTAGGAAGAAAACATGTTCCAACCAGATGGCAGAGTCAATCGCAAACGAGAAAAAGAAAATAGTCTGATTGTTACTAGTATCTTAAAAGGTCCTAGGGGTCAAAGTTGCTGGATAATTCAGTGAGAACGTGAATGGCGTTGACAGGTGTTTACTGATTATAAAAAATCCAGTTAACTGATGTGTAAAAGGTTTTTATACTGTCGAATTTTGTGTATACTCTTTTCTTTCTGTTCTAGCAGCTCCACAAGCGCAGCCTAAAACAGCCCTGAAAAAAAACATCTATTCTGAGGCATTTGCCTCGACGTTAGTCAGACTATTGACGCTTTCCTGTTTTATGTCTCTTCTAGCAGTAACATCAAACAATCAACAAGCAAAACCTTTCTCAGCGATGACCGAACATAAGAACTATTCGTTTCATTTTTCCAAGGCACTGAAGTGCTAAACGTGTTTAAAGAAACCTCCACAATGCGGCTTCCCAGGAGGTATTTCGAGGCTAAACGAGGTTAAAAGGAAGTTTTGTTATCTCAGACAATGTTGCTATCTGTCTCAATACACGATTTCCCTTTCAGTTTGCATGTTCTTTTGCCTCCAAACAATTTTCCTTCCCCTTTCATTTTTTTCCTGTTGCTCAGATCAGGCATAGACGGCTGTTATGTGGCAGTCAAACCAAGGAGCGCAGAGTGCAAATCCGCCATTCAGTAAAATAACCTTGCCAAAGGGTCTTTCCCCCACCCCCTCGTGCACAAAGCTGGCTCCATCTTTGGATATTGAGTGAGTTAAATCAATGGCAAAATGCAGGCACTTTTCACAGGACAGTGACCAGGAAGCCCTCCCCCGCGTGATTGACACTTGAAACGTGTGCGCGGCCGGAGCCAGGGGCGCTGCTCCACGCTTGAAGTCTCTGCTGGGTATAACAACTGGTGACATCTGCAGAAGGGGCCGACAGAAAGGCAGTTGAAAGCCATGTTTGTTGCCTTGGCCCGCTCAGATCTTCCTGCTTTTATGAAGCCTCCACCCCCCACTATTCTGCTTTAATATTATGATTCAGCACCTGGCTCTTTTGAACCTTGCTTTAAAACTTCAAAAGAGGAAGGTGGCATTAAACAACATGAAATGGGTATGGAAGGGGGACAACGGTAGGGTTTTGGCAGTTATGGCTGAGAGGGCACAGGGATGCGGGTCAGATGATTGAGGTAAAAGGAAGAAGGACGCTCATCTTAGCTGGAAAATTTCTTTTTTTCTTTGTTTTTTTTTTTGTTTTTTTTTGTGCGACCGCTTCTCTGCCATCTTTAGAGTTGTGTGCCATTACCGTTTTTGTAACATCAGATAGCGGTCAGGCATAATGAGGGTTTTGAATATGGGGCCAGTGGGCTAATGCATACACAGTTGTAGAGATAATAGAGACAGAAACCGATAGGGGTGTGTCTGCCAAAAACAAGTACGGGATGGCGCATTTGTAAATGACTGAGGAAAATGGCAGAGGAAAAAAATAAATAATGGAATGACATGCTTTCATCTCGCTGCCTCGAACATATAGTGCTAATGACTGCTGTCTATGTGTCGTAGTTTGTATCTGCTGTGCCTAAACCGTGTAGACTTTTTAATGGGATTAGTTCACCCAAAATTAAATTCTGTCATCATTTACTTATACTAGTGTCTTTCAAAACTTTTTTGCTTTTTCCTTTTTCAGTGGAACACAAAAGGAGAAATTTAACACAATGTTCATGCTGCTTTTTCCTTACAATGAAAGTCAATGGGGACCACAAATTTCAAGCAAGATTTTCAGTGAATTATTACTTACATTTCTGTGCATTCTTCAAACATAGAGATCACATACAGCTTTAGTGGACACAATGTACCAGTATTGGTAATTACCACTTGAACTTTTTTTTAATTAAGTATTGATATCATGTAGTTGCTATTACACATGACAGTATTGTAAGTTATCCATTTGGTTAACACTCCATCGTAGTAGATGGTGGTTTTGCATCTGTTACAAAACTGAAAAAAATAAATAAATAAATAAGACACAGTTTGCTGTTACTGCCACACTAAATAATGTCAGACCAGATGACAGCTGACAATGACAAAAAAAAAATGAAACTACATTTTTCAGTTTTGTTCCACAGACACATTACTCTCTAATGTTGTTACATGTGATTACATTATCATTATGATTATTGTATTTTTATTTTATATTTTTTCAGATTAAGTCAATGGATCTTTCTAGTGATAAATATTAAGTTGTTTTAAACTGTCAGAAAACTTTTTCGACTTTTCTGATCGTCATATGTCACCTGCTAAATAAGATCTAATATACAGAAAAATAACTATTTAGAAAGATTAAATTAAATCTGGTAACACTATGAATTACAGTATAGCTCCATTTATACTTATTTATAAGTAAGTGTTACAATTTTATTAAAAAAATTATGAAGACTCATTAAGACCTATACTGCATTATAAGAACAGTTATTATATAATCATTTATATAATTTTTTATAATTACCTATAAATCAGGCATTTTCTTTTTTTTTCGGTTCCATGAATGTATTTATAAAGATGCAGCTGCATTGCTATAATATTAATATATTAGTTGCAATGGGTTTTTAGAAATTCGGACGTATCTTTTTCAAATAAGTGAATATATTGTTATTAACAGCTTGAGTGCTTATACATTTACAATCTAGTGTACAATGGATTATGAGCATGTACGCTGAAGAAAATGCATGCCATAGAAGTAATTACAAAAATAATACAAACGTAATTATAACTGTTCTTAGAACTCAATATAGGTCTTAGTGAGTCTGTATAAATATATTTATAGATTAGTTATACTTACATATAATTAAGTATTAATGGGGCTATAATTCATTATAGAAAGTGTTACCTGAAATCTTTTTGAATATCAGCAGTTATTCTGTTTCAAAGAAGCATGAATCCACATATTCCACCAAAGTAAATGTCCAGTATATTTTAATAGTGCTAGCACTGGGAAGTGACTATAAAATTAATTAAAGACACACATTATACCAGCCTCCATTCAGCAGAGATGCACATTCTTTTGACGCCACTTACCTCTTGATACTCACTTTTAATAGTGATCTTTATTGTGACAAGATATGAAAAGTCAAAAGTAATTACTTCATCTCAGCACCGTTAAAGGAAACTCTTCCTTTCCGCTCGATCTGTGCACCTTGCTCTCAGACCCGCTGTTGCCATGATGCCCTGAGCTGACCATAAAGGCCCTGGGTAACGACGAGTCAAGGACGCTTAATGGATGCTAAAGCACAAACAACGGAGCTCCAAATCATGCCAGAGCAGACCTAACCTGGGGCACAGACATCAAAATGCAGGTTGGAGATTTGACATTCCTGCAGGCACTAAATGCCTCACCAGTGGTTTAAAAAAAAAGAAAGAAAAAAAGAAAGGAAAAGTCAATATCCCCCTCCTGTTTCTAAACGCTCACTATCTGATGAGCACGGGTAATGCAGATCTGATTCTGCTGTGACAAAAGGGCCACACTAAGGACAGCCTGAAATGTCTCTCTCGCTTTTTTCCATTTCCTCTAACTCGCACACTCCCGCTCCGCATGTGTGTGTGTGTGTGTGTGTGTGTGTGTGTGTGTGTGTGTGTGTGTGTGTGAGTGTGTGTGTGTGTGTCTGTGTGTGCGCACTCACAAAAATGTTTGCCACTATTTGAGCCTTTGATAATAATAACGACAGTGGGAAAGATTATCACAGTTGGCCGCTCCTGAACTTCAAGGTTAAAGCAGCACTGCAATTGTGGCTTTGTGTTTACCAAAGAAAGGCTAATGATGAATTAATTAGCTGTGGACTACGTTTGCTGTCTGTCTCCAAATTTATCTGAGGACCTTTCACATACTCTAAGTGGAAGAAGGCTTTCAGTCATAAAGAAACGTGAGGCACTTGTGCTGTATGTAATGTTCTTAATATAAACCCCCTTATGAATATGCATTAAATGAATTAGCATGTCTTCTAATCAATGCGCTATTAGCATTCTTACCTACTTTAAGGGTTAAAGACATCGAAATGTCACGTTATTTTCTAGATTTATTCTTCTCACTGTAATAACTAAAGGATTTTAATTTATTGTAGCGATGTTCTAGGTTAGATAATAACAGAAAAACTTGCACGTTGTAAGTCCTAACTAATTTTTTTATGTTTAAAGGATGGTGGATCAAAAACCATTCACATATTAGTATTTAATACCCTGTTAATTAAATATTTATTGAACTTGATTTGTGTATTTAGTGTAATAGTGTATGAGCTACAGCTCTTTTTCTGTCCTAGATTCACTTTTGGCAATTTTTCTCATATTTTAGATATGATATCTGTCGCTTTGTAAATGGACTTTTTATGTTTCATTATTTACATTTTCAACACAATTTCTTTTGATTACTGCCTGAGAATTTTACATTTGAACTTGCATTCGTGCAAACCTAGTTCAAAATAAATTAATTAATAAACAACTTGGACAGTTTTAAGGCACTTACAATAGAGGTAAATGGGGCAATCCATAAATGTAAAAATACGTATTGTTTCAATGTTGTTGCCACAAGGCATACACAAAATGTGTGCCAACATGACTTTAGTCTGAAAAAAGTGCTTATTAACCTTTTCTGTGTAAAGTTATATACATTTTTTCTTGGTTGCCATGGCAGCAATATGCCTAAAACATCCATTAAAAAAATGACTTCATAGCTCAAATAATACAGTCATTTTAACAGAAGAATTAATGTAAGTGCTTTTATAAAATCATAAGCTTCCCATTTCTGATCAATTCTCCCAAATTGGACTCCATTTACCTTACTGTAGTGACTTGTTTCCATGACTTTGCTTCCTTAAATAATTTTTTTAATAATTAAATAAAAAAAAGTAAATAATTTCTTTTTTTTTGGGGAGCTATAATGTGGAGGTGGTCGGTACTAAGATAAAGGAAGATCTAAAACATAAGAAAAAGAGGCAGCAGGTGTTTCCCTGAACAGTTTCAGCTCTCCTTCAGTGGACTCAGGACAACTGGGAATCAGGAGTACAGGGACATGGGGTGGACAGTTTGATGGATAAACAAAAAGTGGAACATAAAACCTGCTGTAGCAGACTCATGCTGCGCTCGTGCATGCTGGGATGAGGACTAAAACAATTGCAAAGGCACAGTGAACAGGTCTCTGAACTCTCTCTCTCTCTCTCTCTCTCTCTCTCTCTCTCTCTGCTCAGCCATCGGCCACAGCTAACCTTCATTTACCTTTGCCTTGGGGGAATCTGGAACAATCAAGATGAAAAAATCTGGATTCCCATGGTAAAAAGGATGAGGCATCACCAAACTCTCACTTTAGTTCCATTGGACCTTCTATTTCAATTGACAAAGTGATATTTTAGTAGAACTGTGTTTGAAGGAAGATGATCTTGAGAAATAAAGGTCAGTAAGGTAAAACTTGTTGGAGAGTCTTATAAAAATTGCATACACATTCACAAGTTCACTATTAATGTGAAGTACTTTCTGCATATTTTGAAAAAGCAATCTTATCTTGAAACAAAACAGAAGAAAATGTGAGAAGGTAAACAACGAAGAATTAATAAGTTAATTAAAAGTTATGCTATTTAATTGAAATCGTTTCACCCTGCTCCTTTGAGACTGTCCTTGGAATCTTTTATTATTATAATAAGACGACACTCTAGCATGATTCATATCAAAACAAAACGGAGATACTTTTGAAAATTCCTTAAGCATATCCTTGTAAGTATTTGTATGGGTGCATTTCTCAAGTGCCAGAACACACACTGATGCTTTGTCTAGAAACCTTGAAAAGATTTTTCTAAGAAATCTTTTATGGCTTTGTATTATGTGGATTTTAAGTAATGTTGAGTCAGGATTTCTTAAGCCAAAAAGATGAAAGGAGTGAAATATGTATAAGAGAAAATTAATTATGTTCAGGTATATATATATATAGTATGTACACTAATCTGAATTTGTTTCTTGTGATCATATATATTTATGCACACATTTTTTAAAGGCTTATGCTTAGTCTTCTATCTATAAAAACTAGAGGTCTATATGTCTCAAAACTGGATTATATAATGCATATTTTCTGATCAGAACGATTTTTTGTATTTAAGATATTATATACAATAAATATAAATAATATATATGTGCTTTCTGGTGAGCTGAGGGAGGTAAATCATGATGGTTACAGTTGTCCCAACCTGTACTCTAATGAAAAGGGGTCACAGGGTCAAACTGATAGTGCTGCCCCTCTTGTATAAATATTTTACTCCATGTGAATCCCATCTTTCAGAGCTCAGGACATGCTGACTGAAGGTTTCTTCAGGGCGAGGCCACACGTTGACGGACATGCACAAAAAACCAGTCCCACCAAACAAAGGCCATTCAAGTCGTTGGAAGACAAGGCCATCTACTTTAGTTTCTTCATGCACCGGCAGAAGTATTAAAATGGTTGAAAGCCTTCAGTGATAGAGTCTCTGAGCTGCTGATAATGTGAGACATTGTTCTCTTAATCATTGTGGAAAAGGTGAGAGAGTGAGAAAGTCACCGGTATGTCAGGGTTGAGGGCAAGCCTGTGTGGAGGAGCAGTATGAGGACCATACGTATCATGAAACAAGATTTCAAATAAAGATAATCAACAGTTTCAGCATAGTCCCTATTGTTCCGGGACACATCCTGTTTCGATCGTCAACAGAGGTGTCAAAATGCAAGACAATGCAAAAAAAGTGAAGGAGGGAAACAATAGCTTCTTGTTATTGTGATGGCATGTAACATGAGCTTCTTAGAAGTCTTCTTCTTTCATCTGAGCTACAGATCATTTCTCATGCTGCCTTGCCTCCCACAAGGTGTCGAGAGATTCAGGGTTCACTAACAGGTGGAAGACCCTTCAGGTGTGCTGTTATAAAATGCACACATTCGCTGTGGGGTGTGTTTCCCAAAAACAACTACGGTCGCAAGTTCTGTTTTTGCCAATAAAGTTAAATGGAACTTACCACCATAGTTAGCTGTAGGTTAAAATAAAAATAAAAAAACTATTGTTTAACACATTGTGGCAGAACCAAAATTTGGTCAGTAGAATCAAACCACACAATTCAGAATTTAACATCTGGTTCCTTTTCAGTTTTTGAATTGGACTTTGAATTTAATTGACCACACCTAACAGGAAGATGAATTTACTAAATTCATAGAATTCAATACAGGGAATGCACCATGAAAAATGAATTGTAATTCCATAAAAGTTTATTCATTTTATACAATTAAATTAAAATACAAATTTATATAGGTACCATTTTAAAAAAAAATTGTCAAGTCAACACTAAAAGTTTTCTTTAACAAACTTTACTTTTTTGTAGGTAAAAATGACAATAATATTAATTTATTTGAATTTCAAATAATTTGACATCCTTTCATTCAAATTCAGAAGTGTATGTCATCCTCCAACTTCTGTGATTTTTTTTCTTTTTTCTTTTTCTTTATTTTTTTTTTTGAACAAAATACTATCTAAGTATACAAAGTATCCAAGTTCCATATGACAAACGAGCTGTCTTTTGGATTTGTGTATTAAAAAAACACTGTATATATATATATATATATATATATATATATATATATATATATATATATATATATATACACTGAACAGAATTATAAACGCAAAACTTTTGTTTTTGCCGCCATTTTCCACTGCAGGAACCGGGAACTAAATAAAGTTCCAGGTAAAAAAATGCCCCTCAGAAAGTCCCTGCTGGCGAGGTAGTACTTTTTCAAAGTTCCTGAACTTTCAGGGGTGGGACTTGGGCGCTAAACATCCTGATTGGTTGAGTTCACGCCGCATTGGTTGAGTCCAACCACCATGTTTTTGGATCAACATTTTCAAAATATTACTGTTATTGCGTCATGAAATGTAATTTCATAAAATAAAAGTATTTAAGGCGAGAATGTAATTGTTTAAAACTCAAATCTGTGGTTTATTTATAAAGACAGCACCTATTTAAAAATGTGTTTCGCCGATCTCAGAGACGTGAACTCCACGCGATCATGTTCATTTCTCAACCATAAGCTGTCTCCAGAGGTGTTTCAAAGAGTTTGGCAGTACATCCAACCGGCCTCACAACCGCAGACCACTTGTAACCCCACCAGCCCAGGACCTCCACATCCAGCATCTTCACCTCCAATATCGTCTGAGACCAGCCACCCGGACAGCTGCTGCAACAATCGGTTTGCATAACCAAAGAATTGTATGTTATGGACAACGAACACAGGTGCATTTTATTGATGACATTTTGAATGAGAATGAGATCCTGAGGTCCATTGTTGTGCCATTCACCCATATGGTGTTGCAGCATGGTAATGCACGGCCCCAAGTTGCAAGGATCTGTACACAATTCCTGGGAGCTGAAAACATCCCAGTTCATGCATGGCCAGCATACTCACAGGACATGTCACCCATTGAGCATGGTTGGGATGCTCTGGATCGGCGTATACGACAGCATGTTCAAGTTCCTGTCAATATCCAGCAACTTCGCACAGCCATTGAAGAGGAGTGGGCCAACATTCCACAGGCCACAATCAACAACCTGATCAACTCTATGTGCAGAAGATGTGTTGCACTGCATGAGGCAAGAGGTGGTCACACAAGATACTGACTGGTCTTTGGACCCCGGGACCCCCAATACAGTAAAAAATATGTCTAAAATATCTAAATATCAGTCTAAAATATGCTGTTATTTTAGAGTGGCCTTTTATTGTGGCCAGACTAAGGCACACCTGTGCAATAATCGTGCAGTCTAATCAGCATCTTGATATGCCACACCTGTGAGGTGGATGGATTATCTCGGCAAAGGAGAAGTTCTCACTAACACAAATTTAGACTGATTTGTGAACAATATTTGAAAGAAAAATCCTTTTGTGTACATAGAAAAAGTCTTAGATCTTTGAGTTCAGCTCATGAAAAATGGGGGCAAAGATAAAAGTGGTGCGTTTATAATTTTTTGCAATATATATATATATATATATATATATATATATAGACGGTTTCAACGGCAACAACATAAACAAACATTACTGCGCATGCGCGCTTTTGTGGACCTAACTTAACTTCCGGTAGACTTCCAAATAGAATCAATAACAACAGCCAAGTCCCTCTAGAGTAGATATTTTTTGATAACAAACAAAATACGTTTGCTGCGTGGATCAGGTGGACTTAATGAAAATGCAAATTCATTCTTTGTCAGCAGGAGATGTTTTAAAGCATAGACATAAAGCGCGAGAAATAGAGGTTTCCCCAGTAACAGTTGTAAACAAAGCAGAGCTGGTACGCTCACACGCTGCTTTATCAGACATATAACATGCAAGTCTTCCTTCAGAAATACAGCGATATAAAAACACCTGTGCCTCGTTTTGATATTTAAACATATAAATGTAAGGAATTATTATTATTAAACGTGCAGTACATAACGTTACTCATGTTTATTCAACAAACCCTTTTTGAAAATCGATCAGTTGTGTGATCAAAATTGTGGTGAGTCTCCAAAAATAAATAAATGTATGGGAAACACATCCCGCAGCACAACCACCTGAGCCCAACTTCAGTCTGCTCATCACCTTGACTTTAACTGCGTTTATAGAAGGCACCGCAGCCAGACCGATATACGCAACACAGACCGGAAGTTAACTTAGGTCCAGGCGCGTGCGCCCGATGAAACCGTCTATATATATATATAATTATATACTGTATATATATATTTTTTTAAATGTGTTTTCCCCATTTGGTCATGTTTGATCTTCAGGGCACAAAAAAGGTCACTATTGCAACTGGGGAAACCTCAATAAACAAATAATGAAATAAACTAGAATAAAATCAATAAAAATAAAAAGGTGCATACAATTCTTGGGTTTTTCATTTTAAGTGTTCAATTTTATTTAAAATGTGTATGGTTTGTTGTGTAAAATTAAAAGTCATTCAACACAAAACATCATTTAGTTCTTTAGTTAATTTCTTGCAAAAGCAAGGTTGTGAATATAAACAAAAAATATAGCTGAATATTCTAGATGCTTGTACATCGCCATAGTAATACACATCTTTAGAGACAGCATGCACTACCATGAATAAAAAGAGGGCAGTATTTGTGAGTGGCATATATTTTAGAGAAGTTATTATCTCAAAGCCTCACTGGCTGAGGTGAGGAAAGCTTTCAGTGTAATTTGCTCTTTCCGCTAGCCAGTTAATGTACCTGCTCTGTGGACGGAGAACTGCAATGTATAATTACCACTGCATGCACTCTGCTTACTAGCATGCCAATTATTCTCACCAGTTAGTCTAGTTCATCTAATCATGTTTTTTGTTACTGTTGTTTTTATTTTTTATTTTTATTATTTTTTTTTTTCAAATGATTTGGGGGGGGGTCTGTTTTTACTCCACCAGCATTTTTCATCCTACATCTGTGTGATCTGCGATGTGTGCCAGTCAAAAATATTCAATATTCTATACGTATCGCTGCTGTCTCAATGATAGCCCTGATGTTAAGCACAACTAGTGCATTTTCCATTGCTCAAGGCCACCTGTTTGATGGAAAAAAGAGTTGCTTGTTTCTTCCTAGTTGCTCAGTTAATTTTACATCTGTGGCACCGACAGCTAGAAATTAAAATCTTAGCTATATTTGAGAAGCCAAAAAACAGAATGCGATCTACGATCAGATGTTGTAACAGACGGAGAATGCGTGTGCGATAATTTGTTGGGGTCTCTTTTGCCCGCTCTATCACTAAACATCAAGCTGTTCTTCTCTGGTTGGAAAAGAACGGGTTAAAAATAAATAAGCATGTCACAACAAACAGAAGAAGGGGAGAAAAAAATGCGAACACAAGAAGCAAATTTGGCTCAAGAGATATTCAGGGGTCTCCCTCTTGGTCTGAGCATTCTTGCACTAATTTGTGAGAGGGGAGTGTAATCATGACAAACATTTCTATCATTACCAGGTAATACGAGTTAATAATTTGGTGTACACTCTCCGGCTGACATACCATTAGAGACTGTGCAGACACTGTAACTAGAGCATTAATAAATTAAAAATATGCCTATTATGATGACAGCTTTGGAGGTGCAAAGGAATAACAGTTATCACTTGGCAGAGGCTGATCTCGCCCCATCTGCTGAGACTTTGCATATATTTTCAGCTTCCTGAGCAATGATTAGGGCTGTCAGAACCTCTTTAACCTTCTAACTGCTGGTCCCAACTGGCCCTAATTAGAGATTAATGATTTCTAAAGACACAGGCTGTGATGGAAACTGCCTCTGCTGTTTATGTACAAATTAAGCACCAATTACTTTCAGCATCAGTGCCACTATTGACGTGTGGCTGAAATATCAGATGCAGAAAAGGTCAATTGCGAGACTACAAGTGAAACCACTAACATTGGTTTCGCCGGAAGAGTCGGATGAGTTGGTGCCGGCGACATACCTTCTGAGACTGATCTTGCCAAAAGAGACTCCCACACCACTCATGGTTTCCTCTTGGGCACGAGCCCGGTTTCTCCTGAAAAACAAACAAATCGAGTCGGCGTTTCCCAATACCCTTTTCCAACTGTCACAATGCTGGAAGATGATCCGACTGGAAGACACACCCACAATGTTCATGATTTCCTCTCGGTCAAGAGCCCGAATTCTCGTGAAACCAACCACATGAGCCGGCATTTCACCAGCCCTTTTTCCAATGGTAACAAAAGTCAATATATCAAACTATGCACAACTGTTTGATCTAGTTTTCAGATTGCTATCCAAAGTCGCTCTCGAACAATCAACCAAGGTGCTTCTTTCATCTCCCTAATCTCTCTGAGTTCTCTCCACTCGCCAGGAACGAGTAAACAGCGCTAGTATTGAAAATCACGGCAAAAAGATGTGATTAATCTTTCATCAAAATCTCTCTTTTATTCTGCTTTATCATATGCAATGTCTGTCATTACTTCATTGTGGGAATGTGGAATATCTATAAAATATTTATAGTGCATTTGCTTCCTTTTTGTGTGTGTTGAGGCTGAAATGTTGGCTGAGCCGTTCGCTCGACTCTTTGAGGCCATCTGGAAAGCTGGCTCACGTGGGAGAAATCCAGAGAGGGTCTCTCTTGCGAGCCGCCCAGCCTGCCCAGATGATGGTAACCCCAGAGATTCGGTGTCGTGCTGCATTGCGGGATCAGACAACTCTCGGGGACGCCGAGAGAAACAAAGAGCCCCAGCTCTTGCCAGATCAATCCGATGACATCAAAGAGGCTGACAACTACACAGCGCCTATCAAAAGTGCACCACTCTGCCTGGCTCACAGGTTTGCTTTTTTGGGCGTCCCTAGTTTAGCATTTCAACTACAGCCTCACCCCTGCGAGGATACGGCGTGTAATTTTGCACGCATCTGTATTGTGTGTGCATGCAGATGCGGGTGTGAAAGCATGTTAACGTGTAATAACTTCATTACGTGGATTCCTGGGGTTGCTGGGGGAATTGACATGACTGGTTTGGGTGAAAGAGATCTGGTGCACGCTGTATGACAGCTGGGCCGGTGGACTTCCTATTGTGTGATCATTACGGACAATTTTGCACAGTGTGACTGTGGCTGCATCGCTCTCTGTGGACTCTTTTAAGGTCATGATGAATTGACCCTCATGTTTTGTTTGCAGACCCCAAGACCCTTTTAATTTCTCACCAAACATACTAAACACTTACAACACTTTTTTTTTTTAGATTTTTGTCTTGTTTTCCATTACAGATGTCTTTAAATCAACCTAAAAGTCTTGTATGCTTAAAAATATTTAAGTCCCCCCCCCCATATTTTAATCATTAACTTGTTTTAATCATAAATATGTGTCATTTGGATTTTCAATTTACTTCTCTTGTTTAAGGATGTTTAGATTTTTGTAGTGGAAAACAACACAATATTAATAAATAATAAAAAAAAATCAGTGTACGAACCAGATTTCAACTTAATTTATGTGTATATATATATATATATATATATATATATATGTATATATATATATATATATATACAGTATATATATATATATGTATATATATATATATATATATATATATATATATATATATATATATTATGTAATTGTAAACTTAAAGGTTTTTGTTTGTTTATTTATTTATTTATTTATTTATTTTCAGGGTAACATTGATGTGATAACATTGATCCCAAACAGAAATTGATATAAAGTTATAAAAGGTACCAGTCATAAGTTGTGGTAAAACTGAGTCAGTTAAGTTTTGATTAGGTCAGGGAAACTTATTAGAAATCCCTGAAAGGAAATAAGAGGTTAATTTTGACATTAATATTATTATTTTAAACATACTTCATTGAGGTCTTTGGGACTCTAAAATAAAAACTTATAAAAATGTTAAAAATAAAATTCTGAAAATAAACAATTGTTCAGAAGCGTTCAGAAGTGATTTAATGTCCTACCACCACAACAATTAAAAAAAAAAAACAACAACATATAAGTAGTCACTATTATAGTCCTGACTGAACAGGCCACATGGATGCTTTATAAGGCAGCAAGATCAGAGTAAGACAAATCTACTCTCTTCTCTTCATGCTGATCTGCTCTTGTCAGGAGGTGTTGGCCCAAACCTCCTTAACTTGGCATAGCCTGGAAAGTTTCATGAACACACACTCCCACACACACAAGACAAAGAGGTCTGAAGGCCTGCCAGCACTCGGGCACTTTTGTTATGTGTGCTCATGTGTGACGGGGTGAGATCACCAAAACCACATGCACCTGAGTCCCTTTTCTCCAGTATTTATTCACACTAATCTCTTCACTTTGGAGGAGAGAGAGGACATCAGTTCTCACTGGGAAAATGAGGTGTTCAGAGAATGACTGCAACAGTTTGCACGACTTTATTGAGTTGGGTGTATTCAGTTATTTAAATACAAAGACAAGTCTACTGTCTTTGTAACAATTACTTGATATTGCATAACTGTAAATTGAACATAGAATTCTGAAGTTGTATCAACTTGCAAAGAGTTCAGTCAGCTGAACTCATGTACAAATTATTCAAGGTCATTTTTGTCAACTGTATCAACCAATTCATTGAAAAGATCCAACTCAATTAAGAACCAAAAGATTTGTTCATGAATATCTATTTCACATATGAAAACGTCAAAGAGAGCCAGGGTGGGTATAAAGATTTTCAGTGAATAATTCAACATTAAATGTAAGAAATGACTGTTTCACTTTTGGGGCAAACTATTAATTCAGATTGTTCAATATTACCTCCTCATTTTTTTTTTTTTCATTGTTTTCTTTTTTTATGAGAAATCACTTTCTGATTAAAGTAGACTAACATGAACTGAATTGAACCACTATTTTTCAATACAAGTCAAATCAAATTGAGAGAATTATGCAGTAATCCCACTCATATGTTATGTTCTTTACCTGAAAACTAGCATTTGTCTGCATAATGAAAGTATAGGTTTTCATTCAAAATATTTTCTTTTGTGTTCCACAGAATAAAGAAAATCATAGTCAAAAGTCATCACATCAATATCAAGTAAATGATGGCAGAATTTTCACTTTTGAGTGAACTATACTTGAAGTTCTCATTTCAAACAAAAACATACATTCAAACATCCACTAGAATAGGGTAGAAATGGATCTGTAAGGTAACAAACACACGTTAGCACTTTTTCTGGCGTTTAATGGAGAATTTGACCATAACCGTGACATTCTCCATTCTTTTGAAATCAATGAATTAGCAAAAAAATCACAGAATACTGGATAAACACATTAATCGAGGTTACCCCCCCCCCTCCCCCAAAGACCCTCAAGTGCAGAATATTTTGAGATTCACCCCATGAAGGATAAAACACGAACTTAATTGCAGTCAACAGGTCTTGAGTGGCCTTGGCAAGACCATAGCGCACTCTCCTTTTTGAATTATTATTCCTTACTTCGTTGCAAGGTAAATGTGAAATGATTTTTGCTCATAGTGGGGAAAAATGACCTTCATAATCTAAGGCCATTTATGGTAATTAGATTATGTTTTCAGGCAGGATTCATATGTATGCATAAAGCAATGGAGGTTTGAACAATGATGGTAAAGTACTGCATATAAGGAGCAGACCCTTAACTGACTTCTCTAAATTAAGACTAAAAGCACAAGTGCCCCCTCTCCACATCTTTGTAATAAGACTTTTTGAAAGCAGCTCAAACTGTTTTTTTTTTTTGTCTCTAATGGATTTTTTTTTATTTCTCTCAAACATGCATAATAATTAAGTTCTTCCTTATTAATTATAGATGTGGCTTTCTTTCATGTGATTTTTCCATCTGAGCTCAAAGCCTGTCCATAACAGCAATGCTTTGTGTCAATGGCATGCAAGGTTTTCCTGTTATTTGCACAAAGCTGCTTTGCCTGAGTCTTCAGAAAGCTTTACTTAAAGAATATTTTAGTCTATTTTCTCCCACGTTTCTTTCAGAACAGCCATTATTAAGTGAAACTTCCCAGAAATGTTGTGTTCCTGTCGGTGACTCACACAAGCTGCAGAACATTTCCTCAGGACTGGGTTCATCTGTAGACCATTGCTAATGGCCACTGACAGGTCAAGATCAGGTCAGAGGGTAATGTTTGTTGGATGGTTTACTTTTGCCTCATGTCCTTTACTTTGCTTTGAGATGTTAAAAGCTGAAATACATAACAGGTGGAAATTGCAAAAATTGTATTCTAAAAACTTTTCAAATATATATATTTACATATTCAGTCAAAAGTTTGAAATATATATATATATATATATATAGTATATATATATAGTTTTTGAAAGAAGTTTTCTAATGTCAAATAAGGATTTGTTTGATTATTTGTTTACTTACCTTTACCTTAATTTAATCAAAAATGCAATAAAAAGAGTTACACAAGTTTTCTATTCTATTATAATTGAAAATGTATTTTCTTTAAAATACATTCTTTTTTTAAAATGTATTCCTGTGATGGCATTACTCCATTGCTTCTTCAGTGTCACACGATCCACCAGAAATCCTTATAATATGCTGATTTACTGCTCAGTTATTATCAATAATTCTTGGTGCTCAATTATTAATAATGGTTCTTATTATCAACGTTAAATACTATTGTGGAAACTTTGAAACTTCATGGAGAGAGAGAGAGAGAGAAAGAGAGAGAGAGAGAGAGAGAGTGTGTGTGTGCTCTTGTTTTTGTGACATATCATGACACAACTCTGTATAATGACATGGATATGACACAGGTATTACAAGGAGATGGTGACTTATGAGGACATAACCCATGTCCCCTTTTTTCAAAACGCTTATAAATCATACAGAATGAGGTTTTTTTTTTGAGAAAGTAAAAATGCACAAAGTTTCCTTTGAGGGTCAGGGTTATGTGTAGGGCGATAGAATATACAGTTTCTACAGTATAAAAACCATCACGCCTATGGGATGTCCCCACTTTTCACAAAAACAAACGTGTGTGTGTGTATGTGTATGTGTGTGTGTGTGTGTGTGTGTGTGTGTGTTATATACAGGTATTCCATAAGCATGATATATATATCGACATGCTGTAACTTGAAACAATTCTGTAATTTATTCAGTTTATATACTATAACCAAATTATATAATATAACCACATACCTAACCTGTATTGTCAAATCAGAAAAAAAGAAAAGTTGAGCAGCGTCTCTAGCGGCTGCCGTACAGATTTTAGTCTTCACTGGCAGTTCTGAATGTGAGAATCCTTGGCACAGAAGGCCATCCCAGATCCTTACTCAAGAAGCAGATGCTAACTTACTCCTAACATATGCCCAGGAGTAAGAGGAGCCACTGCGGAGGATATTAAAGCTATGACCCTCGTACCCGGCCACGGCGGAAGATTTGGAGTAGAAAAAGCCTTTAACTTTCTAATGAATGCCCTGAACGCCAAGCTCCTTCTCAGAGGAACAGATGGCCATGAGACAGATTCTGAGAGAGACGGAGATAAGGATTTCAGCAATGTTTGTATCTAAGCAGGCTTAAGGTCTGACGATAGTGTTTACCGTATTCACACTATAATACCGCATGCAATCTCAAATCTTCTGACTGCACATGCATTTATATTGTGCTCTCTGGTTGTTCTGTTGTTTCTCCGAAACATCTGACCGATTTGGGGGGAGGGGGGTACTAATTAAAAGAAGTGGTTAAGTAAATTTTACTCACTGGATCATTAGCAATATGATACAGGTAGTAATTTACAGTAGCATGTTGAAACATTTTCATCACATTTTTGTCGAAACACATTTCTGCACACATTGCAGCTTTACA
This sequence comes from Carassius carassius, assembly GCF_963082965.1. Lineage (NCBI taxonomy): Eukaryota > Metazoa > Chordata > Actinopteri > Cypriniformes > Cyprinidae > Carassius > Carassius carassius. The sequence continues at coordinate 16,037,624 of NC_081785.1, read as the reverse complement.
GTTATATGAACTGACGTAATAGCAGAACATGCTCGACTTTCTCTTGTCTATCTCTTTCTCATGTGAATCATTGAGATGTTAGTCATTGAGATGTTTGTGAATTTACTGAACCATTTAAATGTACATTTATTATTGATTTCAATAATATTACAAAACAATAGAATTATGTGTCAAATGTTGCTGTTCATCATGTTTTCTAGTTTTATTATTAGTAATTACTATATACTTTCTCAAGGGCACCTAAGTCGTGGTATTGCCGGCCATATATATATACATATATATATATTCTCAAAATAACTGAAACACCAGTGAGAAGGCCCTAGAAAACTGTCCTAGGAAAGTTTCAAAAGTGACAGACTTAGATCCTAAATCACCCACTGGCCTGCCTGTGCTGAATGGGCTTTTTCATTGTTTTACTGTATTATCTATAAATTGAATAATTCCTTAATCTGGGGATCTGATATAAGGGATTTTGCCAGAACATACAGCAGTGAAAAAGTTCACAGTAAGTGGGGAGGGAGGGGAAGATTACTCATCTCATAAGAGGTGGCCCTGTGCCATGTATAGGCTACATTTTAACATCACAGTTCTTGAGCAGTCATCCAAGAAATCAATAGCTTATACAAAAAAAAAAATAAAAAAATAAAAAAAATACAAGTTGCATATTGTGACAGATGTCTCGAAGATTGGGACTCCCCAACACACACACACACACGTTTGTTTTTGTGAAAAGTGGGGACATCCCATAGGCGTGATGGTTTTTATACTGTACGAACTGTATATTCTATCGCCCTACACCTAACCCTAACCCTCACAGGAAACTTTGTGCATTTTTACTTTCTCAAAAAAACTAATTCTGTATGATTTATAAGCGGTTTGAAAAATGGGGACCTCATAAGTCACCCTCTCCTTCTAATACCTGTGTCATACCCATGTCATTATACAGAGTTGTGTCCTGGTATGTCACAAAAACAAGAGCACACACACACACACACAGAAAGTCCCCCATTCTCCCATCTACTCACTAAGCTGGGAGAGGACAGTATGTAGACATCCTTGACAATTTAAACACAAATCATGTGACATCCATAAAGTATAATTTATTTCTACTTCCCTGAGTTATCTACTTATAACTTAAAAATTCTTGGGTAGATTTTTCACGTTTGTTTTACAAAATTAATTTATGTCAATGACTTGTCGATGGGCCATTCATCCCCCGTCCTATTAATTAAGTGTAAAGTAGCTCTCACACACACAGTTTATTATTAAAGTATGCAAAGCATTTAATTAACCTTTACTGTAATTATACTGAGTTTCTTAAGGACTTAGTTGTTTTTCATGAATTGTATCTTGATGAGGACAGTGCTTTAAGACAACGCTCAATTTATATGATATGTAAATTAGGCTTGGAGATTATGGATAAAGTTTTTAATTAGACTGATCTGCAATTACTGAATAAATAAACAAATACTGTTGAAGATCAGCTTGGAATAAGTGAACCTGTTTACTTTATGATGAGTTCCAAAGCCCCCTACATTTTTAGAAAGTATTCAGGAAATTAAAAGCTTGCTTAAAAATAGTTCTAGCTCTAAATTCTGATGAGCTGTGGGCAAGCTATGTTGTAAAAAGTAATCATAAATACATACCTGTTACCCATAATATATTAATGCATTTCAAGGACAATGTAGTGAGTGAGTGAGTGAAGTGACATTCAGCCAAGTATGCCAACCCATACTCAGAATTCGTGCTCTGCTTTTAACCCATCCAAAGGGCACACACACAGAGCAGTGATAACACACACACACTGTGAACACACACCCGGAGCAGTGGGCAGCCATTTATGCTGTGGCGCCCGGGGAGCAGTTGGGGGTTCAGTGCCTTGCTCAAGGGCACCTAAGTCGTGGTATTGAGGGTGGTGAGAGAACTGTACATGCACTCCCCCCACCCACAATTCCTGCCGGCCCGGGACTCGAACTCACAACCTTTCAATTGGGAGTCCGACTCTCTAACCATTAGGCCACGACTTCCCAAAAATGTAGCTCTGCTGTGAGCAGAGCACCCAAAAATAGAGGTCACTCGCAAAAGTTCCCCTCCACGGAAATCTTTAGTAAAAGGCGAAAGATTTATGCGACAATGAAGAGAAACTCGAGCTGTACGCAACTGAAAACAGCCAACCATTGCAATAAAACCAATTATATAATTATATAATAATAATATATAATAATATAATATAATAATATTATAATAATAATAATAATAATTATTATTATATATATATATATTTATATATATATATATATATATATATATATATATATATTATATATATATTTTTATTTTTATTATTATTATTATTATTATTATATACATTGAAAATAATTATACAGAAATTATATAATTAAAAATAATTATTATTAATTTGTTTGTTATTAATAATTTAAAAAACTTTTTTATCACCGATACCCCTCACCCATTGTAAAATCACTGTAATTGCTTATTTCTTCATAATAGATGTAAATGCATGTAAAAACAACAAAATCATGTGTTCTGTGTATAAGCACCTCACGTTCCTTTTGTGTATATTAAGATATAAAATCAACTGCCATACCAAATTTCCAATGTGCCTGAAAATATTTCCTGCTCCTGCTTCCTGTAGGCCCGTCTCCTATTAACCCTAATGATGTGGGATTATGGAATTAAGGCTCCATGTTGCACACACTCCCCCCAGTCCCTCAGTAAATACTGTAAACCCATTCCTGCTCCACAAAAAAAGTGAAAGCTCACCGTCTGCTCTTAAGCTGCACACACAGAAGGGTCGTGATCCAATCCAGATCCAGAGAGAGTATGAGAGAAGAAAGAGGTCTGACCATTTTTAATCCTTGTCCTTTTCATTTCTCCTACCCGTGGGATTGGAGTGATTTTATTTAAACTGTCGGCTTGAGCCAAGGGATTGAAGATCAGGATTTGAGTGATTATCGTTTTATGAAAAAAAAAAAAAAAAAACATTATGCATGAACAGTATATTGTGAGGCACTGGTGTGTACAGACATCCGGGCATGATGGGAGATTGGAAATTTCTATTGTCCAGGAGATTGTGGAAGTGCATTCTAGTTTAATATGTATATAAGGGTCTATGAAGGTGGCAAATTACCCGCTTGACCCTTAAACTGTATTATTTTGCCCTTTTAGAAACCAAAACAGAGAAATGGGGATTACAATAGCACTTTCAGTTCAGTCTGCTGTAAGAGATTAGTCGAAACATGTAAAATACTCCATCGCAGTGCTTTCTTTGTTCTGTCAAATAATTTCAGTAAGTTTGTGTGTTGCTTTTACAAACCATATTTCTCCTTTAGACAATAGATACGATACAAAAGAGGAAGCAATCCAGCTAATTCTCAGAAATGGTCACTGGTCTCTTCCTCCCACTGCGGACTCTTGCTGGATGGCTGAATCTCCTCAGTTATTCCATCTATTTTAACAAGAATGGGTTTAAAGGTGAAGAATCAAGTATTTGTTTTAATGAGTTAGCTATGACTAATGGTTGAAAAAGATACTCTTAACCACTCCAACCATTCAATCTCACATGAAACAAGGCAACTGTTTGAAACAAAAAGGACATCTGGTAAGTGTAGTTCACATACATTAAGAGGACCATTGTGCCAGCTTTTTGGGGCCTTTTAAAACTAATTGACACCTTTTGGCACAATCCATTTACTTTGCTAAAAAGCAACATTTTGGCTGTGCTCAAGAGATCCTTTGCATCCTTGACACAGATTTGACAGAATTTATAAAATGGAGAAAAATATTATGTTAAATAATATTTGGAGGTATCTCACGTAGTGCAAACTTGATTTCACATTAAGAAAGTTTTAAATACAAATATAAAGTTTTAACTTTAAATACAAGTTTTGGATTTATGCACTATGCATTTATTTTTGTCAGTGAAACTTTCTTGACAAAAGCAAGCATCATACACTTTAACATGTTTAACATTTAATTTATTGATTAAATTAATATTCCTACTGTAATACCACTTATAATGCATACAGTATATAATATTTGCATACATTTAATCAGAATAGAAAAGATTTCCTAATGCATTGTTTGCTGAAATAACCAACAAATTGCATGCAATATGGGACTAAAAGTTGAAAATACATTATGTAAGGCATGCTTGTTGTTTCATTTAGATGCATTCTGTGAGGCATAAGCACTGGGTCTCCCTGGTGTCATTTAATGATTTTGATGTGACAGATGTTTACTTATTATATCAAAACATGAATATTAAAACTAGCTTGTGCTAAACCACACAAATATGTATAGTGAAATTTGCTGTCAGGCTCGGGAGGTCACCCAAATTTTTTTTTAAAATGATCTGTTGAATTATAAAACATTCAGTGGTCAGATGGTTTAATAGAAGAAGAAAATAAGATGAAAAAAAAAATATTACCATGTTTATTAGTTCTTTCAACCTTTTATTTTCTCATGACATAACATAGGCTATTATAGCCGGTTGACGATAATCAGAAGACACACGATTCTTCCTCTGTGTTTACTGCCCAACACTTCCACATAATAGGATGAACAAAAAGGTTATCACTACACAATCTATCGGTTCTTTTCTTAAACCACCACTCGAAATTTCCTCATCATCCAAAATAAACTGCATGTCATCCCCATTATACATGACTGACTGAACCCAAAGAAGCTAGTGTCTGTTTCAGTAAGCTAGCCCATTATGCCATACATACATAATCCCCTTTAACATCCTTCCTGTCCTCTCTTCATTCCACTTGCATCCTCTCCACAGAGTCTTAAAACAAAGTATTTAACAAAACGGGTTCGGGTCTTTGGTGCATTTAAGCTGACATCATCATAGAGGCCAAACCCATGAAGTGGGTCAAGATATCGGGCACTTCTGTGTCTTTGTGAGCTGAAAAAGAATGCTGATGCCAAGTCATTTGGAGTGGGGTGATTGTGGCAGATGGGCCAATGCTCCAAACTGATTCCTCTTCTCTCTGTTCTATTTCATGAGATATGATCACCAGGGGTAATGGCTTGTCACAACTTCATACATAAGTGACTGTCCTCAACCCATAGTTAAGGATCAAGGGAAAATCTCCTCTGTGGGGACAATGTGAAATCATTCTCACTATGGCAAAAGTTTGATCTACTCAATGCTAAAGATGTTTTTCTGAACTCTGTTGTGTCAGTTTTTTCCCAGTTAGATGCTCTGATGGTTCTGTGAGCTTTGTTTAAAAAAAATCCAGTTTTTGTAACTCTTCTATCAATTATATTTTCAGTACTACTAACAAGGAAATATTTGAAATAATAAAAAGGTTTTTAAAAAGAAATAAATATATATTTTATTATTATTATTATTATTAAATGTTTATATTAAACAGGCCTACTAGTATCAAACTCATAATCTTTACTACACAATATCATATGAACAACCTTTCAGAAAGTACAATGATTTCAATCTCACGAGTCTTATGGACAACAACACAGTAAATTGTAAGCAAATGTGTTTGACTCATAAGAGCCATTCATTCGAGAATCAGACTGTTGTTAATGATTTGCTCAAAAACCGACCGAAGAGTCATTCGTTCAAGAATCACGGGATTGGCTTGTGTATGTTTTTGTTTATTAAAACGTGTCGGTTAATTATAGTTAGTTGTTCAGGAATCGCACAACACAGGTAGTGCTTTATGTTTTTGATTCACTAATCAAACTGGTTTCTTCAAAAATCAAACTACACAGTCTGCTCTCTCTTGTGTTTCCCAACGTGGATGCAGTAGCTGTTACAGCATCATGATTGATAATACAAATCTTAAAATAAATAATTAAATACATAACTATTACAAAGAACTCAGAGTATTTTAGTTTGTTGGTCCTACATGTGCGAAAATAATTAACTGAGTTTTTTTCTGACTTTTAACTGACCTTTAACTGAGTTTATTTCAACAACATTTCTTAAAAACTCTACCTTAATAACAAAAGATATCACATGGGTTTTGGGGCATGATTTTTAATCAAAACATTAAAGTGTTCTGGCTCATGGAACTTTTTTAAAGTTAAAAAACACTTGCGGTGACTTTTGACTTTCATCCATCAAAAAACTTAAGATGATTTGGGACACCTCTTAACGTACAGAATAAGGCATCAGAACATACTGTCGTAATTAGGGAGACTTTTCTGTTCCAGAAACACAAGACTTGCCTGCAGGGACTATTTTTCAAGCCAAAATTAGTCCCCAGGTACCAGTGCTGCTACAGTCAAAGCACTGCAAAATTAGATAGTGACAAGCCCATATTTCTGTTAAATGACCACTTCCCCTATTTAGCTCTTCAGACAGGAAGTAGTCACTTTAAGAGTGAGGAAAAAGCTATTCCTCAAAATGGCCAGACCCGTTTGAAGACACGTGCTCACACACTCAGACGAACGGAAGTGACCTCTCCTGGCTCTGACACACAATATGCAGGATGTTATGGTTTACTTAACGCTTCACGGTGGTGCACAGACAAGGTGCGCACTGCCCTCCACTCATGTGCTGCCATGATTTATAGCAGAAATGACCACTTTTTCCTATTAGGAAGTTTTTAAGAGCTTTAACGAAGGATGCAGCTTTATGATTTGGGGGTCTCCTTTTATACCTGAGCAAAATTCATGTCTGCAAGCCCATAAATCAGGTGTACAGAAATGGAAGGGGAAGGTAATATAAAGATCAAGTAGTTAAACCTCAGATAAAAGGATTAAAGGCAAATAGTAAAACAATCAATCATAAGCAATACAAAACATCTCAAAATATAGTATATTCTGAAAAATTAGCTCACAAATCATCCTCACTGCTGCAACAATGCGGCCTTTCATGCTCATAAGGCGGCAGCAGACAGAATAAGACATGAAAGAGAGGAGGACATGGGTACATGCACCTGTTGTTTGTTTTTCTCCAGAAGGAGCAGGTTGAGAAAGTCAATTGGCTCCTTGGAGAGGCTGAGCTCATGGATAATGCATTACACTCAGATGATGCATGTCATATGGTCAAACATTGGTAATGAGCAGAACAACACATCACCTTAACATAAGGAACAACACATGCTTAATCATCCCCCCCCACCCCGTCCCCGTCCACCTCCACCCTTTTTATCATCTATGATCACTGAAAGACACAGATTTACCAACTGTGCCTATCATAATAAAGTTGAGTATACATCATTATATATGATATTGTCATTAAAGAATATTGTCATTGTATGATAATCCAATCAAATAAAAGAAGAAAAATGTTGTGTACAGTGGAGGTCCCTAAAGTTGTTCAGGAGGCAGACCACTTAAGTAAAAATTGTGAAACACACTAAAGTGCACTGCCATAATAAGAAGAATAAGAAGAATCGTTATGGAGCAGGAGTTTTCAATCAGAAATTGCTAGTAAACTTCACAAATAATTATGTAGAAATGGCAAATAACAATGTATTAAACATTTCCTTTCGTTTTATTTACAACTTTGATGAAATACTATTTCAGTCTTTCTAGTTTAAACTTCCACATTTCATTCAATTTCCTTGTAATCATTTGTGAAATGTATTAGCAATTTTTGAGTGACTCAAAGTAAATTATTTTCAGTGTAGCTAAGAGGTTAAACCAAACACTACATATTACTGTCAGTTATTGAACAAAATACCTTAATTTATTGTTGATTAATTCAATGCTAGAAAAAGAAAAACACATCTGATGATTCTGAAAAAGCTTTCTTACCTTGTATCTAGTAGTAGAGGTGAATCAGTCAGGCCTACTAACACAGATTCCATTCAAAAACAACAATACCTTTTGCCACTGTACACCAGCCAGATGTCCTGCTTTCTGTACATGCCCACACCACTGTTCAGCAAAAGACCACATGTTTTAATCCTGTTTCATTGATGTTTTTGAACTAGTGCTGCTTTGAAGAATTGCACTGTCATTTATTTTTTCTTTTCTTTACAACCTATAATAACACGTATTTATATTTTGCGTGGCAGCTCTGAGCAGACCTCTATGCATTTTTCCAAATGTCAGTATCACATTGTAATTATGGAAGCAAATCCTCTGGGAGAATAATTATAAGCATCACGTAGACAGTTTTTTTTTCATCTCAGCAGCAACAAAATAAATAAATAAAAGCTTGTAAACAAACCGCCAAAAACCATGAGAGGATGAGCAGTTTGAGTGCATCGCCATTCACCTGTACTGCTAAGGTAAATCAAGCATGGGGCATTTCAAGGACTAATTGCCAGGTACATCTCAGCAGAAAGAAGTGTTTATGGGTAATCATCAGCAGGTGGAGTGCTTAATATGGTGGATGGGTGGCCAAAAAACCTCTCCGTTTTACCAAGCCATGGAAAATGACCCAAATAAATGCAGCATGCTCTGAACAAAACCTGGAAACTTTGCAGTTAAATAAATCTCGCTAGATTCCCTTTTCAAAGGCATCTAATACTTATCTATAATTTTTATTCATAAAATAAATTATTTTGATGCCAGACCAATGCTTGATTTGTCCAAATTTCAGCAGAATATCATTGTCAAATTACAACCACCAGTTCACACCAATACATATTTAGCATATATAAATACAAACAAGGTGTGTCTTTTGTGATGAATGACTACACCTAGAATTTTCATTTAAGAATGTTTAACTCCAACAACAACAATCCTATACCTTTCTACCCCTCTAATCCATCATCAAATGGGCATAAATATCCTTTTCTGCAAACTAAATGCTCACATTGTTGCTTACAGCTGTGACCTGATGTAGCTCCACCCCTAATCAAATAGATTACCGCTTAAGTCAATTTAAACAGTGCATTATTTGATCCAGAGTCAGAAATAGACATATTAGTACTTGCATTAACATAATCAGGCATTAACCGTTTCATGTTCAGTATAGCAAGTAAAGTATCATGTCCTCCTTCAAGACTAATTTAATTCTGGTAGAGTGAGCATAACCCTAATTTGTAATTATTTACTTATTTTCACTTTATTATGTCAGCGTTATATTCTTGTTAATGTCCAAATAGCCTAAGGTTTTTCCTTATGTGCTTATCGGAAGAAAGAGTCAAAGAGTATTGTGATTTCAGTGAGAGTGGAATAAAGATAATCCTAATTGATTTTCATTAAGTGCGCTGCTGTAGAGCCCATGACTGGCCTACTTTCTCGATGCTCGAATTAATCCTTTATCCCCATTTATACAGGGGGAAAAAATCCTAAGGACTGTCTCAGTAGCGATTTATGTATTCAGCAATTTGATCCAAAAAAAACTGAGGTTGAACACTAATTGTCTATTGTTTTATGATTATTCATTCTACGGATCTCTGTGATCCATTTTTGCTATTGAAGTGTTCATAGCACACTGAAGAATATATTGTGACATCATTTGAACAGTCTTTCTGTGATGATGATCATGTAAACAGTATTACTTTAGCAGACTCTCAAATACGGTTACCACAGTCTAGCCAGAAATCATTTAAAAGGGCAGAAGCATTTGAACTGCAAGCATTTCCTTTTTTTCATTCTTATGTGAACAATACTGAAGTTTCTGAACATAGTCAAATATGCAGCTGAACCTAACAGATTTCCTGACAATTTTAATTATCATGTGGATAAACAGACCCCATTGTAAAAATATTATTCTCTCTCTTGTTTTAAGCAAATTTGCTTTTCAAAACATCCATTAAATTGCCATGTTTATTTTCATTTTATTCAGATGCACAAGCACATGCATGAGCTGACAATTTCATCAAGGCTAAAACCATGATGCAACAACCCTTTCAATAGGTCCTCTCCCCTCAGTATTATTGGGGCCATTTCCAGCATTCTAGGTCTTTTTTTTCTTTGCAGAGTGGGAAACATGAAAATAAAACAACAAAAATAAGCCCCCCTGACAAACTGGACGAGTTCAGTGAAGTTGCAGGAGGACTGGAGTGGAGAGGAAGCAGATAGGATTGTTCGCTGAAAAGGCTGCTTCAGTTCAGTGCACGGGTGTCTGAAGACCTCTATTCATTCTGAAGGCCGTGGCAGTCTGGGTAGGGTCCCGCAGGCACTGAGGCACGGGGCCAGGCCTGGTCCACTCCGCACTGCCAACTCGCCTCAAACCCTGACCTAGCGGCCAGACGCGACAGGAGGGAGCAGGAGAGCGAGAGCAATTTAGTCTCAGCGGCTACTCATTCATTCAAAAGCTTATCACAGGCAGGGCTCACGATTGTGTAATTATGTGTTAAGTTTAAGACCTCGCAGTGAATTTTAGGGGGAAAAAAACAGAGCAGAGAAAAGAATAAATACATACGGCCACTATGGAATAAGCAACCAGTTAAAACATTGGGTTGTTTTTGGAGGGTGCACAAATGAATAATTTTAAAAGTCTTCCTGAATTGTTCTGTGTGCCTTGAGAGAAACCGAAAAAGGGGAGAATTTGGTTTTCACGAAAAAAGGATACATAATTATAAAAGTAAAGTATTTTGAAAATGACATAAAAGAGTTTGCTGCCATTTATTAAGGTAAGTTTTTATAGCCAAAACTATCTGCAATTTAAACTTTCTTTTCCACCATAGATTTAATACCCATATACAAAGATCATATGGGTTTCTTTCCAATCTAAGTGTTTTTAACATACAAATTGCCAATTTAATAAAGATCTCTCTCTTGATTTTGATCCTACTGTCACTTGTTTAGCTGAACAAAGTGACCTTTCAACCTAGAGAGTGTTTGCATTAAGGCTTCACTCTGTCCATGGCACAAAACAGAATTGATTGTTAATGTTTACCAGGGAAAGTTTTGGTAAACAGTAGGTATAATCGTGTAGAATTAAGCTGTTATCTAATAGCACAGACCGGGGTTCATCAGTCCCATAAGAGTCCTGAACTTACTTTGGTCACATTAGAGGCAATATCTCAGCCTCTAGGTACACTTTAAACACCTTACATGTTCTAAAGCCATTATATTCTGTTACCTCACATCTTGTCATCAGCCTGTTCTTTTATTTACCCTCCTTATTTTTCAGTGTGACGGTAATGGTTACATGTCATAACATCATTTCAACGTCCCGTACCATATTCGATTCCCTGCTCCGACAGTCTTGTAAATGAATCCAGCATGTCACATTGTCACATCGAGAGCCTCCCATTTTTGCGGAGTACCAGGGGTCTCTTTAACACTGCCAACTCTTAGTGCCACATCCTTTTTCCTGAAGACCTCCAAGACCCCTTCAAGCATAAGAGCTTTTAGCTACCCTGCGCTAATGTGTAGAATAATAGCTACTCCCTGAATCTTGATGGCCCCTGGAAGCTGACTGAATTTGTGCACAACAGCATCTACAGTGCAGTAATATTCCCCTTTTTATATCTATTCTTGTGTGCTGCCACCCCTAATCTAGTCTTATTACATCTCTCCCTTCTATTCTCTTTGCTTCATATGGCCTTTCAATTTTAGCGTGATTAGTAAGGTGGAGGGTATTATCTGTTCTGTTCAGAGACGTGATAGAATATTATGGAACAAGACTAATATTACAATTATGCAGTGCTTCACAACTAGAGACAAAGAAACCAAAATTGCTGTCATATCAGCACATAGACTGGGTAAGCAGTAGGCAAATATCTTGCAAAATGTCCTGCAGAGTATACTTAAGACAGTACTCAAGGATTTGTGTCTGTTTGAGCTTTGAACTACATTTGAGAGCAATTTTTCCAGTGGTGTCTCACGTTAGGGTTCAGGTAGCAGGTCACAGATCAGCATGAAAGGCCAACGTCAGTGTCCACACAGCATTAGATACTGTTTATCTGTTGGCAGTCTATTCCACTGATCCTCTCTTTACCACTAGCCCCCAGGACATCTGTAATCCACAGAAGTGACATATGAAGCCCGGTTGATTTCTTTTTTGCGTTGTTTGTTGATATTGCATCTGAATTGCTAATTTATTAGGGCCATTTACTTTGGTCCTTTGAATAAATGTATGCTCTAACAGTAGGATGGATTTAAGTTATACAGACTGCACCAGCTTACTGTGAATAACTGACACCTCTTGGAAACACCACAGCACAAACTTATCCTGAGCAAAACGCATTAAACAGAATAGAAATCCAACTCTGTGTCAGCTGCGTTTCCAGATGGCCTTTTGACAAATCTACCCACATGTTGCCGAAAAAATAAATAAATAAAAAATAAAACGGAAGGTTAGTTTAGCTGTTCATTAAAAATAATAAATAAATAAATAAAAAACAGTGCTTCCACTGCAATTAGGTGTGTAATACAATTGAAATACACCTCTTCTAAAAAGTGATGAAAATAAGTCATTGTGGGGCTAATAGCCTACCATTTCTGGTTTAAAAGCAAGAATCTGTCTATATTAAGCCCACAAAAATAATTTAATAAACAAGTAAATTCTCGAATCTTACTTTTAAGATAAGATAATAAGATATTCATAATATAGTCTATATTATAATATAATTATATTATAAGATATCCATAGTATATATTATAAGATAATTCGAATTGTATTCGAATTAACACGGTTCGAATTATGGAGGGGGCCTATTCAGGAAGTGACAACAAAAGTATTGTTTAACAAGCTTTTTAAATGTTTCAGTAACGTTCAGTTCAGTAATGTTTTAAACAACCTACCATTAACCACAACTACAAAAAAATTGATTACAAGTTAAAGTTTGCTAAAAAATAAACGCTCGCAAACAAAACTCGCCTTTGCGTGAGTAACCATAGCAACACATGTTCCATGCGTAGCCTACATAAACAAACATAAGTAGCCTACTGTTATCATTTATCGCGTTATTAGTATTATTATTTTACACAACAAATCGGTTGGTATTTTGAGAACATCGTTAAGGTAGGTTACTTGATGTTTAGCTATTGCGCTAGGGGCGCCATAAAACAATTCGGTTGCGCGAGACGAAATCATCCTCAGAACAATTATGACGGAAATGACTTTAAAAATGTCCCCCTCCTGAAAGTCATTAAATAAATCGCACAGTGCATAGATGGAGCCTTTGCTCAGGGGGGAGTCTAACTGTAGCTGTTCAGTGCAGCGTTGAAGCAGAAGAATGAACGCTGAAACTCAGACGCAGAAAGCAAATAAAGTTGCAATATTGTCGGAATTTAGCTTATGTCCTGTTTAAAATAAATGAATAAATAAACTACATTAAAAATGAGCAATTTATGTTGATCTCTTTAAGACCTTCCTTTCTTGAAATATCTGTGGACTGAGTGAGAAAAAAGGACTGTGGAAGCAGGTGAGCACGTTGTCTTTCAAACAGACGGCGTCGAGTGAAAACGACACCGGTGAAATCATTTTGTTAAGATAAAGTTACGTTTATTTATTTTATTTTTTTCCAGTCTCTTTGAAAATGTATTCTATTTCTATTTCTAGCTACAGTTTAATGCAACAGTAGTCCAACTTGGCAGGGGCATTGACAACTGAGAATTGTTGCGCAAAATGAAATCAATCACTTTCCGCAGACATCTTATATTTATTATTATATATTCGATATGATATTTAAGTGCTTAGACTTTATCCCTCACGAAATGCAAGCGAGTCTAAGACATTTAGTGGCTGAATGTCCAGCAGAAAGGTGACAGAGAGATCAGAGGTGGCGGTGTTAATAAACAGGTTTCCTCTACACCTAAGAGGCGTTTTCCTTCTCCAAACACTATTGCTTTAATGTTGTCATGTATTTTTCCACTAAGCTCGCACTCGGAGCGTGCCTTTGGGGAAAGATGCTAACAAAATAAGTTGGAACACCTGTTTTGGAAAAGAAATTCATTGCAGCTAAAATCCTGCCTTCCCAGTCGTTTATTCACTCACAATAACATTTGCTTGCGACATGGAAACTGAGTGAACAACACGCCTTTCCTTTTGTCCTCGTTCAAGGAAAGGAAAATAGCTTGTTGCTGTGAGAGTGAATCCTATTGTAAACTTGAAGGAAAGTTTTATTTTAATTTTTATATAAGTTATGAATACAAATAAAAACACATAATCCAGTGCTTGTACGTACTGAAGAAGGAATACTGTCGGGGGGAAATACTCACCATTAGGTAAAAATCTCGAGGGATGCACGTTATTAAAAAATATCTAACATAGTAAAATCGTAAGATAATAACATATGTGGATAATAATCGAAAACAATAATAATCTAAATAAAAAATTGTATAATGATATAATAATACTAATAATTATAGACAAAGTTTTGTTTTAAATGTATTTGCCGATGTCATTTCTAACCCAAATTTGCTCAATATTTTTAATCAACACTTACAGTAAATAATCACATTAATAGGTCAAACAGATGCGCTCCTGTCATTTTCACTGACAGCCCAAACATGCTTTGGAATGAATGAGACAACTGAAATGTGCTTTGGAGGATTTTTCAATAGCGGATTTTTTTTCAGGAAACCGCAATTAATTATGTCTGGTATCACATGAACTGCTTGATTTATTATAGGCTGGCATATTATAATTTTATTTTGTATCAATAAAGATATTTTAATCATTACAACACTCTGCAGGGTCACATCACATTTCGTTCAAATGAAGAGGGGCAAAACTTTTACATTTACTGAGGAAAACGAGTAATGTGCGACGTTTTGCATAAACATTTTAATTTCAACAAAGAGCAGGAACATAGACTACAGAAAAGTAGGTTAAGGCTTTGAGAAATCTGCTTACATGCTAAAGCACCTGATAGGATGGTGAGAAATCAACATTTGATTGGCTAATGGCTCTCTAAATAATGTGTCCAAATAATCCTATGTTTTTTTCTTCCATAAAGCAGAACTTTATTTTAGCGTGGTAATTCACATCTATAAGCAAGACAGATGTAAATGCAAGTTAATTGGTAATTTTCAGGAGTGCTGCACAGCAAAAGTCTGTTTAAATCGTCTGTGCGTAAATCAAACCTAAAGGACAGACACCAATTTTCTATTATATTATACTTGTCAAATGTTCATTAAGATAGGGACCGAATACATCACACTGGTTATTTTTATAAACTTGCCTTATTGACTGAACATAAAGGCACACATGATGGATAAATGCTCTAATTTAAAATAAGAACCTCCCAGGTTTTTTATTTATTTTTTATATATAATTTGATAGTTTTATCTCTTGAAGAATAAGTCTGTCTAGCCGTATTCATAACAATTAGAAAAAAGCATGTCAAAGCTTCAGTATATTCTTCATATGTTGACTGTGGAGGCTAGGAGGAGGTATCTAAAGTAAAAGCAAGGTATCAAGTAGAAAGAAGCCCATAGCTCAAAGACAACCTTAGCAAGCGAAACTATTTTCACGAACTCAGGCACGCACCAGTTCGCGGCTGCGGTCACTTCTCGGGGCACTGGGGCCTGCATACCACATTTCATGATTTTTTTTTTTTTTTTTTTTGAGTTGGGTCTTATTTTTAAACATAGTGATGTAATATAGCTAGCTACTGTTCGCATTTATGAATACATGATGATATAGAAATAATACGAGAGTAATTGGAAAAAAAGTTGTATTTAATTTTCTGTGAAAAAAATATAAAGTGCACTTAATAGTAGGCTATACATTGGTGCGATTTATATTTCAAATTCATCATGATGAGCATTCATCTACAATAAAGAAATGTATAAAATTTCAGTCAGCACAAACAGCGCTTGCACATATTGTGAAGAATAACTAACACAATCCACACAGAGAACATAGGTATTGTTTAAAGAGTGCGTATCCTTACAGACATCCCACAAAGGTCCCCGTATCATTCGCTGTTGCTCGAGCGGAGTCTTCAAACTTCACTTGTTTTGTATTCCTCTAAATCCAGCGGACTGCTCTTATTGGTAGGTGCGAGCGTTACATCACAATGATTATGACGCGCCGTCTTCCTGCTTCCTTCTGCCGCGTCTTAAAGTCAATCTTGTTGGTGCGAGCGCGCGCTCTCAGCCTCCTCCTGGCCGCGTGCGCTGAGACATACAGTTTTCATGCAGAGAGAGGAGCGGCGCACAAGAGCTCGTTCTCTATCTCACTCTCTTCGCTCTTGCTTGTCCAGAGAAATTACAATATTCATCACTGGGCGAACAACCCTCTGTATTCTCTGTTACACTGTCGCGAAGAAGCTCAATTCGCTCTCATCTTCAGAGTAAGTAACCTTGTCATTTGCGCTCGGCTCGCACTGAGTTTTGTTCTACTACGATGACTTTTCATGTGATGCGCTGTTATCGCTTTATCCTTTAGGATACACTCTGCGGTCACTGTTATTTTAACTTTATCATAAAACCGTGGAGGGATTGCATCCTTACGTTTTCTTTAAAGTAAGTATAAATACGCCCTTGTAATATTGCTTGTAGACTTTGGAGAGGCGACGCGAAACATTACGTTCAGTTCTGAACTTGCCGTTTATTCTTCGCGATAGGGCAGTCTGTCTATCGTGAGGTTTTATGCCGTTTTTACATTTTCTGTATCTTTATTACTTCCGTATGCTTTTTGTCAGGCGTCTGTTGTTTTTATGACATTAACAAATCACCGCGTCATTTACATAGATGCGCTCGCTGAATTTACGGTATCGCGTAAAAATAAAGGTTTCGATAGAAAGGGGTTTCGAGACTGATGTCATAGGAGAATCTTATAAGTTTCATAAAAAACGTATTATTCATTAGCTGTTTAGAAAGCCTCGCTGTACCAATTTAAAGAGCCGAGAAACAGCGACAGTGAAGTGAGGAACCTATCATATCAGTAACTTTTTTGATCAATCATCCAAACTGCAGAAGTACAAAATAATTGTTCTTGATAAGAATGTGGCTATTTGCTGAAACTACAAAGGTGCTACAAAGAACCATTGATGAACGTTTATTTTTAAGAGTGCAAGCTTACATTGAGCCTCTGACTTTTACTGCCACTCCAGTTTGACACGTTACTTCATCATCATCATCGTTTTCTGACGTGAAAGCCAGATACATCAAAGCTTTGTTTCTGTTTACGGGCACATCAAAATCATATGTTTAAGAAAGAATTGCCGGCGTATATAAAGCCGTGAAGTCTGTTTTAGATGTTGTGTCTAAATGAATGTCAAGCACGTGGTTGTCCATAAAATATTTTTGGTTTGAGGTGCAATGTATTACACTGTTCCTCTAAAGACAGGGTTTTCAATCGGACTCCGATCAAAAAATAAATAATCATAATGTCTACATTTGTATGACATTAAACTAATGTCGAACTTTCTAACAAAGTATATTTTAAAAAATGTATAATTTTAGTACATTTTTCTTATTAGAAGTTACTGTTAAAAAGCCTTTTAAGTGTCTGTAGGTTAGCTGAGAGACTGAGTGGGGGTCCTTGGGTCTTTAAATGTTTTTTTTTTTTTTTAAATCCTTTGTAATAGCTGAGACCTTGTTCGTGACTACATTAATATTTTGACTATTTAACACAGCAACTGAATCACAATAACCGTGTGATCACATATACATGTACTATGAACTATGAATCCAGCTTTTTGGATTTAAGTTGAAATATTTGCAGAGAAAGGGTGCGCATATAGGACGCAATGGCAGTGTGAGGTGAAAGATGTCTAAAATTAACAGATTTTGTTTTCTCGTTTTCTTAACTTGTCAAGTGTCTATATTTAGTTACTGCAAAACAATTGTTGCAAGTCTTATATGGCGCATGTCACAGAATATTAGATATTTATTCTAGATATTTGCAAACGACTGTTTGTCATGGCCGTAGGCTACTTGTCAATATTAAGACACTATCTCTTTATATAACTGCACTTTTTCTTTTCCCAATAACATTTCATTTGTATGTTTGAAGGAAGTAGTCGCGTTATTCAATACCTGCTTAGCAAAGCTGTGCACTTTATGCTCAGTGCGAAATGAAATAGCCTAGTCTATTTAAAGTGCGTTACATACATAACGAGCAAAGCTACATATTTGCCTTTTTACTATGCACGGAGAACTCAAACTTTTTAACAACTTTTTTGTGCGCCATGTATTATGTTGGCCAATCTTAAATCACCATATTATCCAGAAAAGGGATCAACCACAAACTGTTTTTGTTAATCCAGAATTAAATTTATGTGGTGTATTATATATCATTATTTGTTTTTAATTAGATGGGGGGACATATATGCCTGCTAATCTCCAAAAGATAACATTAAGGCCGCTAGTGTCTTTGCATATATCAACTTTAGCTGTTTTACTGACAGAAAGCAAGAGTACCTCAAAACTTACCAAAGTGATCAAAGCCTGCAAGCAGCTATGTGAGCACAATAGTGTCAGGACATGTCTGGCTAAACACAGAAGTGTGATTTTTAACTGGTTACTGGTTTTTACATGTGAATTAGTTTTTGGGTGCTTTTGTGTGTTTTTTTTTTATGACAAGTTGTAGCTGTTCTTAATTATATACTTTTTGCGGTTAAACTCTTTGTCAATTTTTATTTAATAAACTATAGACAGACTTAAAATATTTTGAATACATTCTATGTCTGTAGAACATTAGTCTATTTCAAATTGCATTTAGCATTGCACAAAAGAAACTTGGAGACATATAAAGAAAATTATTCATCAGTCCTTTCTTTTTGGCTAGGTTCCCAGGGTTCTCGAGCTGTGCCCAGATGACAGGCTTTCAAAGATGGCACAATAACAGTTCCAGTGATGCCTGACCATGACAGCACATCCCTCTTAAGTAGACAAACCAAGAGAAGAAGAGTTGACATAGGAGTGAAGAGGACTGTTGGGCAAGCGTCTGTGGTTTTCACCCGAGCAAAAGCAACCTTTTTTAGTGCCATGAATCCCCACGGCTCCGACCAGGATGTTGAGTGTTCTGTTGTGCAGCACGCAGACAGCGAAAAGTCCAACGTGCTTCGCAAGCTGTTGAAGCGGGCGAACTCTTATGAAGACGCTATGATGCCCTTTCCGGGGGCAACCATCATCTCCCAGCTTCTGAAAAACAATTTGACCAAAAATGGAGGCAGTGAGGCTAATTTCCAGGGAAGTGGCCTCTCGAGCACTGGTTCAGAGATCCAGCAAGAGGATGCTTGCAGCAATTCCTCACGGGGCAGCCCTCAGGAGTGCCTTTCACCATTCAACAGGCCCTCCATGACCCAATTTGATATAGAGAGGCTAACAGATGAGCATCTTAGGGCCAAAAGAGCCCGAGTGGAGAATATCATCCGTGGGATGAGCCATTCTCCCAGCGTCACGCTTCGTGTAGGTGATAATGAGCGCGAGGGGGCAGCCCAGCCCCCGAGTCCTCGTGAGAACTACCGGGAAAACAAGCGCAAGCAGAAACTGCCACAGCAGCAGCAACAGAGTTTTCAGCAGCTCGTCTCTGCGCGCAAAGAGCAGAAACATGAAGAACGCCGGCAACTGAAACTGCAGCTGGAGGACATGCAGAAGCAACTCCGGCAACTGCAAGAGAAGTTCTACCAGATTTACGACAGCACTGATTCTGAGAACGATGAAGATGGAAACATCTCTGAAGACAGCATGCGTTCCGACAGAATGGACAATCGTGCCCATGACTCTGTCCCAGATCGCTCCGACAACGAGATGTCTGACGTGGATCCGGGGCACTTCTTGGATCGAGCATGTGCACTTATTCGAGAGCAGAACATAGTTACAGAGGGGGACAAACCCAAGCGCGATGGGTCACGAGGAAAGAACCAGGGACCAATCTCCATGCATGCAGAGGGTAAACAGCTAGCAGAGACACTAAAACAGGAGCTCAATACAGCAATGTCCCAGGTAGTGGACACTGTGGTGAAGGTCTTTGCTAAGCCTCCACGCCCAGTTCCTCAGGTTTTCCCACCCCTGCAGATGCCTCCTAATCGTTTCGCAGTCAATGGAGAAAACCCAAACTTCCATACTGCCAACCAGCGCTTGCAATGTTTCGGTGATGTCATCATTCCTAATCCCCTGGACACTTTCGCTAACATGCAGGTGCCCAACTCAAATGACCAAACAGAGGCCCTGCCTTTGGTAGTGAGAAAGAACTCCTCAGATCAGACTGGGTCTCTTCCCACACCTGGGGGTCACCACCATCCCTCCCTCCACCCCTCACACTTATCTTCCACAATGGGCTTTAGTCCTCCCTCTTTCCGCCATCCTTTCCCCCTTCCTCTAATGGGCTACCCTTTCCAAAGCCCCTTAGGTGCCCCAACAGGTCCTTACCCTGGAAAGGATAGGTCTTCTCCGGAATCTCTGGATCTGTCCAGAGAGACCACCATTCTACGGACCAAGATGTCATCCAACCATCTGAGCCACCATCGTTCCATCTCACCAACACACCCAGGGAATGAAGGTTTGTCCTTGTCCCTCATCAAGTCAGAGTGCGGAGACCTTCAGGACATGTCTGACATCTCCCCATATTCAGGAAGTACAATATCCTTTCAAAAAAAAGGGTAAAGCATATTTAGCTTTTTGTATCTCTATTTGTTTAGATTTAAAAAGAAAATTGAGATTGAGAGTTCTGATGAGAGTGCAGCTTAAATACCATATGAAAGATAGACTGATACTGAAAGATGTAAACGTCATTTCAATTAATCTCCATTAATTGCCACATTCACAGTCAGTGTTCCTCTAGTAGTACAAAGATTAAAAAGAGCTCAGTGGATGGAGGCTTTTAAGTGTGTCGCTATATGGAGAAGTGCTGAAAGGCCCCGCCGTGGCTAAGATACCTCCCATCTTCTCTGTTCTCACACTATCACAGGGAGACTCACAATAAAACCCCATCTTTCATCACAGCGCATGCAAGACTTTGTACATAAATGCTCAAAGCAAATCATTATTTCAAAGCCAGGAAGTAAAAGGACAAGTGGGATCCTTTGCTTAGAGGCCCTAAAAAGTTGTGTTAGAAGGATGGTAAAAGACCCCTGTCAGTGAAGGAGCGCTTCATTTAGGAGGATTTATGCTTATTTGGTGTCAAGTGAAGGCAACAAGGGTATTCAAGTTCAATTCAATTCAAGTTTATTTGTATAGCGCTTTTAACAATACAAATCATTACAAAGCAACTTTACAGAAAATTATGTTTCTACAATATTTAGTAGTAGCTAGTAGTTTGTGCACGTTTGACAGGATTTTAGAAAAATAAAAATAATAATAATAATACAAGACGTAGTCAGCTAGATGATGAACTATCAATATTATTAATTAATAGTAATTATAGGATGCAGTCACACATGTAGCAATAATTGTTAGTTCTGTTTGTTGATTCAAGGTTAGGATCATCTGGGGTCCTCTGAGGGTCAGCATCATCTCTTCTCAGGTGTTCTGGATCCAGACTGGAGCTTGTGTAAATCCTAGTTACCGTGGCAAAACATAGAAACAAAATAGAGACATCATTAGCATAGCTGCTGATCCAACAAAGTAAAATTAGTTTAACCCAAGCTAAAGAATAAAAATGCAGATGCAACTACACTCACAATTTAAGAGATACATTATTCGAATGCTTGGCGAAAGAGATGCGTTTTTAATCTAGATTTAAACAGAGAGAGTGTGTCTGAACCCCGAACATTATCAGGAAGGCTATTCCAGAGTTTGGGAGCCAAATGTGAAAAAGCTCTACCTCCTTTAGTGGACTTTGCTATCCTAGGAACTACCAAAAGTCCAGCGTTTTGTGACCTTAGGGTGCGTGATGGGTTGTAGCGTGGTAGAAGGCTAGTTAGGTACGCAGGAGCTAAACCATTTAGGGCCTTATAGGTAAGTAATGATAATTTGTAACAGATACGGAACTTAATAGGTAGCCAGTGCAGAGACTGTAAAATTGGGGTAATATGATCATATTTTCTTAACCTGGTAAGGACTCTAGCTGCTGCATTTTGGACTACCTGTAGCTTGTTTATTGACGAAGCAGGACAACCACCTAGAAGTCCATTACAATAGTCCAGTCTAGAGGTCATGAAAGCATGAACTAGCTTTTCTGCATCAGAAACAGATAACATGTTTCGTAGCTTGGCAATGTTTCTAAGATGGAAGAATGCGGTTTTTGTAACATTGGAAATATGATTTTCAAAAGACAAATTGCTGTCTAATATAACACCCAGATTTCTGACTGTAGAGGAAGTAACAGTACATCCGTCTAGTTGCAGATTGTAATCTACAAGATTCTGTGTGGTGTTTTTTGGTCCAATAATTAATATCTCTGTCTTATCCGAATTTAATTGGAGAAAATTATTTGTCATCCAATCTTTTACATTTTTAACACACTCTGTTAGCTTAGATAATTGGGAAGTTTCATCTGGTCTCATTGAAATATATAGCTGAGTATCATCAGCATAACAGTGGAAGCTAATTCCGTATTTTCTAATAATATTACCAAGGGGCAACATGTATATTGAAAATGAGGGACCTAGGACGGATCCTTGTGGCACTCCATATTTTACTGATGATAAATGAGATGACACCCCATTTAAGTAAACAAAATGGTAGCGATCGGACAGGTAGGATCTAAACCATCTTAGAGCCTGCCCTTGAATACCTGTATAGTTTTGTAATCGATCTATGAGTATGTCATGATCTATGGTGTCGAACGCAGCACTAAGATCAAGTAAGACTAGAAATGAGATGCAGCCTTGATCTGACGCAAGAAGCAGGTCATTTGTAATTTTAACAAGTGCAGTTTCTGTGCTATGGTGGGGCCTAAAACCTGACTGAAATTCTTCATACAGATCATTTTTATGCAGGAAGGTGCTCAATTGAGCAGACACAACTTTTTCTAAAATTTTAGACATAAATGGAAGATTTGAAATAGGCCTATAATTTGCCAGTACACTAGGATCTAGTTTTGGTTTCTTAATAAGAGGCTTGATAACCGCCAGCTTGAATGGTTTTGGGACGTGACCTAAAGATAACGACGAGTTAATGATATTGAGAAGCGGTTCTTCGGCTACAGGTAACAGCTCTTTTAGTAATTTAGTGGGTACAGGATCTAATAAACATGTTGTTGGTTTAGATACAGTGATAAGTTTATTTAGCTCTTCCTGTCCTATATTTGTAAAGCACTGCAGTTTATTTTTGGGTGCGATGGATGAAACTGAAGTGTTAGACGCTGTAGAATCTACATTCGCTATTGTATTTCTAATGTTATCTATTTTATCAGTGAAGAAATTCATAAAGTCATTACTATTTAACGTTGGTGGAATATTTGAATCAGGTGGCGTCTGGTAATTTGTTAATTTAGCCACTGTGCTAAATAAAAACCTTGGATTGTTTTGGTTATTTTCAATGAGTTTGTGGATATGCTCTGCCCTAGCAGTTTTTAGAGCCTGTCTATAGCTGGACATACTGTTTTTCCATGCAATTTTAAAAACTTCCAAGTTAGTTTTTCTCCATTTGCGTTCAAGACTACGAGTTACTTTCTTGAGAGAGTGAGTATTACTGTTATACCATGGCACA
This sequence comes from Carassius carassius, assembly GCF_963082965.1. Taxonomy (NCBI): domain Eukaryota; kingdom Metazoa; phylum Chordata; class Actinopteri; order Cypriniformes; family Cyprinidae; genus Carassius; species Carassius carassius. The sequence continues at coordinate 16,014,221 of NC_081785.1, read as the reverse complement.
GTACGTTTTTCTCTAACCTTTTTCAATTTGATGGGGGCAACAGCTTCTAATGTATTAGAGAAAATAGTGCCCATGTTGTCAGTAATTTCGTCTAATTCATGTGTATTTTTGGGTACAAATAGCAGTTGAGATAGATCAGGCAGGTTATTTGCGAATCTGTCTTTGGTGGCTGGAACAATAGTTCTGCCCAGACGGTAACGCTGAGACATATAGTTAATATCAGTTATACGCAGCATGCACGATACAAGGAAATGGTCTGTAATATCATCACATTGGGGTACAATATCTATAGCAGTAAGATCGATTCCATGCGATATAATTAGATCTAGTGTATGATTAAAACGATGAGTGGGCCCGGTGACATTTTGCTTGACTCCAAAGGAGTTTATTAGGTCAGTAAACGCAAGTCCTAATGTATCATTTGCATTATCAACGTGAATATTAAAATCTCCCATGATTAGCGCCTTATCAACTGTAACTAGAAGGTCTGAGAGGAAATCTGCAAATTCTTTTAGGAATTCTGTATACGGCCCTGGTGGTCTATACACAGTAGCCAGAGCAAGAGATACATTAGATTTCTTTTGCATGTCTGACAGTGTAACATTTAGCAGAAGTATTTCAAAAGAGTTAAACCTGTATCCTGTTTTCTGGGTAACATTGAGAATATCACTATATATTGTTGCAACACCTCCTCCACGACCAGTCTGACGGGGCTCATGCTTATAACAGTAGTTTGGTGGAGTAGACTCATTTAGACCAAAATAATCATTTGGTTTTAGCCAGGTTTCAGTCAAGCAGAGTACATCAAAACTATTTTCTGTGATCATTTCATTTACAATAACTGCTTTGGGTGTGAGTGATCTAATATTTATGAGCCCAAACTTTAAAAATTGTTTTTGTTCATTTACTTTACATTTTTCTGGTTTAATTACGATAAGATTTTTTCTAGATCCTACATTATATTTTGACCTCACTATACGGGGAACAGACACAGTCTTAATAGTTTTTACAGCACAAGTACTTTTATCATTTAAGCGGGTGGAACAAAACTCATCATAATAGTTATTAGAGAATTGTCTTACTAGTCACATGGAGCGAAGTGTCCTGGAGATGTTGTCAGAGAGCAGCTCCGCTCCGATTCTGCTGGGGTGTAATCCATCAGCGCGAAACAGCCTAGGACGCTCCCAGAAAAGATTCCAGTTATTAACAAATAGCAGTTTCTGTTCTTTACACCATGACAACAACCATTCATTTAAAGCAAAAAGTCTACTGAACCTTTCGTGTCCTCGTCGATACGTGGGCAGTGGTCCTGACACGACGATCGTCGCCGCGGGCGTCGTGCTGCGAACCGTCTCGATCAGGCTGCTGAAGTCCCTCTTCAGCGTCTCCGTCTGCCGCAGCGTGGTGTCGTTAACCCCGGCGTGAAGCACGACCGCTCTGGGGCTCTCGTCGACCTTCAGGATCGCGGGTATCTGCGCAGAAACATCGAGAACACGAGCACCAGGCAAACAATGAGTGTGCACTTTACCTTCGGCTAACGTAGCACTTACGTGTCGGACGATGGAATCTCCGATGATCACAGCGTCGCGTCCTGTCTCGCGGAGGGGAGCGAAGCGGTTCCGGATGGAGATGTCGAAGGCAGGAGGGGGAGAAGTCGTCGCCCGGGACCCGGCTCGCGTCCTCCGCTGTGGATGCACCCAGGGTCCGTGGTGTCCCGGCGTCGCAGTGAAGGACATCTGGGAAGATCGCGTCCTGGGTGCACCGGGCCTGTGCAGAGAAACACACGGAGTAGACGTGGTGGGACTGTTAACAGATCGCTGTATACTTACCCCGGACTTGTGAGCGTCAGCCCGGGATGATTCCAGCGCGGTTCTCCGCTCTCTCAGCTGGGCCTGCCTCACCTCCAGGTCGCGAATCTGCTTTCCCACGGCCTCGAGCTCGAGCTGCACAGAGTGGAGACATTCATCCGCCATTAAAGCAAGTAACAGTGAGTACAGCAGTGGTAATGTGTGTGAATAGAGTATTAGCAATGTTAGCGCAGTTAGCTGCAACCACGCCGCTGATGCTAACGGGCTAAAAGCTAATAGCGGACCCGGGAGATCAAAATAAAACTAGTGATAGCGAGGCGCTCTGATTGTTTTTGTTGTAGAATACAATAGAGGATATATTCACACGTTATATAAACGGAAACGATGATGTATACAATTGATTTTTGAGTTAAAAATAGTCAATGAAAAGAATATAGTGACGGAGCTCAAACGCAGTACAGCCGCCAACAACAAACAGGAAGTGACGTCTTGATTGGCCAAAATCTATCGTAATCTCTTACGGGTAAAAATGTCCCTACTGTTAAAAAAAATCAATTCTCCTTCATTTGCTTTTATTTTGCATTATATGTGAGCTAAAAACAACAAAGCCTATTTCTTATTAACACCACCAGCTTGCTTTTGGTAAAGGTACACCGATAGCTGTTGCCTGGTAGTAGGTCTTTTCTTTCTATCCTGTTTCTCTGGTGTGAACAGGTGTTTGCAGGTAGCTGCTTTTCTTTCATCACTTTCCCTCTTTTTAACCTTTAGCCAAATGGCTACGAGATCTTTGATAAGCTTTGAATGAAGTCAAAATGAACAAAACCCAAATGTTCAATATAAAGTATTTTATTAAATAGTAACTTTTGAATCTTAAGATTAAATATTACATTATGTAATTTATTAATTAGATTATTACATAATTTATTAAAATTAACTGGCCAAATAGTTCATCCTAACGATGCAAAGAGAATTCACCAAGTAAGCACTCTACAGCTCAGAGAGAATCTATTATTTCTGTAAGTATACTTGCACACCTGCACAGTTGGGACCTGAACAACAACTTCTCAATATTTGCAAAATAGGGTGTTTAATCAAATATGAATTTCTATTCAAATTCTAGAAGAAACAAGCAGCCAATTATCTTCAGCCATGGGCAGTATGATCTTCCTTGTCACGTGCTCTCTTTGCATCTCAAGAAAAATAGCCTTGTTCAGTTTCCCCCATCATTTGCATATAGAGAGACCGAACAGCTCTGGCACAGGGCTGTTGTAAGAATGGGGTGGGGGTGGGCGGCAGGTGAAGCCAGTTTGCATGTCTAATATATTAGATGAGGACAGAGGTTCATGGTTGCACTAGCTCCATGCTCAAGTGCTGAGGCAGCTATTGCGCATAGATTCAGGTTTCATCAATTAAAGCGTAGCAAAGAAAACGTGCGCAATGAAGACATCACTCAGATCACTTTTCAAACTCGGTTGCCAAAGTGGTTTAATAAAGACCTTCTCGATTTCAAAATCACTCTGCCAGTGAAAAGACACAGTTCGAGTCAGTTCTAAATGATACATTTTTATGTCAAAAGATTGTCAAGTGATTCATCAAATTATTTTTTTTTTCCAGCCAACAATCTGAAAAAGCTTTCTATTCTGTTTTTCTAAGCAAGAGCTAAAGTCTCTGCTGTAGTACATTTGATGCTCTAATCTTTCATATTGCTGAACAGATGTCTAGCATTAATTTATGGATTTAGCATCCCTATGACCTTTTTCCCTCCTTTCTCTCCTTACACCTGGCTGTTGGATCACATTTCTCTAGTTATTGTCTCCCTTACATGCAACATGCTTAATACAAAACCAGACCTAAAAACGCCCGATGATTCAGTGCATCTATGGTGGCGTTGTTTATGTAGTATCTCATTTGGCTATAAACCACAGTTGCCCCATTTTTCTCCTCCCCTGAAATACTTCATATTCATGTTTACATTATGTCCTTCATTCATGTTGACTATGGACTGGCTTGTCTTACACTGAGTGGGCCAGTGTTTACTCAGTCTATTTTGTCATTTCACATACTTATGTATCCTAGAAACAGCTTTATTTTTCTTGGAAGTCAGGTCTACTTGTAGGAAATGTGCATTAGTTGAGTCAAGCCTCGTCGAGTCATCCTCAATGCATTGTTCTACGACAATTTGTTTCATTTAAAAGTAAATGTCTTGAATGTTAATGGCACTGAGTAATGAGATACCTGGGATTTATGAATGTTGTTAACAGCACCAGAGGAAGGGCAGAATGAACTGATGTAATCGTTTCTCTGTAAATACTGTGTAGAGATTGAACAGTGGCAACTGCGAACCCTTCCTCACTGCTTTCAGTGTGCGACGCCCATTAGATTAAGAGCATCTCAATGCGATCAATCTATTGAAGAAAAAAAAACTATGAAGGTGTTTATCAGCCCTCTCATTCCAGACTCCAACAAGGCCTATTATTCGCTCCATTTCATGAAGAAGCACTTTTGAGAGGCGGCCCCACTGCTTGAGCTTTTCCCTTCTCTTGGTTTTTAAATGAGCCTTTAGGTCCTTGAAAAATCTGACTTGTTATGGAAAAGACAGCTTAACTCTCTCTCTCCCTCCCTCACTGTCATTCACTGCTGTTATTTGCTGTATGCATTATGACAGATGGTATGAAAGAGAGTAATGCTCTTTTGGTCTTCCCTATCAGCCTAATGGAGGTCACCTAGGGTTCTCCTTCTCTCCTCCTCTCTTGGCAGAAAGAACACTTCAATCTACATACACACCATTACTAAAGAGGCTCACTGTTGGAAATTGCACAGACAGTAAATTCTTATCGTTCCTTAAATGTTGATGAATTTTTTGTTGTTCTTGTATCTTGCAAACCATAGTGTCTGTTCCAGCCCTTATGTTTTACATAACAGACTCAGTAAGGTACCATTTTCAATGAGAGTTGCCATGATGGTGCCATGCTTTATAGTGAAGGGGGGTAGGCGAGTGCTGGGTGAGCCTCTTAATTGACCTTGTGGGGGCCCACTGATTTAGCCCCACATGCATCTTCATTTTTGATAAATTATAAAGCCGTTAATTTGCAGAGGAAATGGCTGGGCCAGTCTGTAGCGCAGATGTGGCTAAAGCCGGCCTAACTGGCTGAGTGGAGGCTGTGCCAGGAGGCTCAGAGTGGACGGTTGGGGGCTGGGGCTAATTGTAATGGGTAGATGGCTCTGGTTAGCCATGGTCTCTCCTGGGACCCCCCTCAGCTGCCCTCTGTTTACCAATCTAGAGGGCAGTGCCACCTCCAGATAAATAGCATTTTATTGGGATAAGCAGATGATTATTGACTTGCAATGCTACATTGACTGGGACTGTGTTGGTGTTAATCTGAAGTCATCAGAAAACGTAAATAATTGGGGATATTTAGATTTTCACAGTTTGCAGTGGTGTTATTATTAGTTTTGTGATAAATATATGAAATATGTAAGGTTGGCTGGGTATCTTTTTTATACTTATCTACTGTTTTGTATATTTTATTTAACATTATAAATAACTTAGATTCTAAATAGTTTACTACCTGTGAATGTCTAAAAATAATTCTATTTAAAAAATTTCCTTGACCTTCAAATTGCAAATCCAAGAAGGGCTTTCTCCGAACCATCTGAAGAAGGCCAAGCTGATGTTCTTCTATGCACGCTACCCCAGCTCCAACATGCTGAAGATGTTCTTCTCAGACGTGAAGGTGAGTTTGCCGTTGACCGTTAACAATGTCGTGTGAAGTAGCGCTGTCCCACTAGTCCAGATGGGTCCCAAACAGACGGCCAGCTCCCCCACCCTCCACCCCCCAATTAAAATAACTGGCCTTAATCTCCGAGTGGAGAACAACATGGCATAACATAAGTCCCACTTTCCCTTTTACTCACTTACGCTTTCATTTTAAACACTGATTGTGAGATTACGGTTTTTACTTCTTTTTTTTTTTTTTTTTTGGTCGAGCCACTGCTGCTTAGCAAGCACAGACAACCAGTCTCTGTTTCTGTTAACTTGTCGGGATGATAATTTCCGAGAGTTCCCATCCCCAACTGATCTGTGAAAGTGGGAGGTAGAGGGTGATAAGAGCTGAGAAAATAAGAGGTTCCACAGAAACGAACAAACGAAAGCACACAAATGAGCACAACAACACGAACAAAACAATGGCAGCGGTTGTCTTTTATTTACAACTTAATTTGTTGTTGATGCATCATACAGGGAGCATACGGAGGAGAAATAATGTGACAGATTCAGGCCACATTATTTAAATGAGGAGAGCGTGGTCCTCTCACTCCCAGCTGCCCCTGTCCCGGGTCCAGGGTGACCACCTCATCCTCACACACATGCTTCTGTTGCATCCATCTAAATCTGCCGGCAGCTTAATACTCATGAGAACGTACTCCCATTCATCGCTCGCTGTCAACACTTATGCTCCAATAGGAAATTATATCATTTAATACCTATAAAATAATGTGAATTTAATTTTTTAGAAGCAAATATATTTAGAGACAGTGCTTTAGTTTTAGGTTTTTTTTTTTTTTTGACTCACGAAAACCTAAAAACTAATTTATAATTCAACTAATTCATTTTATTTTGTACCTTCAGCCACAAAATAGAAAGTTAATCAAAGCCTCTAAATTAAAGACGGCCCAGTTTTAATTCCCCTTTAGACAAGGATGTGAAATTCTGTACACATTAAATTAACATTTTCCAAAACAAGGTCAGTGTCCTGGGAGAGATGGTTTTTTAGGGCTGCTTAAGCAGAAGGGAACAATGGGTGGCATGTGTTTGTTAGATCAACTATTATGTATGTAAGGGAATTAAGCATAAATTACTGACTAATTACGGCTGTATAAGCCTACGAAAGTTACAGGAATTAGTGATTAAAGATGTTTAGGCATCATAATGATGGGATTTAAATAGGAAATAATGACTGTGGGAAATAGGTTGACTTGACAACTGTTTTACCTAAATTGTCTGTAATCGGATGATGAAAAAAAGAAAAAAAAAAAGAAAATAGAGTGAATATTTAATGGCCTAATTAAACAAAAATTTAGAATTAACTCTCTTTAAAAAATAAATGTCTAATAAAAGTTTTAAAAATCAATTAAAAAATATACAATTAAATAATAATAATACATTTTACTTTTGGCATGCTATAGAGAGAGAGAGTCAAGGCTGTACAGTTCAACTGTAAATGTACTAAGGCTAGAAGTGTGAGTCAAAGAGAATTTGACTTTAATCATGTTGGTGGTGATAGATTAGAGGTTAGTCAGGAAGAGGAAGCTGCTTCTTACAGGTAGTGCTTCAGAAAGTGAGAACATTTCCCACTAATGACTTCACATAGTGGTCATAAAGAGTTTAAGACAGCCTCCCTTCACAGGAAAGCAACAGGAAACTGTGACAATCTACTGATTTTTGTTCGTATGGATAATATTTTTGTCTCTCCTCGACTCTTTTTCATATTTGTTCCTTGACCTGTTTTCCGTTATCATGTTTTATAGAACACACTCACTATGGTTGTGATGGGTGATTTTACTAATGTGATTTACTGCCAAACTACGATGTTCATCCTTTACACCTCACTCGCCCCCTGTATTTCTTCTCTATTTGATCACCATAAATCTCATATGGAATATTCGCATTACTTTGTGCACTGAGAGGTTGTCCACTGGCTTGGTTACAGTAGCCTTTGAGGGCTAAATAAGAGAGGGTCAAAGGTTAAGAGGAGTATTAGCAATAAGGAGGTGTGACACTGATTATGAGCAGTCAAAAAGCAAGTATGAACAGGGCTTTTGTCACCCCGAAAGGGTCAAGGCATATACGTTTCAGTAGGATAGCTCCAGCAAGGTCAACTATAGGTCAGGGAAATTATTTTAGCCACTCAGGTTTTGTCACAGGGCTGCCTGACTGCCTTTTAACATACAGCATACCATGTACCATTAACAGCCGAATATCAAGTAACCTACTGGGGCTCAACTTTTCCCAGATTCACAATCTAAGTGCATGCTGTGTGTGAGGTGGTGGTGGTGGTGGGTGGGGGGGGGGGGCTTAAAATGCACAGACCCCCATATAAGTAGCGTCCCCACCAGGCATGTGTGAAAGCCTGTATTGTCCATGGCTAACAGAGGAAACGTGTGGAGTGACAGGTCAAGTCTTCCCCCGGTGTCTTGGAAAGAGCGGATCTCTGTCACCAGAGGAATAATCTTTCACAGGCCCATGAGCAAGAGTGTGTGAAACGCTCTTACTCCTGCATGATGTTCTCTGGGTCAACTGCTTCCCGGATACATCACGGACGTCAGACTGATTTGTTTTATGAATCTTTTGAGCGTGCTCATTGGATATATAGTTTTTTTGTGGGGGTAGAGAATAACAGGATGAGGTGTCCCATGGGAAGCATCGAGTTTGGTGTGCTTAGAACAGTACTGGAAGTTATGTCCAGAATAACTGATTTTTTTAAATGAAGCTAGCATGTTTGTGCAGGTGTAGATTTTTACACATACAGAAGCATCTTGCTGATTGAAAGTGCAAGTGGATTGTGATTGCAATCCAATAATAATAATAATAATAATAATAATAATAATAATTAAAATCCTAATAAATCCTTAATAAAATCCTAATAAAGCTGCACAGTTATTGTAATTGAAAACTTTTCAACTACACATTCAAGTCAAAATTTCTTCTAGACACCTTCATGTAAAAAAAAAAAAAAAGAAAAGAAAAAAGAAAAAAAGTTAAGTGAAGTCCATTAGTTATAATGATGTGAATAATGAATGAATTAAATGAATAATCATTTAATTAAATAATTTAATAAATAAAATTCATTTTATTTGTATGGCACTTTTCATATTACATATTGTTTCAAAGCAGCTTCACAAAAAATGTTTCAATGTTACAGTTAGGAATAATAATAATAATAATAATAATAATAGTAATTTTGTTTAGAGCACTGAGTGAGGACTTTGACTAGCTCTCCTGAAAACGAAATATATAGGTCTATGAATTACAACGTCAACACTTCAAAAACTTCTTAAAAAGTTACTTGTTAGCTTGACTCAAAAAACTTATTGTTCAAAAAGAACCCATCTATCTTTCTCTCCCACAATCCCACCAAGACAAATGAGTATTTGCAAGTGTTTCTTTAAGTTTTTTTTTTTTTTTTTTTGCGCTACGACGTATCATTTAGTGCTTTTTTTTCATGGGGTGGCTGAGAACTGAGAGAGCTAGACTGGTTATTTTTGTTTGACAAGCAGATGACATGATCCTTAATTGCTGAGTTGTCACGTTCCAGCAACGCAGCTCCATTGTCCCCCGAATCTCTGGTATTTCTATTCGGCAACAATGCTTTTTAAATCTCCCTTTATACAGCGCTGCCAAACGATGTCATGCGGACTTACTTTTCTGCACTCTCCATTATGTCATCCACTAGCCATTCTAGAAAAAAATTCCCCCCTCTCTCGCCTTTTAGCCGTCTCTTCTGCAAGCCCCACTCAGATGAGACAATGTCTTATGACAATAGAAGAGCCTAATCTCCATGTCAAAGCAATTTTCATTCCCCAGTGAGCAGTCTGCTATCATTTTGTAATGTTTTGTTTTTTATTCTAAAAGAATTAAGGGGGTGGTTGGGGGCTGGAGTAAGTCGTCACGGGGCCGGGGGTCCTTATCTCTGTGTCTGGAAATTTGGACAGTGCATTTTGCTCTTCAGATAAAGCGGAAAAAAGAAGCCCCTTGAGTTCAGTAGATCCTAATAGGTTTAACGTCTATTGTAACAGGGGTAAGTGAGAGATCAGATAGCCTTGCTTCTTTGGTTGTTCTTTTTTTTCACCTCTTTCTTTCTTTCCTTCTTTTCAACCTCTGTTCTCGCTCGCTGTTAGGCTGAAAGAAGGAAGAGGCGACACACAGAACAAATGTATAATTCTTGGATAGGTTAAGTACATGTTTGAACTTCTGCAGACTGATGCCTCGGGATGACGACTTAATCATTTTCTGCTGAATTATGGGAGAAGAACTCTCACGGTGGCACAGTAATTATGCTCTCGGCTGGCCTTTTGGGGAAACCTATCAAGCCGTCGTGGCTTCTGACTCTTTCTCCAACTCGGATTCCCTGCTATGATTTCACATTATTGTCTTAAATTTGCAAGCATGGAGAAAAGTTTCTACACGGTAATTACATCTACCCTCAGAAAACACGGTCGCCCTCCACCCTCTTTGTTCCTTGCCCTTCCTCTTTTTTTTTCTCCTTATGCTCGATCTCTCTCTCTCCTCAGCTGTCATCTAAACAGAGGCCTGCATGTTCTCATGGCCACAGATAGATAAGTGCTCGCTGTTGATTTTTGATTAATGCTCTTTAAAGATATGGAAGGGGAGGCAAAGGCAATGAAGGTTTGATGAACACCCGTAATGACAAAAGGCAGGAGGCTGCATGTCAGAGCAGCCAACAGAAAGCCCGCTGGATTTATAGCTTTTAACTTGGCTAAATTCAACTCAGCTGTCCTGTACATTCACACTCTTGGCAGCCGCAGCTTTTGCACACACACATGAACATACACACGTAGCTGCACACACACAGAAAGGACCAAAGGCTGTCACACAGGTCATTCGCTGAGGTCATGGGGCAAGTACACAGGGCAAACAGAGTACCGTGTATTTACTGGTCTAGGATCTGGCGCTCCAAATATAGCTCCCACAACAGTGTACAAAAGCCAGCTTTGAGCTGCCGAGCTGAACTATCCAACAAGAGCCATACTTGTTGCAAGGTTTTTAATGTAATTTAGATTTCTTCACTCAGTTTCACCCTTTACTTGATCACTTACTTCACTCGATTATTAATGTGGGGGAAAAAACCTGAGGCATGTCGGCATTAATTCGGCTACTAGATATGTAAATTAGCCTTTACTGCTTTACAAGCTATTGACACAATTAAAATTTCATCTACTCAGCCCTGAACTGTTTGCATTTGCGCACAACAGCAAATATCTGCACCGACCGTGTAAGCCTTGTTGGAGAAAAAAAAAAAAACCTGACCAATCTGTCTCAGCTACGGGTTTGTTTGCTTACCCATCATCCTCAAGGACAATGTGTAGTACACACATTTGTAGAAACAAATGCCCTATCTGTTGTCTTGACATGTGGTCTCACTGGCTAACCATATTAGAGGTTAGTCACACCTGATGTTATTATTTTTCAGTAAAAACAGACTAAAGATTGAAATTGTAGGAGCCTTCTGGTGTAAATATAATTTTTTAAATAATAAAACAGTTCTAATAATATAATATAATAAAATTTCTTCAAAATAAATAAATGTACTGATATGTACTGAGCACAAATGCACTATAATAAATATCAAATGCTTTTCTCTGTGCTGAACCTACTGGAACAAAAATTACAAGTGTTTCTCTTTTCCCCCTTTCTCTCTCGAAGTTCAACCGCTGCATCACATCTCAGCTGATCAAGTGGTTCAGTAACTTCCGTGAGTTCTACTACATCCAGATGGAGAAATTCGCTCGGCAGGCCATCAACGACGGCATAACAGGGACAGACGAGCTGAGCGTGAGCCGGGACTGCGAGCTTTTCCGCGCTCTTAACATGCACTACAACAAGGCCAACGATTTTGAGGTGAGCCCTCGTCCGTTACCTGTGTTTCACGCTACTAAGTGACTGCATTCACCTTATCAGACCACACTGTATTATGAGGTGAGATTCACGCAGTGATGCAAAAGGCATTACTTTGAATCTCAAAGCTTTAAAATGAATACAGCTAAATGATCTCTTTATATGATTAGACAATGAATGGCAAGCTGTTCATCCCATAAGCCCCACCCCCATGCTCCCCCTGTTTGCGGTACTCCTGGGGTAAAGTGAACAAGAAGTCATGCATCTGTCGGTTTGATGAGGCAGACAGGGAGCGATGCTTCAGGCCCAAGTGTCCTTGTCAAATACAATTTGCAAAGCTCACATTTACCGTTCAGCTCACTATCAATATCTGCCCACTGGGACTCTGGTCATTTAAACACTATCCTTACAACATCATCATCATTTAGCTGACTATTAGCAAAAATCTGCCCCCTTCCCCCTCCCCTTTCATTTAGATCAGGTCAAAGCCAAGGTTTATTGTGATTGCAGGTATAGAGAATGTGGCGCGCCACACCTTTCACGACCAGGAAGATATTTAGGGACATGATCCCTATTTTCATATATAAATTCAAGATTTGCATGGCTGTGGAAGAAAGTGCAGAGCACCATGAATAAGACTGTTGTTGGTAGAGAAGTCGAACCGAGGGAGAGATTGTTTTGCATATCAAGAGCCACAAAGGCTGCACAGGTGTACAAGCAGGACCGCCTAAGAGATTTTCCCAAATGCTCATTTTCCATGCAAGGAAAACTCGATCTATAACACCTCGCGTCGTGTCTCTCTAGCGTGCAAGTCTGTGCCGCAGAGAGAGGTCACACAACCTTTAGCGGTGGAAAGGGACACTTCATGCTGAGGCTTTTTTGTACTAAATTTTCTCTTCTCCACCTGTCAGACTGTGAGGCATGAAACTGGAACCCTTGCCGATTCAGCAAGTCGCTCTTTCTGCCAAATTTAGCATCATCAAAGTTCCACCTTGCTAGCTCCTCCTGAATGAATATACCCTCTGTTGTGCTGATCGTTTGATGTTAATCTAGTCTGTCAATGTGCACCAGTAATGTGCTTCCTCCTCCTTTGAGACTTTCTTTTTTGTAGTTGGGCCCTGTCATTTCTCTCTCCCTCTCTTTGATTGCACTTCCTTTCGCTGCCTTGTGTCTTTCATCCCTCTTCGAACGTTCTCACCCCTCACTTTCCCATTACTAACTTTTTAATGACATAATTGTCACATTCCTCATGGTGGAATGAGCAAAGGCCGTAATTAAAGGAGCTTCATTAATTGCCTTCAATGCACTTGTGTTGTGTGCTCACCAAGCTTGCTGTTTTCTTTCAAGTTGTTTATCCTTCATTCGGCTCCTCCTCCATCGTGCTGTCTCGTTGCGCCGTCATTTCCCTCCTAATTACTGCTTTGTTTGTCTTAGCTGGACAATGGCACAAATGAACACAATCAAGGACATTTGCATAGACACAGCTTATGATGTCCAGACTCTGAACCACCCCCACCCCCCACCCCCGGCCCAAAAAAACAAGTTAACCTTCCTTTCTCGTCTTTTTTCCTAAACGTAGCAACCAGCAATGTGACAAGTGTTATCTCTTATCTCTTATGTACAAAGCAGATGTGATCAAACCTAACAGGCCTGCTTAATTGTTGTCTGGGAACATAATTTGTCTATCCTGCAAAGTTAAATGGACACATTAGAATGATATTATATTAAAGGTTTAGTTTACTTAAACATGAAAATTTTGTCACTATTTACACTCCCCATGTCCTTCTGAACCTGTTTACTGTTATTTTTTTATTTTTATTTCATGGATCCAAAAAGAAGTGTTTTTGAAGGGTCTTCAAGCAGCTCTTTTCAAAAAACAAGAATTCATTGACAGGATACAAAAAAAGGAACCATAAAAATTTTCCATGATCCATAAGTCTTCTGAAGTCTCGCTTTGTGTGAGGAACAGACTGAATTTACGTTGTTATTCACTGAAAATCTTAACATTTGCAGCCATTAAACCATATTCTACATGAACTGTTGAACTGTCATTGAAATTCAAAATGTTGACATGATATTTCTGAAAAAGTTGTTGTCAGTGCATAATAATTAATATTTATTGTCAGTACATAACTTCTCAAGGCTAGTGTATGGCTCCTGAAGACTTGGACTATAGACCAAAAGTCATATGGACCACTTTTATGGTGTTTTTTCTTCTATTTTGGAGCATGAATTGCATAAACATAAACATTCTTCAAAATTAATTTTTTGTGGTTACTGAAAACAAACATAAAAAAAAATCAAACTGGAGTGCGATCAAATCCTTTAAAATGCCCACCCCCCACCCCAAGATTTTTCAGAAAATTTAATCATATAAAGAAAGTGAACACCTGCAGAGTTACGCAGTGTTAGCCAAAGTGCCGTTTCCTGGCCCTGTAATTGTGGCATCTGGTTCTCAGGAGCCGTCTTCGCACTATTGAAGAGTTCTAAGGGGGGTGGGGGTCCAAGGGCTCCACTGGGAAAAGAAGACATTTTTATGACGGCTCTGGGAAGGTCTCATCTTTCGGCCACAAAATAGTTTAAGGCTCTTCTGTCAAAACCCCTTGAGTGAACACCCCCCCAACTTATCCCAGACCAGTCTTGTCTTCAGTCCTTGTACCATTTTCTGGCTGAGGAGAGCATAGAGCAGGCGTAGTCTCTCATTCTTTGGTCCCTGTGATCTTTGAGCCTTTTTGAAAAAGTGTTGGTGGCTATATACCCACAGCATGCTCACACAGACCTCCTTTGACTTCAAGTTCTCGAACTGGTATCTTCAGGCTATCAGGTGTCCGTGGCTATTATCACACTGAGTGAATGAAACTTTAAAACTTTGTTTGTTTCCCGCTCATAGTTTTGTTTGTGTGGTGAAATCCCAAGGTTAAAAAGATACTGTTATAGCGGAGGGAATACTTAAAGGTGAAGTGTGTAATTTCTACTGCCGCTAGCGTCAACAAACGGAACTTCTAAATTAATGGCTTTAATTAAAAAACTCCCCTCACCTGCCATTGGTCGATCAAGCAGATAGCACCACCCACAACACGTGCTATTGGTTGATTCAGTGTTGCTGTTGTCGGGTTGTGCAAGCGAACATGGTCACAGTGTTTATACCTTTACAGAAAATCTGAAATTAAAAGTTAGCAAAAGGCAATTTAAGGAAGAATATTATATTAAAAAAAAAAAAATATCTACAAAAAAAGCATGTAAATGATTCAATATAAGATGCTCTGAAGAGCAACACTCTCCCCCTCAAAAAAGAACAATTATCCAACATCCAACACGTCCCCCCTCTTCTCAAGGTTTCTCTTCCCTTTTGTTTCTTCTCTCGTCTCCTCTTGTCCATGCCTGGTGTGACCTACCCCAAAGGCCTTCATTATTAATTGTCCATTGGAGACGGGGAAAAGTTCAAAGACTGCACGGATGGTCCCTTTACTGCGACCGTCTATTGTCTAACATTCATCTCCCTTTACCCTTGTTCCAGGAGTGTATTATCTCCCCTGCCTCATGAGAAAAGAAGGTTATCAATAAGAGCTTAGAGAGCTGCCATCGTGACTGCCAGGAGGTCCTGGCCTCCCAAGTCCACACACAGCTCCCCCACAGAGGGCTAGTTTACTGTTGTTTATCTTTGAGCTGCTAGCTTTTGCCACGCTACACTAGCACATCTTAGGATTGGGCTCTGGTTTCACTTCTTCCTCTCTGACCTCACACTGACCTGCAGTGTGGTCTGCCAGCTTACCTCATGCTCCCATTATAATGCCACTCAAAGCTACGTACAGTGCTATAAGATAGGACAGTTTAACTTGATCTTAAAGTTGTAACCGCTTAACATATAATTTTCTTGCTGGGGAAAAAGAAAAAATAGTTTAGCTTTACATTACTTTCTCTATAGGCCACACGCATCAATGAACTGAACTGCAAAAATAATGACTGTCCTCACCAACTCACGCCATTGGTTGAGCCAATGTTGCTGTTGTTAGGCAGGTCGGGATTCTCAAACAAACAAAGTAATGTTTTGAAAGCATCGCAGAGGCGCTGTGTTAACGCTTTTAGAGGATATCAACCTACGAATGACTATTTACCTCACACATGCACATATAATGCTATTTAATGTTCAAATTAAATGTAATTAAATTAGCAATACTTCAGTTATATTAGTTTAGCATTTATGCCTTTAAAAGCACAGAAAATGTGCAACAAAAGATCAAAATTCAACTTTGCATCCAGTATGCAGCAAAAGTATATAAAATATCTGCTTGATTGAAACCGAAGACAAAGTCAGACTTGGTGCCCCATTGTGTTGCAAGCGCACATGCAGCTGGGATGGCACCCCTCACAATAAGTGTTCTGTGGTTAAACCCTTGGCCCGTCATGTGATATCAAGAGTCACTGTGGTCAGATGATGCAGACTATTGTCTTCAAGGGCTCTTGGCTCACAATCATCTTCCTCTCTCTAATTAGATCATACTGTCTGATTGACTGACACTTACAATTACAAGATAAAAACTACTGTTTTGACAAATAAAAGAGAAATTTAAAACAATTACAATAACATTTTACTAATAATACAAATAGGATATAAAAATACTTCCATGCTTTAATATCAAGTACAGTAGGTTTAGCGGTATTCCGCTAACAGCCTCTTATGCTCAGTGTTGAACCAATTCATCACCTGAGAGCTAATGGATAGGAGACTATAATGCATTTCCTCTTTTTTTCACTACTGCTTTACTTTAAATGTCATGCTTCACAGCTCACTGTCACACTTTACGTCCCCAGCTGAACATAATAAAGCTCTATGAAAACAAACTCCCATCATATTAGCTTAGTTATTACCATGCTTCACGTCAGAGGAGCTCCAGTAATCTAGTTATAGGACGACATTTGGGTTCTGTTCCCATTGTGGCTGCTGAAAGAATAAGGCTTGCACTCTTTATGTCTTTATTGAATGTACTTCAGGCAATATTTTAAATTAAACTGGCAGATAGTGAGTTTAACAGTATTCAGGTTTGACAAAAATAGTTTTTTCTTTTACCTGCGATGTAAGGGAATATCTGTTCCCATATCTCTGTTGATGAGATCACTCGCAGCGGCTGTGATCTCATGTGGTTCTTGTGGGAACTGAACTTCCTCAGCGTGTTGGTTAATCATTAGTGGAGGTGACCTGGAGAACGCTACAGAACAGCACATTACATCCAATGGCCTTGACTGCACTTACCGAGGGACAGCGTAATCGCTGCCATCAAATCTGCATTAAAGACTTATCTTTTGTTCGTTACTAGCACAAATAGCAACATCAACAAGGAGATGTAATTTAATAATTCATAATGGAAGGTGCAACGAAAGCACACCTACTTTAAACTGCTGCACTTACCAAATACGAAGAGTTTTTTCAGCCTAACTGTCTGGTGATGGCAGTTTAGAGGGACCTACTGCTGTAGGCACTCTATATTGTATATTACTCAGAGAAACAGAGACAGAAATTAGATAAGGGTGCGTGATGCTTTCAGGCAATGTTTTTTTTTCTCTTCCAGACAAAATGATTATTAATGGTCAGTAAGTTGCACAGAGGGACCAAGCCCTGCAGTCTTTAGCACCAGCCAAAGAAATCGACTACACACACACACTGGAACATACAGAATAAATCAAAGATGTAGTACATACTGTTCAAGTTTAATTCTTCCCCTAATGCTATAAATCTAATATCAGTGTTTCGTTTAGCTACTTAAAGGTCCCATAATGTCAAAGTTGAAATTTCCTGGTTTTTTCACGATAACGATAAGGTCTGGGGTCATTTAACTACCATATAAATTTCAAA
The DNA here is from genome assembly GCF_963082965.1 of Carassius carassius. NCBI lineage: Eukaryota > Metazoa > Chordata > Actinopteri > Cypriniformes > Cyprinidae > Carassius > Carassius carassius. Next base: position 15,996,928 of record NC_081785.1, on the reverse strand, counting down.
ACAGTCAGACTTCAGTAAAATGCACACAGCCTACATAAAGTAGCTGTGATTTTTCATGAACCATTGTATATCATACACAACATTGTGAATTGCAAGAAACATATGGAAAGAAATCTATATATAACCCATAAAAGACAATACTTTATTAAACCATTTCAATGTGCGCTGCAAACACGAGCATTTTGATGATCGTTTCTGTCCAGTCCGCTCGTTTTATTGCGTTTAACCATAGCCGTCATAGGTTTGTTTGTCTGACAGTGGCAGCAGATATGCAATCAAATTGCTAAAATCGACCTGTTCTTAGCAGACCTCACGAGAAAGGAGCTATAAAAATATAATGAGATGGTTTTTGGTAATTATACCACAAATATATATTCTTAAGGACATCAAAACCTAAAATAAAACTCCAGAAAAGTGTACAATGTGGGACCTTTAAGAATTTATTGTCTGTATATCAAACCTGCTCAAGTACATCTCATACACAATGAAAATAATTTTAGTATCTTTATCTTGTTTTCCAGAAAAATTTTTAAAATAGCTGTAAAGCTAAATTAATTCATTTAACTTTTTTTTTGTCTTGTTTTATGCATAAGCCTCAAAACATTTTTTTGGATTCAAGCTTAAAAATAGTAATACACATTGTACTGGTACCATATTGATTATTGGCTCAATTTGTTTTTTGTTTTTTTACTGGTTTTGTTGATATCGAATATTTCATTGGATGTTTATTTCCAGTATTTTAACATTAATATTACCTTTGCCACAATCTAAAACTTACTTAAAGTTAATATTTAAAACAACCCAATAATTTAATAAAACTGTTAAATGTAATCTTTAGCAATTTCACAAAGCATATTTTTTTTCAAACTGTACATTATATGTTTTATGTATTTACTGTAAAATTACTGATTTTAGTTTTTAGGGTTTATTTTTATTTTATTTAGAAAAAAATATAATGATTTTAAAAACAATCATATGCTCATCAGGCATAGTATAAAAATAATTATGGGCTAATCGCTATCAGACACGTTTTTTTTAATCAGTCAGAAACAAAATTGTTAATTCAATATGTGTTCTCTGAAAACAACTCTTATACACACTTATGCAACTTTGCATCAAATTAATTTTGTCTTTCAGAAATTTTCTGACACCTTTTATTCCTTTTCACACAAATTTATTAGGGTAATTTTAATTTAAATTTTTGCACATTTACTTTAGGAATATCATGTTATTACTTCAAAACAATATTAATATGCTGGGAGATTTCAAAACGGATGCTTTTGAATGTTAGCACAGCACATATCCAGCTTCATATCTATGGGTTTTCATAGACAATAGGTTTGTTCAGTAGCTCACGGAGTATGTAGACGTACTTGAGAGGCAAGGAGCTCCATTTCAAATCCTGTGTAACCACGGATCGACATTTGATAACACTATCAGGTAGGTTTAGGGTTGGGTTTGGTGTAAGGCATATTTCCAACACGATAGAGTATTAACTTTTAGACAGTCCCGGGATACTTGAATTCTGAACCGCCACAATACGTACAGTAACTGAAGCAACATAATAAAAACACAACGTACATACGTACTTATATCAACTTAAAAAAATGTGCCAGGGTTCATGTATTGAACCCGTGTTTTAGTGCCTCTCACTGGACAATTCTCATGAAGTAAGGTATGTAAAAATGGTGTTGCATAAAATTACACAGAGGTACATATTTTTATGAGACCAGGTTGTTTTTGTTGTTTTTTTCTTGGATTAAGAACACAGGATGAACTTGACCATGTCCCACCAACAAGCATCACATGCTTCCTGCCCTAAAGTGTGACATTGTGGCACTGAATATCCACTTCCTTTAATTGCCTCTCAGCGTTAAGTGCTGCCTGCCATGGACTGGAATTCTGGTGTCACGAAGGAACCTGTGAATAAACAGTGCATTAAGTAGCTTCTAAAGGGCCTGCAAGCTCACTGGAACTCGTTCTTCCTATAGACAAGTTCCTGGAGTGACACAAACTGAGAAACACCTGCCAGTGCCAGTGCCGGTCTTTATGGCTCCCTACAAATAGCTTTTGATGGAAAGTTCTTCCATGGACTAGACAGGTCTCTTTTTTTCCGCCCAGACTCCTTGCATGTTCTCCCATGTCACCTTGTGTGTAGTCTGCTTAGTGACACCACTGGTGATTATGTCATTATTTTGCTCCAGGGGGTTCAACACATCTGTAGCACTCATGCACGGCTTTCTCCAAACCCTGGCACATCTCCCACCCAACCGCCCCGTCTCTGTCTCCCTCCTTCTTCTCTTCATTAGTCTCGGTGCCAGATCCTTTCTTCAGCCAGACAAGACCCAGCTCCAAGCTGCCTTTCTCCTCCTCCTGCCTGCTCCAGTCCTTAGGCCATTCTGTCCTCCCTTTCCCCCCTCCTTCTCCTCCAGATGTCCCTCTTTCTCTCTCTCCCTCCCTCAAACACTCTCTTCTTTCATAGGGTTCAACTGCAATTTGAGACAAATGACTTCATAACCTTTAGCCCAAGCAGGTTTGAGCCCAGACCCTCCTCTAGGTCAGAGACCTAGTGCCCCTGAATTTCAAGTGCACATGTCATTATGGCATTGTTTGCTTTAGTAAATGCAATGATATAGAAGGGCGAAAAGACATCTTGCTCATATGGCGAATCAGATTCAGCATAATAATCATTCTTCATTAAAGGAATAGTGAAAAATGAAAACTCATTATGACTCAATCTTGTTCCAAAGCTGTATGACTTTCATTCCTCCATGAAACACAAAGCGATAGATTTACTGGTCCTTCTTTTTCAATGAAATCTCTATGCATTCAAGCTTCAAAAACATATCATAAAAGTTTTCAAAATGCATCTGACAACTTTATGTGACAAACAGAACAAAAGTTTAAGTCGTTATTCACAGAATAGTTTGTGGTACTTTTCTTACAAGTTTATTCTTAAAATGTTATTTTGTGATTTGAGAATAAAAAGGCGAGAAGGGTAAATAATGTTTTTTTTTTTCTTTTGGCTGAACAACTCAATTAATATAATGCTTGTTTCGTTTTCTGTAAAAAAAAATAAAAAAATAAAAAAACCTAACCCTAATGACCTTATTTAAAGGTGAGCGTAAATATATCCACTCATGCACACACTCACTATGTGCCAGCGTGCCTTGAAAAAGGGGCATATGGTGCTTGCTCAAAGTTTTCTTAAGTATGAAAAATTGTTTTCATCAAGGCCAATGCAGAATCAGCAGCAGCATGCGTATGTTTGTCCAGCATTTGCAGTAAGCACCTAGGCCTGCTTCAAGGTTGTCGGGACAGTTTGTGGAGCTCAGTTGCATCACATTAGGTTTTGAAAGAATCTTTATCAGAGAGAGAAACATGCAATCTGTTTGCCTGCTTGACACTCCAGCCAAGAGTTTATCAAACTGCAAGGTTTTTCTTTCTATGTGCTATTGATTAGCTGAAACTGAACGTCCAGCGTTCAGTGTAACATTTCACGTTCATTGGGATGTTGTTCTTTTGAAGTTCTATCTAGCTCCCGGACAAGCAGTGGGTGGGAGGCAAGTGGGGTGGACTCTTATGCTTTCAGAGCCCTGGCCTTGAGACTTGTTTGCTCTCTGTCAATCCATTATCTCCTAAAAAAAAAAAAACTCCTGAAATACTCTGCATTATTTAGATGTTATATTTATTTAAAAAGGTCTTTATTTTGTACTTCAATACATGCCTTTTAAAATTGTATATATGTATGTGTGTGTATATATATATATATATATATATATATATATATGCATATATGTGTGTGTGTGTGTGCAAATATAAACATCTTTTAAAAAAATGTTTTTTGAGGATCCTTACCAGTAGTGAAAGGGAAGTGTTCACTTCTCAGATTAAAGTTTGAGATGGGGAAATGGTGGTAATGATGAAGTATGAATTGTGAGCAACATGCTTCTCTTATAATATAAATTAATGGGGGGACAATTTTTTTTTTTTTTTTTTTTTTTTTTTTTTTTGCTGTATCATCATTAGATTAAATTATCACTTAATTTCATTAATATTAATGTTGCATAATTAGCATTGAAACTAAATGTTTTAGTTTTTTTCTTTAATTATCTCTGAGAAATATTACTGGCTAGCAGGTGAATTTATCACCTTTGACTGGACAGCTTCGCCTGAGCAAATACAAGCAGTGAAATACACCAGCTCCATACAGAGGCAATATAAAACTGGAGCCACAATGAAATGGAAAGTAGACTCTTCCCCTTTAATGATTAACTCTGGTGAGAAAACCAGGACTTTCTTCCCAAGAAGAAACTCTTTGTAGGGACAGAGAGTGGGTCTGGGCTTTCAGTTCCCCATGCTGTGGCCTTCTGAGATACAAAAGTTTCACAGACTGTGTCTTCATCTATACCGGTACTCATCTATGACATTTCCCACACACGTATTCGCTCAGCCCTCCTTCCCCTCCTCACACAGACCTTGATTTGTATGGTAGTTATCAGGAGGTAAGGCTCTCCTCAATCAATATTTACCCAACAAACAGAGTTGATTCGAGGGCAGTTTGTATAGAGGGCCCAAGTGCACACGCAGTAGGGTGAATGAATGCTGGTTGAAGTACAGGGGCTGCTGATCATGACTGCTCTACGTGTCCCACCCCCCACCCCCTTCACCTCTTGTCTTGTGTTTCTCAGTGGAGGCGTGATATAATATCCCTCTTTTCATAAGACGGTCCTGTGTCCTCTCATCCTTGGCAAAAGCAGCGCTGAGGATGCAGTCCTGCCAGAAAACTGATCAAGCTTGGGGGCAGGAACCAGTGGCCAGATAGTCTTGTAATAATACTCAGAAAATAAAACCACGCAATAATCATTTTTTCAGTACAAATTGAGCTTAATTGACAGAAAAAACCAAGGTTACAATGAGACATGAATGGGACACAATAATATCTACAATAATAGATAATATAGATATATTATCTACTGGTATAGATATATTATCTACAACAACAGAAGTGAATGGGACACATTTTTTGGAGGATGTAAAAAATGAAATATGAAGCTGATAATTTTACAAAAGAATTTCTGTTACCTTGTGTGTTAGACACTTTTTTTGGGGGGGGGGGGGGGGTATATGACATTGTGTTAAAAAGGCAATGAGATTATACAATTGCATATAACTTTACACATAATTGGTTACCAAGCAATTTTTCACCAAAATCTCATTAACACTCATATTGTTTACATTTTGTGGCTATATCATTGAAACAAAGAGTATTTTCCTGTTTTCATTGCCCTATTAACCTCCATAGTAAGCTCCTCACTGTAACCCAGATTTCTGCATTAAGTCGACATAATTTTTTGGGGCATCAACATTATGCCACAAACGCTGTCAAATGAGCTGAACACTGAACCCAGAATATTTCTTTAACTCTTAATGTTGTTGTATATTAATATGACCTATTAAAACTTATACAAATCGGAACTTGGA